>NC_140998.1:17464942-17975735 GCF_052327205.1 Somniosus microcephalus
ATAAAGACAAAGGGCCTCGAACTGTGAGGTGATTAAGGTTGCTGACTTTTGCCAAGTCCAAACCTGGACATGGACCAGCAGAGCTTGAACCAAGGGGATTAGTCATTGTCTGAGTTCTGATGTTATCTTTACTGGTGGTAAACATTAGTAACAGGAGAAGACTATTCAGCCCTTTGAGCCTGTACCGTCATTCAATTAGATCATGGCTGATCTGTACCTCAATTCCATTGATCGATATCCCTTGATACCCTTGCCTAATAAAAACCTATGGATCTCAGTCTTGATCTACAGCCTTCTGGGGGAGAGAGCACCAGATTTCCACTCCCCTTTGTGTGGAAAATGTGCTTCCTGATTTCACTCCTGAATGGCCTGGCTCTAATTTTAAAATTGTCATAGAGTCATAACAGCACAGAAGGAGGCCATTTGGCCCATCGAGTCCATGCCGACTCTCTGCAGAGCAATCGAGTCAGTCCCATTCCCCCGCCTGCATACTCTTAAGCTGTGATCGAGTCAGTCCCATTCCCCCGCCTGCATACTCTTAAGCTGTGGGGTGACCATCTCCAGAAATGTGCTATCCACGTAACTCTCAGCCTCGCGGACGCACCGCAGTGACTCCAGCTGCCGCTCAAGCTCTGAAACATGGATCTCGAGCTGCCGTAGCTGGTGACACTTCCTGCACGTGGTCGTCCAGGCTACTTGAAGCGTCCAGGACATCCCACACAGTGCAGGATGTACACTCCATGGGACTGAGCTGCCCTGCCATGCCTCTATTTAATAGACTAAGAGCTAACTAAGCAAAAATAAACTTAAATCTTAAAAATAAACACTCACCAGCTACTCGCCAATCAGCTCCTTCCCTTGTGCCGACGTCACTCTTTCGGACTCTGCCTCTGTTGATCCGCTGCCTCTCTCGCTCTGCTCCCGCTCTGGTCTCGCCCAGGTCCGCTGCCTCCACTTCCTCACGCTGATCCCGCTCCTCTCGCTGCTTCTCACGCTCATTCCAGCGCCGCTGCTCCTGCTCCTCTCGCGCTCTTTACAGCGCCACTGCTCCCCCTTGCGCTCTTTCCAGCGCCGCTGCTCCCACCCCCCTCGCGCTCTTTCCAGCGCCGCTGCTCCCGCCCCCCTCGCGCTCTTTCCAGCGCCGCTGCTCCCGCCCCCCTCGCGCTCTTTCCAGCGCCGCTGCTCCCGCCCCCCTCGCGCTCTTTCCAGCGCCGCTGCTCCCGCCCCCCTCGCGCTCTTTCCAGCGCCGCTGATCCCACTCCCCTCGCGCTCTTTCCAGCGCCGCTGCTCCCGCCCCCCTCGCTGCTCCCGCCCCCTCGCGCTCTTTCCAGCGCCGCTGCTCCCGCCCCCCTCGCTGCTCCCGCCCCCCTCGCTGCTCCCGCCCCCTCGCGCTCTTTCCAGCGCCGCTGCTCCCGCCCCCCTCGCTGCTCCCGCCCCCTCGCACTCTTTCCAGCGCCGCTGCTCCCGCCCCCCCTTGCGCTCTTTCCAGCGCTGCTGCTCCCGCCCCCCCTTGCGCTCTTTCCAGCGCTGCTGCTCCCACCCCCCTCGCTGCTCCCGCTCCCCTCGCGCTCTTTCCAGCGCCGCTGCTCCCGCCCCCCTCGCTGCTCCCGCCCCCTCGCGCTCTTTCCAGCGCCGCTGCTCCCGCCCCCCCCTTGCGCTCTTTCCAGCGCTGCTGCTCCCACCCCCCTCGCTGCTCCCGCTCCCCTCGCGCTCTTTCCAGCGCCGCTGCTCCCGCCCCCCTCGCTGCTCCCGCCCCCTCGCGCTCTTTCCAGCGCCGCTGCTCCCGCCCCCCCTTGCGCTCTTTCCAGCGCTGCTGCTCCCGCCCCCCCTTGCGCTCTTTCCAGCGCTGCTGCTCCCGCCCCCCCTTGTGCTCTTTCCAGCGCTGCTGCTCCCGCCCCCCCTTGTGCTCTTTCCAGCGCTGCTGCTCCCACCCCCCTCGCTGCTCCCGCTCCCCTCGCGCTCTTTCCAGCGCCGCTGATCCCGCTCCCCTTGCGCTCTTTCCAGCGCCGCTGATCCCGCTCCCCTTGCGCTCTTTCCAGCGCCGCTGATCCCGCTCCCCTTGCGCTCTTTCCAGCGCCGCTGATCCTGCTCCCCTTGCGCTCTTTCCAGCGCCGCTGACCCCGCTCCTCTCGCTGCTCCCTTGTTCTGGATTTCCTCAGCAGAGGAAATAGATTCTCTGCACTCTATTGCATTTTAAACTTTCCAATTAGATCACCCTTCAACCATCTAAACTCGGAGGGGAAAAGAGCGCAAGTTTATGCAACCTATAGATGACCCCTCTAATCCCAGTGCCATTCTGGTGAACCTGCGCTGCACCCCCTTCAAGGCCAATATATCCTTCCTGAGGTGCATTGCCCAGAACGGAACACACTACTCCAGATGGGAGAAAATGCTCAAAGGATTCAGTAGGGTAGATATAAAGAAACCATTTTCTCTGGTGGGGAAATTAAAAACAAGGGGGATGATCTTAAAATTAGAGCTAGGCTGTTCAGAAGTGAAAGTGGCAGGAAACCGAGAGTCATGGTGAACGGTTGTTTTTTAGACTGGAGGACGGTATTCAGTGGTGTTCCCCAGGGGTCGGTACTAGGACCACTGCTTTTCATGATATATATTAATGACTTGGACTTGGGTGTACAGGGCACAATTTCAAAATTTGCAGACGAGACAAAACTTGGAAGTATAGTGAACAGTGAGGAGGAGAGTGATAGACTTCAAGAGGACATAGACAGGCTGGTGGAATGGGCGGACACGTGGCAGATGAAATTTAAAGCAGAAAAGTGCGAACTGATACATTTTTGTCAGAAGAACGAGGAGAGGAAATATAAACTAAAGGGTAGAATTCTAAAGGGAGTGCATGAACAGAGAGACCTGGAGGTATATGTGCACAAATCGTTGAAAGGTGGCAGGGCAGGTTGAGAAAGCGGTTAAAAAAACATACGGGATCCTGGGCTTCATAAATAGAGGCACAGAGTACAAAAGCAAGGAAGTTATGATGAACCTTTATAAAACACTGGTTCGGCCTCAACTGGATATTGTGTCCAATTCTGAACACCACACTTTAGGAAGGATGTGAAGGCCTTAGAGAGGGTGCAGAAAAGTTTTACAAGAATGGTTCCATGGATGAGGGACTTCAGTTACGTGGATAGACTGGAGAAGCTGGAGTTGTTCTCCTTCGAGCAGAGAAGGGTGAGAGGAGATTTGATAGAGGTGTTCAAAACCATGAGGGGTCTGGACAGAGTAGATAGAGAGAAACTGTTCCCATGGGCAGAACAGTCGAAAACCAGAGGGCACAGATTCAAGGTGATTGGCAGAAGAACCAAAGGCGATGTGAGGAAAATCTTTTTTACGCAGCAAGTGGTTAGGATCTGGGATGCACTGCCTGAGAGGGTGGTGGAGGCAGATTCAATCATGGCTTTCAAAAGGGAATTGGATAAGTTCTTGAAGAAAAAAAAATTGCTGGGCTACGGGGAAAGGGCGGGGGAGTGGGACTAGCTGAAGTGCTCTTGCAGAGAGGTAGCATGGGCCGAATGGCCTCCTTCTGTGCTGTAACCATTCTATGATTCTATTCTATGAGACCTGGAGGCACCTTTTCACAGTGTGAAAGACCTAAGAGGCTGTCGATGCTGGGGGTCAGTTGGAGTTTTCAAGATAGAGAGAGAGATTTTTTGGGGGGTACGGGTATCGAGGGATATCGAGCAAATGGAATTGAGGTACAGATCAGCTATGATCTGATTGAATGGCGGGACAGGCTCAAGGGACTGAATGGCCTCCTGTTCCTATAAGCTGTTTTTTTTTCCCAGCGTGCTGCTGCTTTAGTGCTGTGACAGGATGTGAATTAGCCAACGTGTTTCCCCACATGGCAAACTTCTGATTTTTGGCTCGGCCTTCTCAGCGGTAGGTGAAGGAAGACGAGGAAAGAAAATTGTCTCTCGCTGTTCTTGTCCAGCACCTAGTGGTTAGCTATAGGACTGGTTTTCTAGAGCCCTGGGGTATAGACTGCCAGCCCTCCGAGCCTTAAGAGCAATGCAGAGGAGCGTAATAGAATGGGGGCAGTAATAACTTCTTAAAAGTTGGAGGGAATAAATGTCCTAATTTCTCCCCAGTCCCTGGGCTGCATATCAAACGCTGAAAGCAAGTGAGTGATCCACTCCCAGGGCTGCAGTGGTGCTGTTGTGTGTCCTTATTGCCTGGAGATTTTCGGGAGTGAAAGGGGCCGATTTGTGACGGTCTTTTGAGAATAATTGATGACGATTATAGTCTTGATAACGGGTGTAACCACCTAACAGCGGGTCTGGGAAAATCCAGTTGCCCGACTGGATGTTCAAGTTTAAACCACCTAATGAAATCGGCTGAACCAAATTTTCAAATGGCCTCAGAGAGGAGATTCAGAGGTAGATACACATCACTGCGGACTTGTTGCAGTCTTCAAGCATGCACTTTGCTCCGTTTTGCAGATCCTGCTTAAAAACACACGATCATTATGTGCTTTGTTATTTTGCAGGTCTGAAGCCGGTCCAGATCTTCCTCAGGGTACCTTCACGTGGCTGGATGACCTCCAGCAGCAGACTGCGACGCAGACCTTCTGTATAGATAGAAAGGCCGACCCTGCTAACTGGCAGTACAAATCACTCTATCGTGGAGATCTGGCAAGGTACTTGTCATGAGTGGAGCTGTGGAGTTGATTCAGTGGTACTTTCCTTCCTTGTGCTAGACTGATGACACTAGGTGTGATTTGTCCTCTGGAATATGCACTTTACATAGAAACATAGACCATTGCGTTTATCTGGGCAAGAGTTTGAAAATTGCCACACGTCATCATACCCCTCAATCGCTTTCTCTACCAGATATCTATCTGCTTCCCTCTTGAATTCTCCACTTCTTAGAATCATAGAATAGTACAGCACAGAAGGAGACCATTCGGCCCATTGAGAGTGCGCCGGCTCTTTCGAAGAGCAATCCAGTTAGTCCCACTCCCCGTTCTTTCCCCATATCCCTGCAATTTTACCAATTCCTTTTTGATGGCTACTATTGAATCTGTATCCGCCACCCTATCAGGCAATGCAGTCTCTCATTCTTTAAGACCATCCTTATAACCTACCTCTGACTCCTCCTAATATCTCCTCCTTTGCCTCGGTGTCGATTTTTGTTCGATAACGCGCCTGTGTAGAGCCTTGGGATGTTTTCCTACATTAAAGGCGCAAGCAGTAGTTAACATAACGTAAGAAATAGGAGCAGGAGTCGGCCATTCGGCCCCTCGAGCCTGCCCCGCCATTCAGTAAGATCATGGCTGATCTTCTGCCTCAACTCCACTTTCCTGCACTATCCCCATATCCCTTGATTCCCTTAATATCTGAAAATCTATCGATCTCTGTTGTTGAATATGCGGGTGCTGTTGGCTGCCCATTTGTCTGGTCCATAGTTAAATCTCAACTGCCTGTTCGCGTTCCAGTATCTTGTTATAATTACATAACCATTGCGTGTATTTGCAGAAAGGATTTTTGTTCAGCTTCCTTCAATTTTACTCATCAAAACCTCCATCCAGTCCGGCCTACCCGCGACCAACGTTCCCACTAGGCTGTGTGGCTGCGCAGCTGTCTGGAGATCCCGCGCTGGCCACTTACCGGCTTTTCAATGAGAGATTTCACGCATGTGTGAAATTTTAAATGGGCTGCACAGCCCGTTAAAGGGACTGGGCAACCAAAAAAGAACTAGGGGAACATTACTCGCGATTCTTGCCTACAGTAAGTGATTGAATTTTAAAGACCTGTGAAGCGGCTTAGCAAGCCACTCAGTTGTACACAGGGCAACTCCGAGCAATAAAGGCCGCCTCGTCAGTGCCCACCCATATCCCAATAACAAATACATATTTTTAAATGAGAGGATTGATGAGGGATGCAGCTCCTTGCATCCACGGCAGATTATTCTGAGGGTGGGATAGTTCTTTGAGTCAAAGCACCAGTCACTTGGTGACAATCCACTTCCCAGTGAGTCACTTTAGATGGAGTGCATTCCCTTATGCTTCATGACTCCCCTCCAGGTGACTGCTAAACAATGCCCAATGTCAATACTGCTTCGGCAATGAGGCAAACCTAATTAGCCACAAGATGAAATGCCTCATTAATTGTCACATTGCTCCTTGCAGTCTGGCCGCTTTAGCATAGCGGTAAATGGGATGTGTCCAGATCGATGAGGTTTAACAGAGACTTGTTACGTCAATTAGGAGAGTTTGTACAGTTCGACTTCAAAAAAACAAAGCTGTGGAGTGGCATTCTTGTGCTGCCGCAGATTTTTTAGACGGCAGTTACAGTAGCAGCTAGCATTAACTTAGTACATCAGGAGGGCTCCGCACCCCTGCAAGGATATATTGGCCTTGGAAGGGGTGCTGCGCAGATTTACCCGGAATGATACTGGGACTTAGAGGGTTAAATTATGAGGACAGGCTGCATAAACTTGGCTTGTATTTCCTTGTGTATAGAAATTGAGGCGTGATCTGATCAAGGTGTTTAAAATGATAAGATTTGATAGGGTAGATACAAAGGAACTATTTCCCCTGGTGGGAAAATCAAGAACAAGTGAACATCATAAATTTAGAGGCAGGCCACTCAGGAGTGAAATCAGGAAGCACCTTTTCACACAAAGGGCAGTAGAAATCTGGAACTCACTCCCCCGAAAGGCTGTGGATGCTGGGGGGTCAGTTGGCGCTTTCAAGACTGAGATCGATAGATTTTTGATGTGGAGTGAAGGCAGGTAAATAGAGGTGAGGTGCAGATCAGCCATGATCTAAATGAATGGCAGAGCAGGCTCGAGGGGCTGAACGGCCTACTCCTGCTCCTAATGTTTCTGTGTCTGTATTCCACAGCTGCCTTCTGTTACCTCTCCCAGGTACTCATTCTTCACGTGATTGCTTTGACGCTAGCCTGGGAGTACTGAATCAATTTGTAGTGCCACCATTATTGTCTTAACTGAGAACAGGCCAGAGATTTCAACCTGGGAGCATCTGGTGTTTAGGGGGGTCAGTCCCTCACCAAAGAGGTGTACTTACTCAGTGTAAGACATGGCTCATTGGAGAGCATCGCATGAGATGTAGTTGTCAACCAGTGTCTCAGTGGGTAGCACCCTCGCCTCTGAGTCAGAAGGTTGTGGGTTCAGCTCCCACTCCAGAGACTTGAGCACACAAATCTAGGCTGACACTCCAGTGCAGTACTGAGTGAGCGCTGCACTGTCGGAGGTGCCGTCTTTCGGATGAGACGGTAAACCTGCTCTCTCAGGTGGATGTAAAAGATCCTATGGCACTATTCCAAAGAAGAGCAGAGGAGTTCTACCTGGCCTGGCTGATATTTATCCCTCAATCAACATCACTAAAATTATCTGTTCATTATCACTTTTGTGGGAGCTTGCTGTGCGCAAATAGGCTGCCATGTTTCCTCCTACTACTTCTTAGGCAGTCCCTCGGAACCGAGGATGACTTGCTTCCACATTAAAAATGAGTTCTCAGGTGACTGATGAGTCCAATGCGGGACCTACAGTCTCTGTCACAGGTGGGGCAGACGGTGGTTGAAGGGGCGGGTGGGTGGGGTGCTTGGGTTGAAGTGCGCTCCTTGTGCTGCCTGCGCTTGGCTTCCGCTTGCTCCCGGCGAAGAGACTCATGGTGTTCGGCGCCTTCCCGGATGCTTCTCCTCCACTTTGTGCGGTCTTGGGCCAGGGATTCCCAGTTGTCAGTGGGGATGTTGCACTTTTTCAAGGAGGCTTTGAGGATGTCCTTGAAGCATTTCCTCTGCCCACCTGGGGCTCTCCTGCTGTGTCGGAGCTCCGAGTAGAGCACTTGTTTTGGGAGTCTCGTATCAGGCATGCGGACAATGTGACCCATCCATCGGAGCTGATTGAGCGTGGTCAAACCTTCGATGCTGGGGATATTGGCCTGAGGGAGAACACTGATGTTGGCGCGCCTATCCTGCCAATGGATTTGCAGGATCTTGCGAAGGCAGCGTTGGTGGTACCTCTCCAGTGCTTTGAGGTGCCTGCTGTACATGGTCCATGTCTCTGAAGCATACAGGAGGGCGGGTATCACTGCTGCTCTGCAGACCATGAGCTTGGTGCCGGGTTTGAGGTCCTGGTCTTCAAACACTCTCTCCCTCAGGCGACCGAAGGCTGCACTGGCACACTGAAGGCGGTGCTGGACTTCGTCATCGACGTCTGCCCTTGTTGACAGTAGGCTCCCGAGATATGGAAAGTGGTCCACGTTGTCCAAGACCTCGTCGTGGATTTTGATAATTGGGGGGCAGGTTGGTAGAGGACCTTTGTCTTACGGATCTTTAGTGTAAGGCCCATGCTGTCATACGCTTCGGTGAAGGTGTTGACGATGGTTTGGAGTTCGACCTCCGAGTGTGCGCAGACGCAAGCGTCGTCTGCATACTGTGATTCGATGACAGAGGATGGGACAACCTTGGATCTGGACTGGAGGCGACGGAGGTTGAACAGTTTCCCTTTTGTTCTATAGATTAGCTCCACTCCAGCAGGGAGCTTACTGAAGGTGAGATGGAGCATTACCGCAAGGAATATCGAGAATCAACATCACTAAAATTATCTGGTCATTATCACATTTGTGGGAGCTTGCTGTGCGCAAATTGACTGCCATGTTTCCTACATTACAACAGTTACTACACTTCAAAAGTACTTAATTGGCTGTAAAGCGCTTTGGGATGTCCGGTGGTCGTGTAAGGTGCTATAGAAATGCAAGTCTTTTTCTTTTAAATTCCGATCAATACCTTGTAGAGGGTGCAGAGGAGATTTACTAGAATACCAGGGATGAGGGACTTGAGTTATCTGGAGAGACTGGAGAAGTTGGGATTGTTCTCCTTAGAGCAGAGAAAGTTAAGAGGAGATTTAATAGAGGGGTTCAATATTATGATGTTTTTTGATAGAGTAAGTAAGGAGAAACTGTTTCCACTGGCGGGAGGGCGGATAACCAGGGGACACAGATTTAAGATAATTGGCAAAAGAACCAGAGGGGAGATGAGAAATTCGCAGCATGTTATGAACGGGAATGCACTGCCTGAAAGGGTGGTGGAAACCGATTCAGTAATAACTTTCAAAACAGGAATAGATAAATACTTGAAAAGGAAAAATTTTCAGGGCTATGGGGAAAGAACAAGGGAGTTGGGACTAATTCAAAGAACCAGCAGAGATATGATGGACCAAATGGCCATTATTCAATGATTATTATGGAAAATTAGCTTTCTTTTCTCTTAGGCCTGCATTTTGGATCCACGCTACCTCATAAACTCTAGTGCTGCTGGATATTTCTCTTGACAAAGAGAGTCCCATTTTCACCCAGTACCCTAAGCCTATTTTTTCCCCCTGATGTCACGAGTGATAAATAACATTGCCCAAGGTTACCTTCGCTCCAATAGCTTTGTGGGCAAATGAGCTGCCGAATGTGGTTCTAATTCTAGGTCCGGGGATCAAGGCCTGGTCTGTGTTGAGTTAATTGTTCCTGAGCAGTGGTGCAGTTGACATCAGTGTCCCTGGGCTGAGGAGAGAAAAATCATCCAGGGTTCCTGCTTCTGATTGTCATCCAGTGACCACTGCAGGATGAGGACAGGATCGGTTGTGGACCGGGAGCCAATGGTAGGTCAGCGAGCGCAGGGGTGATGGATGAAGGGGACTTGGTGCGAGTTAGGATACGGGCAGCTGAGTTTTGGTTGTGTTCAGGTTTATGGAGGGTAGAAGATGGGAGGCTGGCCAGGAGAATGTTGGAATAGTCGAGTCTAGAGGTAACAACCGCATGGATGAGGGTTTCAGCAACAGATGAGCTGAGGCAGAGGCGAAGTCGGGCGATGTTATGGAGGAGAAAATAGGCGGTCTTGGTGACGGAGCTCATCTCGGAGTCAACTAGGACGCCAAGGTTACGAACGGTCTGGTTCAGCATCAGATGGTGGGTGACCAGGGAGCGGCAAGAATCAGCACCTTCAGGAGAGGAGGGGATGGCAATTAAAGTTACATAAGGATTGTCTATGTCACTGAGTCTGACTCTGGGTTTCCCCAGAACCGGTTGAATTGAGTGTCAATGGAATTTTGTAATCTGTCCATAAACTGATCATGTGTAGCAGATCTATCCACTGCCATCAACACACTGCAAATAGAATCCCTCATCCTACCTGAGGAAGCTAAATGTCCTCATAAATTCTGCATAGTTTTTCCACATCTAGCACATTGAGATCCAACTAACATAATTTCTGTAATCCAACTAACTAATAATAATCAGTAGCATTAATATTGAGAGAGGATATGAAGGGATTTATTCAGCACTAGTGTGTTACTCTAGATTATTATATTAGCTTAGTGCGTAGTTGACCATTAATAGTTAAATGTGGCTATGTCTTTCAGGTACAAGAGGAAAGGGGATGCCTGCCTGGGCCTCGATACCAAAAGACAACACATTATTTGGGAAGATTCATCCCAAAAGAAGAAAAAGGCAAAAAAGAGAGATGATCGATACTACAGCGCATCTAGCCTTCAGCTTCTGCGCACTGACACGGTTCCTGTTCATTGTGGAGATGTTTTACAAGATAGAACTCCTGTTCTCAGTCCAGGCTCCTTCATACCAGTCCCAGACTGGCCAGAGAATGACAGTAAATCCTCAGGTACCATCACCTGGTTCAATCCGCTGGGGATTTATGATGCTTCCACCACTCTGTGGCTTCAGGGGAAGGGCCAACTGGCGCAGGAAGACAAAGCGCGAGTGCCCCTGGACAGCAGTGAGAAGGTGAACTCAACCATGATGGCCAAAGTGGAGAAATTCAATAGGATGTTGAGAGAAGACCCTGGGGATATCCAAACCTGGATGGAGTTTGTTCATTTTCAGGTGGGTACTCCGGTAGTAAACGGGCAGTAAGAGGAGGGGCGGGGCCAATTAGGGACCAAAATGGAGACCTACGCATGGAGCAGAGGGCATGGCTGGAGATACCAAATGAGTACTTTGCATCTGTCTTTACCAAGGAAGAAGATGCTGCCAAAGTCATGGTGAAAGAGGAGGTAGTTGAGATACTGAATGGGATAAAAATTGATAGAAGAGGTACTAGAAAGGCTGGCTGTACTTAAAGTAGATAAGTCACCAGGACTGGATGGGCTGCATCCTAGGGTGCTGAGGGAAGTAAAGGTGGAAATTGCGGAGGTTCTGGCCATAATCTTCCAATCCTCCTTAGATACGGGGGTGGTGCCAGAGGACTAGAGAAATGCAAATGTTACACCTTGTTCAAAAAAGGGTGTAAGGATAAACCCAGCAACTACAGGCCAGTCAGTTTAACCTCGGTAGCGGGGAAGCTTTTAGAAACCATAATCCGGGTCAAAGTTAACAGTCATTTAGACAAGTGTGGATTAATTAAGGAAAGCCAGCACAGATTTGTTAAAGGCAAATTGTGTTTAACTAACTTGATTGAGTTTTTTGAGGAGGTAACAGAGAGGGTTGATGAGGGCAATGCGGCTGATGTGTACATGGACTTCCAAAATACGTTTAATAAAGTGCCACATAATCGGACCATTCGCGGTGTATCGGACCATTCGCGGTGTATCGGACCATTCGCTGTGTATCGGACCATTCGCTGTGTATCACGGTGTATCGGACCATTCACAGTGTATCGGACCAATCACTGTGTATCGCGGTGTATCGGACCATTCGCTGTGTATCGCGGTGTATCGGACCTATCGCGGTGTATCGGACCATTCGCTGTGTATCGCGGTGTATCGGACCATTCACTGTATCGGACCAATCACCATATATCACGGTGTATCGGACCATTCGCCGTGTATCGGACCATTCACTGTGTATCGCGGTGTATCGGACCAATCACTGTATCGCGGTGTATCAGACCATACACCGCGATACACAGCGAATGGTCCGATGCACCGCGATACACAGTGAATCGGACCATTCGCTGTGTATCGGGCGGTGTATCGGACCATTTGCTGTGTATTGCGGTGTATCGGACCATTTGCTGTGTATTGCGGTGTATCGGACCATTTGCGGTGTATCGGACCATTTGCGGTGTATCGGACCATTTGCGGTGTATCGGACCATTTGCCGTGCCGGGCGGTGTACTCTGACTATTTCAGTGATTAATGACTATTTCAGAGCATGTGGCATGTGACTTAAAGACCAGGAGATTCTGTCTCTGCAAAATGAGCTAATGGGGGAGGCTTTAATCCTCGGCTAAGATAAACTGGGGGTGCTGTGTTTGGCCTAATTGCCTCTGAGCCAGGAATGACCTGCTGGAATATCCGCTCTTCACTGCCGTGCAGCAACTTCCTGCTCAAAGTGGGTGAGAGTGACTGGCAGCTGAGTGCACAATTGGCTTTGGCTCATGGCCCTACAGTTAACTAACAGTCTATGTTTGTACGTAAAGAATGTGTTTTTTTTAGTTACTGGAGGGCTGCTGCTCTCTGTGGGACTATAACAGTTGCCCCCATGCTGAAACAGAAGGGCACATTTAAATCTTGGGCATGACTTGGTATTGATGTAGACCATGGAGAAGTTACCCACTCGTCCATCTCTAGGTTCGCTGCTTTTGGCTTCAGCTGGGAGATTAAACTAGGGAATACAAGCAGACTGGGCTGTTTAGGCCCAGTGCGCTGATCCAGAGAGCTGAGTGATGGCAGATTCTGGCTGCAAGACCCTAAGGATGTTGCATCAGGATTCTGAATGGTGTCTGTATCAACCAATCTCGTGGACTTTGTCCGATTGTATCCTTTTATACATTTATTACTTTGCTGCAGTAGGTCTCCTCGGTCACTGGATGCTAATGTTTCTTGGCTCACCGAACTCGTGCTGGATAGGCCATGAATGGCAAAGGATTATAAACAAGCTCAGTTACTTTGCCCCCCCCCTCCTAAACCATTGAAGGAATTGGTGAGGTGAGAGCCCTTGAGGAGAGTATAGTTTTCAAGTAGCATGGGTAGAATAGTTCACTGAACGCCAAAGCTCTTTCCCCATCCATGATAATAAATAGCTGTTGTGCAATAAAATGAGAATTTATATGTAATCTCGCCGATGAGTGTTTTTCAAAAATCCATTCACAGGACATGGGCGTCGCTGGCAAGGCCAGCATTTATTGGCCATCCCTAATTGCCCTTGAGAAGGTGGTGGTGAGCCACCTTGTACAACTGAGTGGTTTGCTGGGCCATTTCAGAGGGCAGTTAAGAGTCAACCACATTGCTGTGGGTCTGGAGTCACATATAGGCCAGACCAGGTAAGGACGGCAGATTCCCTCCCTAAAGGACATTAGTGAACCAGATGGGTTTTTAACGACAGTCCAATAGTTTCATGGTCCCCATTACTGAACTAGCTTTTAATTCCAGATTTATTTAATTAACTGAATTTAAATTTCACAGCTGCCATGGTGGGATTTGAATTCACAGTTGCGGATCATTAGTCCAGGTCTCTGGATTACTAGTCCAGTAACATAACCACTATGCTATCGTACCCCCTTTTGTCCATTTTTTGTGTGACTTTTGTCCATGTTCCTTTTTTAGTTTCCATGCTGTAACTGATGCGAGCTAGAAATTGATCGATCAAATCGCTTGAGAATGGTTTCACCACATTCCCTGGCGGCTGTGAGATACTGAAAGGAGCCGCGCGCTACACCGTTGGCGGTTGTCTTTAACGAGTCTTCCTTCCTTTCAGGATGAATTAATGCAAGGTCCAAATCCATACACGGCCACCGCGGCGGAAGCTGAAAAAAGGAAGCGGTCACGCCGAGCTGCCTCGGAGAAGAAGCTGGCCATTTTGGAGCGCGCTATCGAAAGCAATCCCAACAATGCAGACCTGAAAGTAGCCCGGCTGGGGCTCTGCAAGGAATCTTGGGAACCGTCCAGCCTTCTCAACGAATGGAAAAAAGTGGTCTTTCTTCACCCAAACAACACCGCGCTGTGGCAGAAGTACCTCCTGTTCTGCCAGAGCCAGTTCAGCACCTTTTCAATGTCCAAGGTCAACGGCATCTACGGCAAGTGTCTGAGCACTCTAGCGGCTGCACTAGATGGGACCCTGGTGTCCCATCCTGCACTGCCTGACACAGAAGAAGCCATGCTGGGTAAGATGGAATTTTAATTGGATCGTGTACTGTGAGTACTCAGTACTTGGGAGCAATGTTCCCTCTCTCTTTGTGCGCGGTCTCTTTAACTGGATGCGCGGCCCATTCAAATTTTCACGCATGCGCAGTTTCTTCCATGTAAAAGTTGGTGAGCAGCATGCGCAGGACCCCCAGACCACTGCGTTGGACCTCCAGACCACTGCGCGGCTTAGCGGGAATGTTGCATGGGAGTACTGTATTCACTTCTGGTCTCCATATTATAAAAAGAATATAGAAGCACTGGAGAAGGTGCAAAAAAGTTTTACAAGCCTGATACCAGAGCTGAGAGGTTATACGTATCAGGGCTGATTTGAAGAGGCTGGGGCTCTTTTCTCTGGAAAAGAGAAGACTGAGAGGTGACCTGATGGAGATTATGAAATGGTTTGATAAGGTAGACGTAGAGAAGATATTTCCACTTGTGGGGGGAAGACTAAAACTAGAGGGTCATAAATATAAGATAGTCACTAATAAATCCAATAGGGAATTCAGGAGAAACTTCATTACCCAGAGAGTGGTGAGAATGTGGAACTCGCTCCCACAGGGAGTGGTTGAGGCGAATAGTATAGATGCATTTAAGAGGAAGCTGGAGAAACACATGAGGGAGAAAGGAATAGAAGTATATGCTGATAGGGTTAAATGGAGAGGAGTGGGAGGAGGCTCGTGTGGAGCTTAAACACCGGCATGGACCAGTTGGGCCGAATGGCCTGTTTCTGTGTGGTACATTCTGTGTAATGTTTCAATAAAATTACAGCTCTTTTGAAAACGAAATGTTATGTTTTAACCAGCAATAACTGTGTAAGCCACAAAATTAACTTCCATATAGGCCTCTTGTTTGCTCACTGGCTAAAAGCACTGCCGGGTGAGCAGCTGAGTTATTCAGACCAGGCAGGTCCTAGGGTAATCCTTCTCTCTCTTACAATGGGCCCTCGTGCCCCTGGTCAGGACAGGAAAACCCGGCCAGGATTCCTGATCATCCAGTGACCCTGTTAGGAAGTGGGTGTGCATGAGCCTCGGCTGCGCATCAGACTTGTGATGAAAGCAAGGAAGAGGCGAAGGAGAAAGTAGTACATTTTGAAGAGTAGTCGCTGTTGTAATGTAGGAAACGCAGCAGCCAATTTGCACACAGCAAGCTCCCACAAACAGCAAAGCAATAATGACCAGATAATCTGTTTTAGTGATGTTGATTGAGGGATAAATATTGGCCAGGACACCGGGTGAGTACTCCCCTGCTCCTCTTCAAAATAGTGCCATGGGATCTTTTATGTCTACCTGAGAGAGCAGACGGGGCCTCGGTTTAACGGCACCTCTGATGGTACAGTACTACCAACAACAACAATTTGAATTTATATAGCGCCTTTAACATAGTAAAACGTCCCAAAGCGCTTCATAGTGTTATAAAACAACATTTGACACCGAGCCACAGAAGGATAAATTAGGGCAGGTGACCAAAAGCTTGGTCAAAGAGGTAGGTTTTAAGGAGCGTCTTAAAGGAGGAAAGAGAGGTAGCGAGGCAGACAGGTTTAGACAGGGAATTCCAGAGCTTAGGGCCCAGGCAACAGAAGGCACGGCCACCAATGGTGGAGCGATTATAATCAGGGATGCTCGAGAGGACAGTATTAGAGGAGCGCAGATATCTCGGGGGGTGGGGGGGGGGTGGTTGTGGAGCTGAAGGAGATTACAGAGATAGGGAGGGGCGAGGCCACGGAGGGATTTGAAAAGAAGTATGAGAATTTTAAAATCTAAGGGTTCCCAGACCGGGAGCCAGTGTAGGTCGGCGAGCACCGGGCGATGGGTGAACGGGACTTGGTGTGAGTTAGGACACGGGTCGACGAGCACGGGGCGATGGGCGAACGGGACTTGGTGCGAGTTAGGACACGGGCAGCAGAGTTTTGGATGACCTCAAGTTTGCGTAGGGTAGAAGGTGGGAGCCCAGCCAGGAGTGCTGCTCCAGTGTCAGCCTAGATTTTCTGCTCCGGTTTCTGAACCCACAGCATACTGATCGAGGCAAGATGCTACCCGGTGAGCCAGGGCTGGCAAGTAGCCTGGTGATGGTGTCTGGTCTCACACAGCAGCAACAATGGCTTGAATTTACATAGTGCGCCTTGCACAAAAAGAATCGATTCAGCACTTAACGAAGAACAGGATAAAAGGAGGAAATGCATTGAGGAGCAGACTGTAGATGGGTTACATGGGGACTCTTGACGGCAGGGAGGAAGATACCAATAATGGCTTGATGAAGACGGTGACTTGAAGCATTTGTGGTGTTGGGAGAGAGATGGAGGCATGTCACCATGAGCATGAAATCGCGCCCCCATTCTTGCCCCTGCTCATTGACATTGAGGTCCTTATTTTTAAATTGCTCAAGGCCTTACTGGACCTTAACGGAGTGACCAGCTCCAGCTGTACATCCCATCCTGCTTCCTTACCACTTGTGCTCCAGCTTGACTCCTCTATCTGCTCCACAATCAGCAGCTGATCTTTTAATAAGCTTCAGTTCATCCAAAACTCTGCTCCCTGTTCGCCCATCACCCCTGTGCTTGCTGACCTACATTGGCTCCCAGTCAAGTAACACCTCGTTTTTAAAAATTCTCATCCTTGTTTTTCAAATTCCTCCATGGCCTCGTCCCCTCTCTGATTCAGTAACCTCCTCAAGCCCTCCAACCCTCCGAGATCTCTGCGCTCCTCCAATTCTGGCCTCTTGCGCATCCCCGATTTTAATCGCTGCACCATTGGCGGCCGTGCCTCTAGCTGCCTAGGGCCAAAGCTCTGGAATTCCCTCCCGAAACCTCTCCGCCCCTCTCTCCTTTAAGACATTCCTCAAAACCTACCTCTTTGACCAAGCTTTGGTCACCTGTCCTAATATCTCCTTATGTGGCTCGGTGTCAAACTTTGTTTAATAACCCGCCTGTGAAGCACCTTTGGGACGTTTTAATAAGTTAAAGGCGCCATATAAATGCAATTTGTTGTTTTGTTTTAGTCATCACCCACCTACTGTCTGGAGCTCTTTATCTCAAAATCACTTCACCGTGCTGTTACTGCCTTCCTCGGTAGCTTAACCCCTAACTCCATGACTGTGATTATGCTTCTCTTTTCCCATTTTCACCTCTTGCTTTCCCATCTACCACTCCCCGTCCTGCTCCCCACGTGCCCCCCCCCCCCCCCGCCTCCCAGGAACCCATTGCAAAACCTGCTGAGATCCACTTCTATTGCGACTGTCTAAATGCAAGTCGTTCAGGTTTTTAATGTTTAATTTTTACTTGCAGAGCATTGTTTTGCCGGATTAATTTTTAAAATAAAATCTCTGCTCATTCTTGCAGCCATTTTCCTGCAGCAGTGTCATTTCTTGCGACAGACCGGCCATTCAGAAAAAGCCATTGCCCTCTTCCAGGCTCTCGTTGACTTCACCTTCTTCAAGCCTGACAGTGTTGCTGGCCTGATAACCAAAGCACAGGTAAAGGCAGCTCTTCCTCACCTGCTTGATGTATTCACTAACAGTCCCTTGGTTTCATGTATTACACACTAAATAGAGAGGTTAAACTCATCCAATAACTGATTTGCTAAATGCACCTCTCTAGTATAATATTTCGTCATACTGACCGGAATGGTCCCTGGCCGGTGCCGAGGTTGCTTATCTCCGTAGGGTTTGTTGACAATTCGCCATCACTATCCCGGGACGAAGAAGGTGGGATACATCAGCCGTAAATCCCATTCCCGGTTGCTGTCCGATGACTCCCACTGGAAAATGCGGGCATGAAGATATTGTCGATCATTGCTGATCCTACATCATCTTGAAAAGAGGAGGCTGAGGGGTGACCTAATAGAGGTCTTTAAAATTATGAAAGGTTTTGATAGAGTGGATACAGAAAGAGCGTTTCCACTTGTGGGGAAGAGCAAAACTAGAGGCCATCAATATAAGATAGTCACCATGAAATCCAATAGGGAATTCAGAAGAAACTTCTTTACCCAGAGAGTGGTGCGAATGTGGAACTCACGACCACAGGGAGTGGTTGCGGCGAATAGTATAGATGCATTTAAGGGGAGGCTAGACAAACATATGAAGGAGAAGGGAATAGAGGGTTACGCTGATAGAGTTAGATGAGGAAAGACGGGAGGAGGCTCGAGTGGACCATAAACGCCGGCATGGACTGGTTGGGCTGAATGGCCTGTTTCTGTGCCGTATATCCTATGTAATCTTATGTCTGATGACCAGATCAGCCTCGGCTCTGACCTCCCCCTCTCCCCCACCACTGTACGTGGCTGAATAATCTGCTGCACCTGTCGCTCGGCTTCTCTGATGGTTCACCCTTGTGGAACTGCACCTCGGAGCGAAGCGGTGCCTTCAGGAGAGGGTGGGAGGGGGGAGAGAGTAAATATTGTTACCCGAGGTGAGAACCAGCTTAACAGAAGTACCACCATGTTAGGTTGAGATAATTCTCTTGACGTTTTAGTCAGGTGCTCAAGACAGAATTCACAAGTCAGCTTTTGATTGTCGATCTTGCATCATCTCCGGTGCTTCAGCACGTCACAAGCCTTCGTGTGGCTTGGATCTGCTCTGTAAATGCCACGGTTAGTTATTGCGTGGGCATTTGTAAAACCATATTCATTGTATCTGATATGAATGTCGTGCAACAGAGACCAAAGAGCCATTTAGAAAGCTTAGTCATTTTATAATTGTGTTCCACGTGGTCTGAATTTTTGTCTGATTTACGGTCTTGTGTGAAGCGATTTGCGGCGTTTTAGTACATTAAAGGTGCCTTATAAATACAGGTTGTTGAATATTTTT
The DNA here is from genome assembly GCF_052327205.1 of Somniosus microcephalus. Lineage (NCBI taxonomy): Eukaryota > Metazoa > Chordata > Chondrichthyes > Squaliformes > Somniosidae > Somniosus > Somniosus microcephalus. The sequence continues at coordinate 17,483,849 of NC_140998.1, forward strand.
GTGTATATAATGGTTACCTTTCTGGATCTTCCCTAACCCTCCCAACCCCCAAGCCCTTACCCTAGATTATTTAAGTTCTCTTACTTCAGATCGCCCTCATAGGTGCGTGTTAATTCCCCCAAGTCTTTGTGTATCCTCGCCTAGAGACCTGGGTAAGGTTTGAGGAATGCTCCTGGAGCAGCAAAACCGGTTTGGTAATTGCTGATAGTTATTGGATTACCTCCCATCTCCTTGAGATTCAATCTTCCAAAGCGGGGGAGCATCGCATGAGATGTAGTTGTCAACCAGTGTCTCAATGGGCAGCACCCTCGCCTCTGAGTCAGAAGGTTGTCGGTTCAAGTCCCACTCCAAAGACTTGAGCACAGAAATCTAGGCTGACACTCCCAGTGCAGTGCTGGGGGGAGTGCTGCACTGTCGGAGGTGCCGTCTTTCGGATGAGACGTTAAACCGAGGCCCCGTCTGCTCTCAGGTGGACGTAAAAGATCCCAGGGCACTATTTCAAAGAAGAGCAGGGGTGTTATCCCCGTTGTCCTGGCCAATCTCTCAACCAATATCACAGAAACAGGTTATCTGGTCATTATCACGTTGCTGTCTGTGGAAGCTTGCTGTGCACAAATTGGCTGCTGTGCTTCCTCCGTTCAAACTGTGACTACAAAAAGTAAAACGCTTTGGGACATTACTGACGCGCTATGTAAATGCAAGTCTGCCTTTCTTGAGGAATAGGAAGGAGAAAATTTACCTGGGCAAAAATTGACTCAGGTTCCTGATTGATATCCAGTGACCCCCATGCTGCAGAGTCAGGCTCGACACCCCCCCCCCCTTGGTCGAATAGCCTGCAGACACTCACCATGTCGGCTCAGACATGAAGAATAGCCGCCGAAGTACCACACCTCGGGAGGAGAGAGGGCACCGTATTCCCACTGATGGGTTTAGGTGACAAATTGATCACCACACTAACATATGTTCAAGGGACTCCTCAGCTACTCATATAGAAATTTACGGCACAGGAGGCCTTTCGGCCCATTGTGTCCGTGCCGGCCGATAAAGCTATCCAGCCTAATCCCACTTTCCAGCTCTTGGTCCGTAGCCCTGTAGGTTACCGCACTTCAAGTGCATATCCAAGTACTTTTTAAATGTGATGAGGGTCTCTGCCTCGACCACCCTTTCAGGCAGTGAGTTCCAGACCCAACCACCCTCTGGGTGAAAAAAGCTCTGAACTCCCCTCTAATCCTTCTACCCATTACTTTAAATCTCTGCCACCCTGGTTATTGGCCTCTCTGCTAAGGGAAATAGGTCCTTCCTATCCACTCTTATCGAGGCCCCTCATAATTTTATACACCTCAATTAGGTCTCCCCTCAGCCTCCTCTGTTCCAAAGAAAACAACCCCAGCCTATCCAATCTTTCCTCATAGCTAAAATTCCCCAGTCCTGGCAACATCCTCGGAAATCTCCTCTGCACCCCCTCTAGTGCAATCACATCCTTCCTGTAATGTGGTGACCAGAATTGTGACTTTGCCGGGTGGAGATTGGGCTTGCAGCAGGTTTACCGTTTAAGTGACGTATTTTCAATTGCTACGGCTGAATGTTTGATACTGAGAGCTGACTCTGAAGCTGCACAACCAATCTTCTGTCATTTCTGGATTAGCACTCCTGCATATCTGCAGTGCAGTGCCAGCTGTGTATTAATATGTACCGTGTGTGACTGACTAAATCAACAAGAGCAGTACCCAAGAGTGTCCTTGAAACCTAAAGATAACTAGGAATTAAGAATGTGATTTTGTTTTTAATAATGCTAAAATTTTGATTTTGATAAAAAATGCTAAATACAGTACTGTAGAAGTCCTAACTGGCAAGAGATGGACCAGGAGCGCCCCCAAGTGGTTGAACAGTTTTACAAGAGAACGTTCTCTGCAGGATTTAAAGCAGTTAAGATATCGTGCTGCCGCAAGTCCTAATGGACGGAGCTGAAAGCAGTCAGCACTCCCGAGTATTGGGGCAGATTTTCCTGGTCCTGCACTGGGGCTATTGGATCAACAACAGCAACAACTTTGTATTTATATAGCGCCTTTAACGTAGTGAAACATCCCAAGGTGCTGCACAGGAGTATTTTAAGATAACAAATTTCACACCGATCCACATAAGGATAAATTAGGGCAGGTGACCAAAAGTTTGGTCAAAGAGGTAGGTTTTAAGGAGCGTCTTAAAGGAGGAAAGAGAGGTAGAGAGGCGGAGAGGTTTAGGCAGGGAATTCCAGAGCTTAGGGCCTCGGCAACAGAAGGCACGGCCACCAAAGGTGGAGCGATTATAATCAGGGATGCTCAAGAGGGCAGAATTAGAGGAGCGCAGATATCTCTGGGTGGGGGGGTTGGTTGTGGGGCTGAAGGAGATTACAGAGATAGGGAGGGGTGAGGCCATGGAGGGATTTGAAAACAAGGATGAGAATTTTGAAATCAAGACGTTGCCGGACCCGGAGCCAATGTAGGTCAGCGAGCACAGGGGTGATGGGTGAACGGGATTTGGTGCGAGTTAGGACACGGGACAGTGAGCACAGGGGGTGATGGGCGAACGGGACTTGGTGCGAGTTAGGACACGGGCAGCCGAGTTTTGGATGACCTCAAGTTTACGTAGGGTGGAATGTGGGAGGCCAGCCAGGAGTGCGTTGGAATAGTCAAGTCTAGAGGTAACAAAGGCATGAATGAGGGTTTCAGCAGTGGATGAGCTGAGGCAATGACTATTCCCTCTGCCTGTAAGGGAGCCCACCATTAGTAGGAGGATTGTGCGCACACCTTCCCGTCCAGTCGTCCTGTATTTGTTGCAGCAAGCATATCCAATAGCCCTAGGTATCAAAAGAGGAACGTCAACAATAACCTGCATTTATATAGCACCTTTAACATAGTAAAACATCCCAAGGAGCTTCACAGGAGCGTTATCAGTTTGATACCGAGCCGCAGAAGATGATATTCGGACAGGCGACCAAAAACTTGGTCAAACAGGTAGTTGTTAAGGAGCGACTTAAATGGCAGAGTGGCAGAGAGCCCAGGCAGCTGAAGGCACCGCAGCCAATGGTAGGACGATGAAAATCGAGGATGCGCAAGAGGCCAGACTTGGAGGAGTGCAGAGATCTCGGAGGGTTATAGGAGGTTACAGAGATAGGGAGGCATGAGGCCATTGCATGGGTGAACGTGACTTGGTGCGAGTTAGGGTACAGGCAGCAGAGTTTTGGATGAGCTCACATTTATGGAGGTTGGAAGCTGGCCAGGAGCGCACTGGGATAGTTGAGGCTGGAGGTAACAAAGGAATCAGTTCAATTATCTTTTATGTCCTTCAGTATATTTGTAACTATCAAAAGATTTCTATTGAATTTAATTATTCAACAGGCATGCAGTTTCAAATTAAATGTGTTCATCGATGGCCAAACAGGAGATTTATTCAAGCGTATTTGGCTCAGTGGGCTGCACTCTCGCCTCTGCGGCAGAAGGTTGTGGGTTCAAGTCCCGCTCCAGAGACTTGAGCACAAAAATCCAGGCTGACACACTCAGTGCAGTACTGAGGGAGTGCTGCACTGTCAGAGGTGCCGTCATTCGGATGAGACATTAAATCAAAGCCCTGTCTAACCTGTGGATGTAAAAGATCCCACGGCATTATTTCGAAGAAGGGCAGGGGCGTTCTCGCCGGTATCCTGACCAATATTTATCTTTCAACCAACATCACTAAAAACAGATTATCTGTTCATTATCACATTGCTGTATGTGGGAGCTTGCCAAACTGGCTGTCGCGTTTCCTACATTACAACAGTGACTACACTTCAAACAGTACTTCATTGGCTGTAAAGCACTTTGGGAAGTCCTGAGGTTGTGAAAGGTGCTCTGGAAATACAAGTTCTTTCTCTTCCGAAGGACGACACAGCGACCCCTCTCAGCACTGCAGCAGAGTATCGACCGAGGGTTGCACACTCGCATCCTGGTGCAGGACTCGACCCCACAACCCTATGACGCAGAGGCAAGGATTTTAAATGGACATGCGGGTTTAATTTGGAGAGACGTATTCAGGGCACAACAAGATGAAAATATAAAGGAGGGGGAAAAGTACTTTAGAAGTACTTCATTGGCTGTAAAACGCTTTGGGACGTCCTAAGGTCATGAAGTTTGTTCATTCTTTCAAACGTGAGATTTATTGATGTATATTTTACTCCTCGCCCTTTCTCCATCTTTGCCAGCACAAGGGCTCTATGGATGCCAGTGCCATTAAGCTCATGACAATAAAAATAAATGGGGCCATAATTTGCAGCCCCTACGGGTGAATACGAGGTGCATACGTGCCCGTAGGGGCCACGCAGGTTCTGGGTTTAGGCATGCGCTAAAACCCGGAACTTGCGATCTGTCAAGAATCTTGACAGATCGCACGCATCCCCAGGAGAAGGACCTCCGCGGGCGGAGATTTGCGCTATTTACCCAACATCTGCCCAGCGAATGGCCGTGAAATTCTTATGTTTTAAAAAAGCATAAAAGTACATTTCTTTAATTCATTTAACATTAAAACACATGTACAATAAGGTAAGTTTATTTTTAGACCATTTAAAATATGTAAATTTATTTTTCAATTTTTAAAAAAATGTTTAATTATTGTATTTTAATTGATCATAAATATGTAATTTAAAAAAATTTGTTATGTTAAATCTATTTTTAATGTCATCCCCATTCATGCTTATGCAGGTTCCGTACAAGTGCAACCTCCATAAGTATGAATGGGGATCCCCTTCTTTGGCCAGCCCACGTGATCCCAGGGGCGCCTGCAAACCGCGTGCGCCCCTGGGATACGTGGGCCTCTACGCAGGCCTACGTGTAGAGGCCCAGGAACGCAAGTGTCCGAACCTCTGGGACCGTCCGGTAAGTTCGTAGATTTTTTGCTGGTCGGAAGCCTCTGACTGAAAATTCAGCCCCATGATTTAAAAAAAAAAAATTATTTTCTTAAGCAACGCCTTGATTTTAAAATTCTCATCCTTCTTTTCAAATCCCTCCATGGCCTCGCCCCTCCCTATCTCTGTAATCTCCTACAACCTGCCAAGATCTTTGCGCTCTTCCAATTCTGACCTCTTTGATTTCAATCGCTCCACCGTTGGCGGCCGTGCCTTCAGCTGTCAAGGCCCTAAGCTCCGGAATTCCCTCCCTAAACCTCTCTGCCTCTCTTTTTCCTACTTTAAGATGCTCCTTAAAGTCTAACTTTTTGACCAACCTGTCCTAATGGCCCCTTATGTAGCTCGGTGCCAAATTTTGTTTGATAATGCTCCTGTAAAGGGCCTTGGGATGTTTTACTATGTTAAAGGTGCTATATAAATGCTTGTTAGTGATAGGTTTTATGTAAGCTCATCTCAGTTGGGGCAGCATTAAGAGCGCTACAGTTGGACTCATTGCCCCGGGGCTAGTGAGGGAAAATTAGCCAGGGTTCCCCACTCCTGATCAGTATGCAGTGATCCCACTGCTGTGAGCAGCAGTACACATGCGCGTGGATGTTGGCTGAGACCATGATCGGACCGAACAGCCCGTTCGCAGTCTAGGTGTGTCGGTGAAGGACGGTCAGGTGGGTAAGGTTGCCAACATCAGTGGAGCTGTACCTACAGTGACTGAGCATCTGGGGCAGAGAATTCCAAAGATTCACAACCCTCTGAGTGAAGAAATTTCTCCTCGTCTCGATCCTAAATGGCCGACGTCTTATTCTGAGACTGTGACCCCTGGTTCTGGACTCCCCAGCCAGGGGAAACATCCTCCCTGCATCTACCCTGTCCAGCCCATTAAGAGTTTTATATATTTCAATGCGATCACTTCTCGGTCTTCTAAATTCCTGGAAATATAGACCTAGTCCACTCAGTCTCTCCTCATAGGACAATCCCATCATCCCAGGAATCAGTCTAGTAAACCTACGTTGCACTCCCTCTAAGGTAAATATATCCTTCCTTAGGTAAGGAGACTGAAACTACACACTACTCCAGGTGTGGTCTCAGCAGGGCCCTGTGTAATTGTGGAAGATTTCTTTACTCTTAGCTTTTATTACAAAGGGATTGGAGTATAACATGCCACTTGCTTTCCTAATTGCTTGCTGTACCTGCATGTTAACTTTCTCTGACTCGTGTACAAGCAATGTTCCCTCTCGCTCCAGGGAACTTGCACAGCTGGCTTGCCAGCCTTTCGACACAAAAACGGCGCACAAAAATAAGAGGAAGCATTGTGTACAAGAACACCCAGGTCCCTCTCGATACCAACATTTCCGTTATAAATGTTTACATAGGAATTTATAATAGGAACCCAGAAATAAGGACCGAATGTGAGAGACTTTAAAATAGGGACTGAATTACGTCTTCGGGCCCTGACTCGATTACCCGCACCCTCCCTCTGAACCAGCTTCACCCGCAGGGTAAATTTTCGTCGTTATTGGACCTGCCTGATTGTTATTCTGTTGATAAGTCGGGCAGGTTCTACAACAGGCTTTCAAGATGGTAAATGCAAAAACCTACTCCTTTGGTCTTGATTCCCCATATGCCACATGACAGGACGTCGACTAGTGTGCTCTTGTGCTACGTAGTTGTGCTGTTTCCTTGAGCAGCTTGTGTTTCCTGCACCCGTGGTAAATAGCCCATAGTTTAGTGCTGATTCATGGAAGCACTTGCTCAAAGGCTTTCAAGGGTAAAGCTCTGGAATGATATCATTGCAGAGCTAGCTTCCTCCTGCCAATCGAGCATTGATGTTGCACAGAATATACAGCACAGAATCAGGCCATTCGCCCCAACTAGTCTGTGCTGGTGTTTCTATGCCAAATGAGTTAGTTGCAGGTCTGGATTTTCTTATTGCAAACAGGAAAAGGAAGACAGACTGGCATTTATATAGCGCCTTTCACGACCTCGGGACCTCCCAAAGCATTTTATAGCCAATGACATACTTTTGAACAGTTGTAATGTAGGGAAACGTGGAAGTCAATTTGCGCACAGCAAAGCCCCACACATAGCAACGCGATAAGGACCAGATAATCTGTTTCCGTGATGTTGGCCAGGACACCTGGGGAGAACTCGCCTGCTCTACTTCGAAGAGTGCCCACGGGCACTTTTACTCCCACCCGAGAGACGGCACCTCCGACAATGCAGCACTCCCTCAGTAATGCACTGGAGTGACACCGAGTCTACAGCACAGAAACAGGCCATTCGGTTCAACTGGTCTATGCGCCACACGAGCCACCTCTTCATCTCACCCTATCAGCATACCCTTCTATTCTTTCCTCCCTTGTGCTTATCTAGCTTCCTCTTAAATCATAGACTAGTGCAGCACAGAAGGAGGCCATTCGGCCTATCGAGCCTGCGCCGGCTCTTTTGAAGATCAATCCAGTTAGTCTCACTCCCCCTGCTCTTTCCCCATATCCCTGCAATTTATTCTCCTAGTATTTATCCAATTCCCTTTTGAAGGCTACCATTGAATCTGTATCCGCCACCTATCAGGCAGTGCGTTCCAAACCCTAACCACTCGCTGCGTAAAAAGATTTTCCCTTATGTCACCTCTGGTTCTTTTGACCATCACCTTAAATCTGTGCCCTCTGGTTACCAACCCTTCAGCCATTGGAAACAGTTTCTCTAAACCCTTCATGATTTCAAACACACCTATCAAATCTCTTTTGGAGAACTACCCCAGCTTCTCCAGTCTATCCACGTAACTGTAATTCATCATCCCTGGAACCATTCTAGTAAATCTCTTCTGCACCCTCTCTAAAGCCTTCATGTCCTTCCTAAAGTGTGGTGCCCAGAACTGGACGCAATTCTCCAGCTGGGGTCGAACTAGTGTTTTATATAGATTTAGCATCACTTCATGGCTTTTGTACTCTGCCTCTATTTATAAAGCTCAGGATATGCTTTATTCACTACTTTGGTAACCTGTCCTGCCACCTTCAAAGATTTGTGCACAAACACCCCCCCCGGTCTCTCTCCTCTTGCACCCCCTTGTACCATTTATCATGTGTTGTCTCTCATTCTTCCTACCAAAATGTATCACCTCACACTTTCCTGCGTTGAATTTCATCGGCCATGTGTCACCCATCCACCAGCCTGTCCATGTCCTCCTTGAAGTCTATTACTATCTTCCTTACGGTTTACTGCACTTCCAAGTTTTGTGTCATCTGCACATTTTGAAATTGTGCCCGATACCCTGAAGTCCATCCAAGTTAAATGCATCTATGCTATTTGTCTCAACTACACCTTGTGACAGCAGGTTCCACATTCTTACCACTCTCTGAGTAAAGAAGTTTCATCTGAATTCCCTATTGGATTTATTGGCGACTATCTCATATTTATGGGCCCTAGTTTTTGAATCCCCCACAAGTGGAAATATCTTCTCTATGTCTGCGCTATCGAAACCCTTCATCATTTTGAAGACCTCCATCAGGTCACCTCTCCGCCTTCTCTTCTCTCGAGAAAAGAGCCCCGAGCCTGTTCAGTCTTTCCTGATAGTTATAACCCCTCAGTTCTGGTATCATCCTTGTAAATCTTTATTCACCTTCTCCAGTACCTCTATATCCTTTTTCTGATATGGAGACCAGAACCGTACACCGCCGGAATCTGGTGTCCGATCCCAATCAGACACCAGAACGAGGCGGGGTGGCTTCCACTGGAGAATGGAGTGAGTTTCAATCCGCTTCGCTTCAGCTCCAGTTAGGGCTTTCACACTCTGGAGTTAGAGTTGGTGCGGATCATCTTAGTTTTGCAGTGATGTCATACTTGTGGAGTGTGAACGTGCAGTAAATTTGCAGTGAGTGGAGAACATTTACCAGAACTAAATGGTGTGGTTGCGACATCATAGCTTACTGCAGACCTGTAAGCAATACGTGCTGGGATAGACGGGCTGCATAACAGACTCGTGGGAGCTGGTAACATAGCGGCGAGGGGTGGTCGATCCATAATTTTGATAAAGGAACTGCTATAGGTTTTTAGGAAAGTGTTTATTACAGGTTGTTTAGGCAGGACCTTGACATGAAATTCCTCTTTTTTAGTGACCTTAGTTGTGATGCACCTATTGTTGAATAGCCCGTCAAAAAAAAGCAAGAAGTTGCATTTGTATAGCGCCTTTCAAGCCCTCAGGATGCCCCAGAGCGCTTTACAGCACCTGAAGTACTTTTTTGAAGTGTAGTCACTGGCTGCCGCGTTTCCTAAATTACAACAATTTGCGCACAGCAAGGTTCCACAAACAGCGATGTGGTAATGAGCAGATAATCAGCCATGGCTCAGTGGGGTGCACCCTCGCGTCTGAGTCAGAAGGTTGTGGGTTCAAGTCTCACTCCAGGGACCTGAGCACAAAAATCTGGGCTGACACTGGAGTGCTGCACTGTCGGAGGTGCCGTCTTTCGGATGAGACGTTAAACCGAGGCCCCGTCTGCTCTCAGGTCGACGTAAAAGATCCCACGGCACTATTTCAAAGAAGAGCAGGAGAGTTATCTCCAGTGTCCAGGCCAATATTTATCCCTCAATCAACATCACTAAAACAGATTATCTGGTCATGATCACATTGCTGTTTGTGGGAGCTTACTGTGCACAAGTTGGCTGCCGCGTTTCCTACATTACAACAAGTGACTACACTTCAAAAAGTACTTAATTGGCTGTCAAGCGCTTTGGAACATCCGGTGTTCGTGAAAGGTGCGATAGAAATGCAAGTCTTTTTTTAGTGGTGTTCGTTGCAGGCTAAATATTAGCCCAGGACACTGGGCAGAACTCCCCTGTCTTCGAAATAGTGCCAAGGGATCTTTTACATCCACTCGATAGGGCAGACGGGGCATCGGTTTAATGTCTTTAAGGGGGTTCTCCTACTTTTAGATGGTGCCTATTTTGAGTAAAGAACCATGCGAGCCCATTGTGATCAATTTTCTGTGCTGGTAATTTAGACTTCCCCTCGGATTCACTGTTCTACCGCAGTATGACAGTGCAATGCAGAAGTTTGATGGCTTGTGGTTAAGTGTATTGATTTCCACAGGTTAAGGATGGGCCAGTAGTGCACCCTGCCAGTGGATTTACATTGCTGCACTTGGTGACAGGATACAAATTGCAGGGACTTGAGGAAATATCAAGCGGATTAAATGTCGGCTTTTCCTGTCAGCACAAGGTGACACATTGCTCTTGAATAATACAAATTGCTCTCTCTTTTTATATAGGCTTGATATCGAAGTCCCTGAGATAAAGGGGATTTTTATTCTTTATTTTCCTTTTATGGTTCAGTTTTGTAGTAATGCAGAGATGCACTCAACCCAGATTAAACAGTTATTGTGATGACCAAATTAATCAGTGGGGTACAGTCCATTGGGTGTTAGCTCCCTCCTGACGGTGAGGAATCAGTGGGGTACAGTCCATTGGGTGTTAGAGCTCCCTCCTGACAGTGAGGAATCAGTGGGGTACAGTCCATTACGTGTTAGAGCTCCCTCCTGTCAGTGGGGTACAGTCCATTGGGTGTTAGAGCTCCCTCCTGACGGTGAGGAATCAGTGGGGTACAGTCCATTGGGTGTTAGAGCTCCCTCCTGACAGTGGGGAATCAGTGGGGTACAGTCCATTACGTGTTAGAGCTCCCTCCTGTCAGTGGGGTACAGTCCATTGGGTGTTAGAGCTCCCTCCTGACGGTGAGGAATCAGTGGGGTACAGTCCATTGGGTGTTAGAGCTCCCTCCTGACAGTGGGGAATCAGTGGGGTACAGTCCATTACGTGTTAGAGCTCCCCCCTGACAGTGGGGAATCAGTGGGGTACAGTCCATTGGGTGTTAGAGCTCCCTCCTGACGGTGAGGAATCAGTGGGGTACAGTCCATTGGGTGTTAGAGCTCCCTCCTGACAGTGGGGAATCAGTGGGGTACAGTCCATTGGGTGTTAGCTCCCTCCTGACAGTGGGGAATCAGTGGGGTACAGTCCATTGGGTGTTAGCTCCCTCCTGACAGTGGGGAATCAGTGGGGTACAGTCCATTGGGTGTTAGAGCTCCCTCCTGACGGTGGGGTACAGTCCATTGGGTGTTAGAGCTCCCTCCTGACAGTGGGGAATCAGTGGGGTACAGTCCATTGGGTGTTAGCTCCCTCCTGACAGTGGGGAATCAGTGGGGTACAGTCCATTGGGTGTTAGCTCCCTCCTGACGGTGAGGAATCAGTGGGGTACAGTCCATTGGGTGTTAGAGCTCCCTCCTGACAGTGGGGAATCAGTGGGGTACAGTCCATTGGGTGTTAGAGCTCCCTCCTGACAGTGAGGAATCAGTGGGGTACAGTCCATTGGGTGTTAGCTCCCTCCTGTCAGTGGGGAATCAGTGGGGTACAGTCCATTGGGTGTTAGAGCTCCCTCCTGACAGTGGGGAATCAGTGGGGTACAGTCCATTGGGTGTTAGAGCTCCCTCCTGACAGTGGGGAATCAGTGGGGTACAGTCCATTGGGTGGTAGAGCTCCCTCCTGACGGTGAGGAATCAGTGGGGTACAGTCCATTGGGTGTTAGAGCTCCCTCCTGACAGTGGGGAATCAGTGGGGTACAGTCCATTGGGTGTTAGAGCTCCCTCCTGACAGTGGGGAATCAGTGGGGTACAGTCCATTGGGTGGTAGAGCTCCCTCCTGTCAGTGGGGAATCAGTGGGGTACAGTCCATTGGGTGTTAGAGCTCCCTCCTGACAGTGGGGAATCAGTGGGGTACAGTCCATTGGGTGTTAGAGCTCCCTCCTGTCAGTGGGGAATCAGTGGGGTACAGTCCATTGGGTGGTAGAGCTCCCTCCTGTCAGTGGGGAATCAGTGGGGTACAGTCCATTGGGTGTTAGAGCTCCCCCCTGACAGTGGGGAATCAGTGGGGTACAGTCCATTGGGTGTTAGAGCTCCCTCCTGACAGTGGGGAATCAGTGGGGTACAGTCCATTGGGTGTTAGAGCTCCCTCCTGACGGTGGGGAATCAGTGGGGTACAGTCCATTGGGTGTTAGAGCTCCCTCCTGACGGTGGGGAATCAGTGGGGTACAGTCCATTGGGTGTTAGAGCTCCCTCCTGACAGTGGGGAATCAGTGGGGTACAGTCCATTGGGTGTTAGAGCTCCCTCCTGACGGTGGGGAATCAGTGGGGTACAGTCCATTGGGTGGTAGAGCTCCCTCCTGTCAGTGGGGAATCAGTGGGGTACAGTCCATTGGGTGTTAGAGCTCCCCCCTGACAGTGGGGAATCAGTGGGGTACAGTCCATTGGGTGTTAGAGCTCCCTCCTGACAGTAGGGAATCAGTGGGGTACAGTCCATTGGGTGTTAGAGCTCCCTCCTGACGGTGAGGAATCAGTGGGGTACAGTCCATTGGGTGTTAGAGCTCCCTCCTGACGGTGAGGAATCAGTGGGGTACAGTCCATTAGGCATCAGGAGCCCTCCCAGTTCCTCACTCAACTACTCCTTCTTCATGTCACAGCCTAGCACTGGATAGCAATCAAGAGGGGGCACACTAGCTGATACTGCCCCATCCTAGGTTTGCGAACACTTGTTGTAACATCTCTACCTCTGTCCTGACTGAAATTGGCTCAGTCAAGCAGACCTCAGTTGGCTTGGTGACCTGTTTGTGCTGCCAGTTCCCCCACGTGCAGATCTTCTGTGTGAATTTGCAACGCCTGGTGGCTGGTTTTCCCAGTCGCTGGCTTTGGCAAACCCTAATAGTTTAAACTTATGTCTTGGGTGTCGGCCTTGGCTCAGTGGGTAGCTCTCTCTACTACGTCAGGGTTGTGAGTTCAAGCCCCACACCAGAGACTTGAGCACAAAAATCTAGGCTGACACTCCCAGTGCAGTGCTGAGGCAGTGCTGCACTGTCTGATGAGACGTTAAACTGAGGCCCGAGAGGGTGGCCGTAAAAGATCCCACAGCACTATTTTGAAGAAGAGCAGGAGAGTTCTCCCCGGTGTCCTAGTCCATATTTATCCCTCAACCAACATCACTTAATTATCACATTGCTGTTTGTGGGAGCTTGCTGTGCGCAAATTGCCTGCCGCGTTTCCTACATTAAAGTGCTTTGGGACATTCGGAGGTCGTGAAAGGTGCTATATAAATGCAAGTGAAGTTGTATTACATGAGAACTAAACTGATTTGTCAGTGAGGGTCTTGATGGCTGTCAGTGCCTCTGCTGAGCCAGATGCTGAGTGCCCTGCCTGTCCCAATCGGTGTCGGTCTGTCAGCATTCCTCTCTGCTATTTGAGTGGTGGCAGAGAGTTTGATCTTGAGTGACCCTGAGCTGAAGTAGTATTTCCAAGCCTGCTTTAAGTGCATAGTCTGTAATGCCTTGCACCATTAATACTGTTCAAATTGAAAATCTGCACCTCCGCTAATAGCAGATGCACTGTGGGGTTAATATTCGCTGTATTCTCTGGAAGATAATATTGCAATTAATTTTATATAAGATTGATGCATTTCCTTCCTCATTTTTGCTATGGTGCCTGCTTTCAAATGTATTCCACAACTAATGGAAATGACGTTCGATTTGACAGCAGATGGGATTGAGAGAGCAGAAAACAGATCGCAGTGACATTACCAGAACCCGTTGGTAATCGGCACGTCAGACCTACTTGATTGATCCAATTCATTTCTTCCAAACTCTGCGTCGGCTTAAACTCCCTCAGTCTTCCCTTCGCCCGGCTCTTTCACAACCCAAGCTCGGCATCACCGAACCCTGGGGTTTAACTCAGCAGCCTGGCCGGTGGGCGGGAGGGAACTCCAGCGGTCCCTGGGGGGGGGGAGTGGGAGGGGGTCAGCAATCGGGCTGGGGGTGGGGGGGAAGAGAGTCTGTGATCAGGGGGTGGGGGGGAAGAGAGTCTGTGATCAGGGGATGGGGGGAAGAGAGTCTGTGATCAGGGGATGGGGGGAAGAGAGTCTGTGATCAGGGGATGGGGGGAAGAGAGTCTGTGATCAGGGGGTGGGGGGAAGAGAGTCTGTGATCAGGGGATGGGGGGAAGAGAGTCTGTGATCAGGGGGTGGGGGGAAGAGAGTCTGTGATCAGGGGGTGGGGGGAAGAGAGTCTGTGATCGGGGTGGGGGGAAGAGAGTCTGTGATCAGGGGATGGGGGAAGAGAGTCTGTGATCAGGGGGTGGGGGGAAGAGAGTCTGTGATCAGGGGGTGGGGGGAAGAGAGTCTGTGATCAGGGGGTGGGGGAAGAGAGTCTGTGATCAGGGGATGGGGGGAAGAGAGTCTGATCAGGGGATGGGGGGAAGAGAGTCTGTGATCAGGGGGGGGGGAAGAGAGTCTGTGATCAGGGGATGGGGGGAAGAGAGTCTGTGATCAGGGGATGGGGGGAAGAGAGTCTGTGATCGGGGGGGGGGAAGAGAGTCTGTGATCAGGGGATGGGGGGAAGAGAGTCTGTGATCAGGGGGTGGGGGGAAGAGAGTCTGTGATCAGGGGATGGGGGGAAGAGAGTCTGTGATCAGGGGGTGGGGGAAGAGAGTCTGTGATCAGGGGGTGGGGGAAGAGAGTCTGTGATCAGGGGGTGGGGGGAAGAGAGTCTGTGATCAGGGGGTGGGGGGAAGAGAGTCTGTGATCAGGGGATGGGGGGAAGAGAGCCTGTGATCAGGGGGTGGGGGGAAGAGAGTCTGTGATCAGGGCTGGGGGGGAGGGAAGAGAGTCTGTGATCAGGGCTGGGGGGGAGGGAAGAGAGTCTGTGATCAGGGCTGGGGGGAAGAGAGTCTGTGATCAGGGGGTGGGGGGAAGAGAGTCTGATCAGGGGGTGGGGGGAAGAGAGTCTGTGATCAGGGGGTGGGGGGGAAGAGAGTCTGTGATCAGGGGGTGGGGGGAAGAGAGCCTGGGATCAGGGGGTGGGGGAAGAGAGTCTGTGATCAGGGCTGGGGGGGAGGGAAGAGAGTCTGTGATCAGGGCTGGGGGGAAGAGAGTCTGTGATCAGGGGGTGGGGGGAAGAGAGTCTGATCAGGGGGTGGGGGGAAGAGAGTCTGTGATCAGGGGGTGGGGGGGAAGAGAGTCTGTGATCAGGGGGTGGGGGGAAGAGAGTCTGTGATCAGGGGGTGGGGGGAAGAGAGTCTGTGATCAGGGGGTGGGGGGAAGAGAGTCTGTGATCAGGGGGTGGGGGGAAGAGAGTCTGGGATCAGGGGGTGGGGGGGGGAAGAGAGTCTGTGATCAGGGGGTGGGGGGGGGAAGAGAGTCTGTGATCAGGGGGTGGGGGGAAGAGAGTCTGTGATCGGGGTGGGGGGGAAGAGAGTCTGGGATCAGGGGGTGGGGGGGAAGAGAGTCTGTGATCAGGGGGTGGGGGGCAGAGAGTCTGTGATCAGGGGGTGGGGGGAAGAGAGTCTGGGATCAGGGGGTGGGGGGAAGAGAGTCTGGGATCAGGGGGTGGGGGGAAGAGAGTCTGTGATCAGGGGGTGGGGGGAAGAGAGTCTGTGATCAGGGGGTGGGGGGAAGAGAGTCTGTGATCGGGGTGGGGGAAGAGAGTCTGATCAGGGGATGGGGGGAAGAGAGTCTGTGATCAGGGGGTGGGGGGGAAGAGAGTCTGTGATCAGGGGATGGGGGAAGAGAGTCTGTGATCAGGGGGTGGGGGGAAGAGAGTCTGGGATCAGGGGGTGGGGGGGAAGAGAGTCTGTGATCAGGGGGTGGGGGGAAGAGAGCCTGGAATCAGGGGGTGGGGGGAAGAGAGTCTGGGATCAGGGGGTGGGGGGAAGAGAGTCTGTGATCAGGGGGTGGGGGGAAGAGAGTCTGGGATCAGGGGGTGGGGGGGAAGAGAGTCTGTGATCAGGGGGTGGGGGGAAGAGAGTCTGGGATCAGGGGGTGGGGGGGAAGAGAGTCTGTGATCAGGGGGTGGGGGGAAGAGAGCCTGGAATCAGGGGGTGGGGGGAAGAGAGCCTGGGATCAGGGGGTGGGGGGAAGAGAGTCTGTGATCAGGGGATGGGGGGAAGAGAGTCTGTGATCAGGGCTGGGGGGGAGGGAAGAGAGTCTGGGATCAGGGGGTGGGGGGAAGAGAGTCTGTGATCAGGGCTGGGGGGTGGGGGGAAGAGAGTCTGTGATCAGGGGATGGGGGGAAGAGAGTCTGGGATCAGGGGGTGGGGGGAAGAGAGCCTGGGATCAGGGGGTGGGGGGAAGAGAGTCTGGGATCAGGGGGTGGGGGGAAGAGAGTCTGGGATCAGGGGGTGGGGGGAAGAGAGTCTGTGATCAGGGCTGGGGGGGAGGGAAGAGAGTCTGGGATCAGGGGGTGGGGGGAAGAGAGTCTGTGATCAGGGCTGGGGGGTGGGGGGAAGAGAGTCTGTGATCAGGGGATGGGGGGAAGAGAGTCTGTGATCAGGGGATGGGGGGAAGAGAGTCTGTGATCAGGGCTGTCGGGGGGCAGAGAGTCTGTGATCAGGGGGTGGGGGGAAGAGAGCCTGGGATCAGGGGGTGGGGGGAAGAGAGTCTGTGATCAGGGGATGGGGGGAAGAGAGTCTGTGATCAGGGGGTGGGGGGGGGGGAAGAGAGTCTGTGATCAGGGCTGTGGGGGGGGGGCGGGAAAGAGAGTCTGATCAGGGCTGTGGGGGGGAAGAGAGTCTGTGATCAGGGCTGGGGGGGGAAAAGAGTCTGTGATCAGGGCTGGGGGGGGAGGAAGAGTCTGTGGTCAGTCGGGGGGGGAAAGAGAGTCTGGGATCAGGGCTGGGGGGGGAAGAGAGTCTGTGATCAGGGCTGGGGGGGTGGGAAGAGAGTCTGTGATCAGGGCTGGGGGGGAGGGAAGTGAGTCTGTGATGGGGGCGGGGGAAGAGAGTCTGTGATCAGGGCTGGGGGGGGTGGGGGGGAAGAATGACCTGATATCATGGGAGGGGGAGAGAGGCCTGTGATCAGTCGGGGGGGGGGGGAGGGGAAGAGTCTCTGATCAGTGGGGGGGGCGGGGAGAGAGGCCTGTGATCGGGGGGTGGGAAGGGGGTGGAGGTCGGTGATCAGTCTGTGGGGGGGGAGCCATGCAAGAGGCCTGTGATCGGGACTGGAGGGTGGAGTTTGGTGATCAGTTTGGGGGGGTGGAGGAGAGGCCTGTGATCAGGGCTTCGGGGTAAGGGGGTTAGGGGGGTTGAGTTCAGCAGTCGGGGCTGGGGGTGAGAGACAGGTCTTGCGTCTCTTTCTGAGGACAGGTGTTTGTAAAGCACTGACAGTAAAGCCTTTTAAACCCTTATCCGATGGTTTTTTTTTAAATATTGGTTTGTCACAGTCGAGACTGTGGCCAGCAAAGTCTTTGGTATTCAGACACAGCCTTACTTTGAGGCTGCTATATTTGACAACCGTGACAATAGATTTTATCTCATCTCATCTTCACCGTGCTATTTGACTTCTGTTTTTTTCTCTCCCATTTTTCAATCTTTTGTGTATTTCTTTTTTTTAAAAGTGCAATTACGGGCTGAGGGAAGCTTGACGCTAACAATTGATGTGTCTGAAGACCGGATCCGAATGGATCCCATGAAAACCATAAAATTAGATTTGTTACGAGAGGCCACACTCCCCAGAGAACCTATTGTAACCCGCGATGTACACACTGAACATAGAGGAGGTGCGATTAGAGAGAGCGATGACTTTTTTTTCCTTTGTTGCCTAAAATACAATATATTTGAGAATGCTCAGTTGTAAGTTTAAATCAAACACGGGCAGATGACGAGAGTTTTTAAATCAAAATCGCAACATTTGCAGCCTGTTGTTTGTGAATGGAAACATTTTTACATTGCGTGTGATCGTATTACTGGTGTGCCGCCAGGTCTGGGCCAGCCGTTTAGGCAGTGTTGTGAAGGCAGCTGTCCACATAAGAACCTAAGAAATAGGAGCAGGATTAGGCAGTACGGCCCCTTGAGCCTGCTCCGCCGTTGAATAAGATCATGGCTGCACTTCTACATCAACTCCACCATATCCCTCGATTCCCTTAGTGCCCAAGAATCTATCGCTCTCAGTCTTGAATATTCATCGACTGAGCATCCACAGCCTTCTGGGGTAAAGAATTCCAAAGATTCACAACCAATGTTACGTCTAAAAAAAAATTAAAAATTTCGCCAGCGTGGGCCGTTTAAATTTGTAGCTGCCGAGCATGCGCAATATCTCTTCCAGCAGTAGCTGAGCGGCCTGCGCTTAACCTTGTGATCAGAGTGCGGCCGCACACCTTAGGGGGAACCTTGTTCACAACCCTCTAAGTGAAGACATTTCTCCTCATCTAAATGGCCGACCCCGTATCCTGAGACTCTGCTCCCTGGTTCTAGACTCTCCAGCCAGGGGAAGCAGCCTCTCCGCATCTACCCTGTCAATCCCCCTCAGAATCTTGAATGTGGCAAAAACAGGAAGGCAGATTATTATCTGAACGGCAATAGATTGGGAGAAGGGGAAGTGCAACGAGACCTGGGTGTCCTTGTGTACCAGTCACTGAAGGTAAGCATGCAGGTGCAGCAGGCGGTTAAGAAGGCAAATGGTATGTTGGCCTTCGTAGCGAGAGGATTTGAGTACAGGAACAAGGATGTCTTGCTGCAGTTATACAGGGCCTTGGTGAGACCACACCTTGAGTATTGTGTGCAGTTTTGGTCGCCTTATCTGAGGAAGAATGTTCTTGCCATGGAAGGAGTTCAGCGAAGATTCACCAGGCTGATACCTGGGATGGCAGGAATGATGTATGAGGAGAGATTGGGTTGATTGGGCTTGTACTCACTGGAGTTTAGAAGAATGAGAGGGGATCTCATTGAAACTTATAAAATTCTGACAGGACTAGACAGACTAGATGCAGGAAGGATGTTCCCGATGGTCGGGGAGTCCAGAACCAGGGGTCACAGTCTAAGGATAAGGGGTAAGCCATTTAGGACAGAGATGAGGAGGAATTTCTTCACCCAGAGAGTGGTGAACCTGTGGAATTCTCTACCACAGAAGGCAGTAGAGGCCAATTCATTAAATATATTCAAGAAGGAGTTGGATATATTTCTTAAGGCTAAAGGGATCAAGGGATATGGGGAGAAAGCAGGGACCGGGTACTGAATTTGGATGATCAGCCATGATCTCTGAATGGCGGAGCAGGCTCGAGGGGCCGAATGGCCTACTCCTGCTCCTATCTTCTATGTTTCTATATTTCAATGCGATCATCCCTCATTCTTCTAAACGCCAGAGAGTATCGGCTCAATCGACGTTGCCCATGAAGTGCTTGAGAATCTGCTGCTCACCACATCCACACCAGTCGCCATTCTTGAAGCCCACACCCCTCTCCCACCATTTGAATAGGCTGGGACCAACCCATGAAATGGACTGTCCCGGCAACAGTGACACAATTCCTGAAAACGGTTGGATGCTGCGACGGAGAGGCGTGTAGGTCCTCTCTGGTTGGATGATAGAGGATGGGATGACTGGTCTCCCTCACCCACGCCTCGCTTGTGAAATCCCGAACCAACCATTATACTTCACACCAAACCAATCCTGTCACTATCCAGGCTCGGTGAGGCAGGCAATGAGCTGCTTCAATGTGGATATTAATCCTAGTTCAGGAATGTGACGTCTTGGGCTTTTGTAGTTGGCATTCTGCTGCTGTTGGTATTGTACTCATTTTATTTTCCCTCTTTTCACATTAGAAATAGGAGCTGGAGTCGGCCATTCGGCCCCTCGAGCCTGCTCTGCCATTCAGTAAGATCATGACTGATCTTCTACCTCAACTCCACTTTCCTGCACTATCCCCACATCCCTTGATTCCCTTAATATTCAAAAATCTATCGATCTCTGTCTTGAATATTCTCAACAACTGAGCCTCCACAGCCCTCTGGGGCAGAGAATTCCAAAGATTCACCACCCTCTGAGTGAAGAAATTACTCTTCATCTCAGTCCTAAATGATCGACCCCTTATTCTGAGACTGTGACCCCCCCCCGATTCTAGACTCCCCAGCCAGGTGAAACATCCTTCCTGCATCTACCCAGTCAAGCCCTGTAAGAATTTTGTATGTTTCAATGAGATCACCTCTCATTCTTCTAAACTCTAGAGAATATAGGCTTAGTCTACTCAATCTCTCCTCATAGGACAATCCCCCATCCCAGGAATCGGTCTGGTGAACCTTCGTTGCACTCCCTCTATATAAGTATATCCTTCGGTAAGGAGACCAAAACTGTACACAATGCATAAGAACATAAGAAATAGGAGCAGGAATAGGCCACTTGGCGCCTCGAGCCTGCTCCGCCATTCAATAAGGTCATGGCTGATCTTCTACCTCAATTCCACTTTCCTGCCTGATCCCCATAACCCTTCACTCCCTTATCTTGCAAAAATCTGTCTAGCTCCACTTTAAATGTATTTAATGACCCAGCCTCCACAGCTCTCTGGGGCAGAGAATTCCACAGATTTACGACCCTCTGAGAGAAGAAGTTCCTCCTCATCTCAGTTCTAAAAGGGCGACCCTTTATTCTAAGACTGTGCCCCCAAGTTCTAGATTTCCCCATGAGGGGAAACATCCTCTCTGCATCTACCTTGTCGAGCCCCCTCAGTATCTTATATGTTTCAATAAGATCACCTCTCATTCTTCTAAATTCCAATGAGTATAGGCCCAGCCTGCTCAACCTTTCCTCATAAGTCAACCCCCCAATCTCTGGAATTAACCTAGTGAATCGTCTCTGAACTGCCTCCAATGCAAGTATATCCTTCCTTAAATAAGGAGACCAAAACTGTACGCAGTACTCAAGGTGTGGTCTCACCAATACCTTGTACAGTTGTAGCAGGATTTCCCTGCTTTTATACTCCAACCCCCTTGAAATAAAGGCCAACATTCCATTTGCCTTTTTGATTACTTGCTGTACCTGCATGCTAACTTTTTGTGTTTCATGCACAAGGACCAACAGGTCCCTCTGAACTGTAGCATTTTGTAATCTCTCTCCATTTAAATAATAGTTTGCTTTTTTATTTTTCCTGCCAAAGTGGATAACCTCGCACTTTCCCACATTATACTCCATCTGCCAAATGTTTGCCCACTCACCTAGCCTGTCTATCCCTTTGCAGATTCTTTGAGTCCTCTGCACAACTTGCTTTCCCACCCATCTTTGTATCATCCACAAACTTGGCTACATTACACTCGATCCCTTCATCCAAGTCATTAATGTAGATTGTAAATAGTTGAGGCCCCAGCACCGATCCTTGTGGCACCCCACTAGTTACCGTTTGCCAAGCAGAAAATGGCCCATTTATCCCGACTCTCTGCTTTCTGTTAGTTAGCCAATTCTCTATCCATGCTAATATATTATCCCCAACTCCGTGAGCTCTTATCTTGTGCAGTAACCTTTTACGTGGCATCTTATCGAATGCCTTCTGGAAATCCAAATACACCACATCCACTGGTTCCCCTTTATCCACCCTGCTCGTTACATCCTCAAAGAACTCCAGCAAATTTGTTAAACATGATTTCCCTTTCCTAAAACCATGCTGACTCTGACTGCATTATGTTTATCTAAATGCCCTGCTACTGATTCCTTAATGAAGGACTGCAGCATTTTCCCAGCGACAGATGTTAGGCTAACTGGTCTATAGTTTCCTGCTTTCTGTCTCCCTCCTTTCTTAACTAGGGGTGTTACATTTGCGGTTTTCCAATCTGCTGGGACCTCGCCAGAGTCCAGGGCATTTTGGTATATTGCAACCAATGCATCCACTATCTCTGCAGCCATTTCTTTTAAGATGCTGGGATGCAGGCCATCTGGTCCAGGGGACTTGTCGTCTTTTAGTCACATTATTTTACCAAGTACTATTTCCTTTCTGATAGTGATTGTGTTTAGTTCCCCACTCCCTGTGGCCCCTTGATTATGCATTTTTGGGATGTTGTTAGTGTCTTCTACAGTGAAGACAGGTGCAAAATATTTGTTCAGTGTTTCTACCATTTCCCCGTTCCCCATCCATGCTAGTATATTATCCCCAATCCCATGAATACTCCAGGTGTGGTCTCACTCGGGCCCTATATAATTGCAGTAAGATGTCTTTACTCTTATACTCAAATCTTCTTGTAATAAAGGCCAACATACCAGTTGCTTTCTTAATTGCTTGCTGTACCTGCATGTTAACTTTGTGATTCATGTACAAGGACACCCAGGTCCCTCTAAACACCAACATTTCCCAATCTCTCACCGTTTTAAAAAATACTCTGCTTTTCTATTTTTCCTACCAAAGTGGATAACTTCACATTTCTCCACATTATATTCCATTTGTCATGTTCCTGCCAACTCACTTAGCCTGTCTATATTCTCTTGAAGCCTCTTTGCATCCTCCTTACAACTTACATTCCCACCCAGCTTTGTATCATCAGCAAACTTGGATATATTACATTTGGTCCCCTCATCCAAATCATCGATGTAGATTGTGAATAGCTGAGGCCCAAGCACTGATCCTTGCGGTACCCCACTAGTTACAGCCTGCCAACCCGAAAATGACCCATTTATTCCTACTCTCTGTTTTCTGTCCATCAACCAATCCTCAATCCATGCTAGTATATTACCCCCAATCCCATAAGCCCTAATTTTGTTTAATAACCCCTTGTGTGGCACCTTATTGAAAGCCTTCTGAAAATCCAAATACGCCACATCCACTGGTTCCCCCTTATCTATTCTGCAAGTCACAACCTCAAAAAACTCGAACAGATTTGTCAAACACGATTTCCCTTTCATAAATCAGTGTTGACTCTGCCCAATCCTATTATTATTTTCTAAATGCCCTGTTACCACGTCCTTAATAATAGATTCTAGCATTTGCCCTACTACTGATGCCAGGCTAACTGGTCTGTAGTTCCCCCGTTTTCTCTCTCCCTCCTTTCTTAACTAGTGGGGTTACATTTGCTACCTTCCAATCCACGGGAACTGTTCTAGGATCTATGAAATTTTGGAAAATGACAAGCAATGCATCCACTATCTCTATAGCTAACTCTTTCAAAACCCTCAGATGTAGGCCATCAGGTCCAGGGGATTTATCGGCTTTCAGTCCCATTAATTTCTCCAGTACTATTTTTTTTTTTACTAATAATTTCTTTCAGTTCCTCATTCTCACTAGACCCTTGGTTCTCCACTATTTCTGGGAGTTTTTTGTGTCTTCCGTGAAGATAGAGACACAGTATTTGTTTAATTTCTCTGCCGTTTCCTTATTCCTCATTATAATTCCTCCTGTCTCAGCCTGTAAGGGACCCACGTTTACTTTCGCTAATCTTTTCTTTTTTACGTACCTATAGAAGCTTTTACAGTCTGTTTTTATATCTCTCGCTAGTTTACTCTCATTCTATTTTCCATTTCTTTATCAATTTCTTGGTCCTCCTTTGCTGAATTCTAAAATTCTCCCAATCCTCAGACTTACTATTTTTGGCAACATTATAAGCCTCTTCCTTTGATCTAATAATATCTTTAACTTTTCTTGTTAGCCACGGTTGGACCACTTTTCCTGTGGGGCTTTTGTGCCTTAAAGGAGTGTATATTTGTTGTAAATTATGTATTAATTTTTTTAATGTATTAAAGAATTAATACATAATTAGGCCACAGCTGGAATACTGTGTGCAGTTCTGGTCGCCACACTATAGGAGGGATGTGATTGCTTTGGAGAGGGTGCAGAGGAGATTCACCAGGATGTTACCTGGGCTGGAGCACTTCAGCTATGAAGAGAGACTGGACAGGCTGGGGTTGTTTTCCTTAGAGCAGAGAAGGCTGAGGGGGGGGACCTGATTGAGGGGCATAGATAGGGTAGATAGAAAGGAACTTTTTCCCTTTGTAGAGGGGTCAATAACCAGGGGCATAAGTTTCAAGGTAAGGGGCAGGAGGTTTAGAGGGGATTTGAGGAAAAACTTTTCACCCAGAGGGTGGTTGGAATCTGGAACTCACTGCCTGAAAGGGTGGTAGAGGCAGGAACCCTCACAACATTCAAGAAGCATTTAGATGAGCACTTGAAACGCCATAGCATACAAGGCTACGGACCAAGTGCTGGAAAATGGGACTAGAATAGACCGGGCTTGATGGCCGGCGCAGACACGATGGGCTGAAGGGCCTCTTTCTGTGCTGTATAATTCTATGACTAAATGCTAGCCATTGTTTCTCTAATGTCATACCTTTTAATGTAGCTACCCAATTTACCTTAGTCAACTCGCCCCTCATACCTACGTAGTTTGCTTTGTTTAGATTTAAGATCCTAGTTTTGGATTTAACTAAATCACTTTCGAACTTAATATAAAATTCTATCATATTATGGTCACTCTTCCCTACAGGCCCCTTTAGTACAAGGTTACCAATTGACCCTTTCTCATTGCACAATAATATATCTAAAATAGCCTGTTCCCTAGTTGGTTCCTTAACATACTGTCTAGAAAACTATCATGCATGCATTCCATGAATTCGTCCTCCACACTATTACTGCAAATTTGGTTTGCCCAGTCTATATGTAGATTAAAGTCCCCCATGATCACTGTATTACCCTTGTTACATGCACCTCTAATTTCCTGATTTATACTCTGCCCTACATTACAACTACTGTTTGGGGGCCTATAAACAACTCCCACCAATGTTTTCTGCCCCTTGCTGAAGGTGTTGACTCATTCTGAAGTATGGTTCCCCAGGTGATGGCTTCCATCCAGTATTTAATCAAAGTGGACATTCTTCAACAGTGCACTTAGTATCTGTTCAACTGTGGAAGTATTACAGGCATAGGCACGACGGGCCGAATGGCCTCCTGTGCTCTCATATTCTATGATTCAAGGTCACCAAATCAGGAACGGGACCCTGGCTGACTTATCCCCCAATAGAGAGACATGCAGAGACCGATTGTAGTACCCCAGCTGTTCAGTCTGGCTGAGATCAGCCCACTCAACACAGATCCCAGGATCAAAACCTGTGCAGTCCCGGTCCGTATGTCGGAAGTACTGCACTAGGCCTTGCACTCAGCCATTCAGGGAGGTTCTGGCTGCATTACTTGACGCACTGAATTATCAATAACAATGAGTCTGCCTGTTTCCTGATGAAGGTGGAATTCTTTGAACCATTCTGGGACAGCGGTGAACCCCGGTTTGGAGAAGGAGGAGCGAGGGGTTGGAAGGCATGGATGCGGCAGCAGGAAAAGGGCGGATGGGTTGTCCTGAATGAGCCAGGTGAGCCACTTCCTGATGCCTCTTTGTTCCATTTAATACCGAAGATTAAACTCTGCACTCCCGGATACTTGGCAACAAGTTACCTGCTCTGAAACAGACCTTTCTCCCACTTCTCTTGTTATCTGAGCCTTTGACACTAAGCCAGCAGTGAAGTTTGTAGCACAATCCCCTCTGAGACAGAAGGTCCTGGGTTCAAGTCCAACTCCAGAACTTGGGCACATCACCTTGGCTGACGCTTCAGTGCAGTACTGAGGGAATGCTGCACTGTCGAAGGTGCCGCCCTTCAGATGAAACGTTAATCTGAGGTCCCATCTGCCAGTTCGTGATTTTAGAAGGACAGTAGCGATCCCATGGCACAACTGGAAGCAGAGCAGGGAGTACTCTTAACTTTCCAAACAATATATTTCCCTTCAACCAACATCACCAAACAATAAACTAACTGGTCATCCATCCTCTTTCTGTTTGTGGGACTCAGTGTGTACAAATGTTTGCTGTGTTTGACCATGTAACAGTAACTATTTCAAAAGTAATTCATTCCATGTGAAGTATTTCGGAAGCTTCCAAGAGGCCTGATAGGAGACTATATAAATATTTTTCTTTCTCTGCCTCTCTTTCAGCCGTGTCAGTTGTGGCTCAGTTGGATCTGCTTCCACCACCCTTTTCAGACCGTGCATTCCAGATGAACCACAACTCGCTGTGTTTATAAAAAAAAAAGTAAAAGTATTTCCTCATGTTGCCTCTGGTTCTTTTGCCAATCACCTTAAATCTGTGTCCTCTGGAAACAATTACACAGAGAATTGCCAGAATTTACAGCACAGAAACAGTTCAATCGGCCCAACTGGCCCATTGCCGATGTTTGTGCTCCACACGAGCCTCCTCCCAGCTCTCTTTATCTTGCCCTACCAGCATAACCTTCTATTCCTTTCTCCCTCATGTGCTTATCTAGCTTCCCCTTAAATGCACCTGTGCTATTCACCTCGACTACCCCTTGTGATAGTGAGTTCCACATTCTAGCCACTCTCTGGGTAAAGAAGCTTCTCCTCAATTCCCTATTGGGTTTATTAATGACTACCTTTTAGTTGTGGGACCCTCCTTTTGTAGGAGCTACCTCTCCTCTATAGGAAATCAACCCCTGCCCCAAACAGGAGCACCCCCCTCCTCTTCAGGAGCATTATTCCCTCTCCTCTGATCCACAACGTGCTTCAGCCCCAGTATCCCAAGAGCAGCTCCCACTGCACTATCGGGAATTTTTCCATCGCTCGCACCAGTCATCCATGCCGTCTCTAAGTGAGATTACCCAATACGTGCCAGATTGTGGGCATCTTCTTGCTGTATACCACAAGGGCCTGGAAGGAGGCTGCCACCCACACTCACTTCGTGGCTGTCAGCGAGGGAACTTTCATCCTATCCAGTTGAGCTGGAATGGAGGCGCCAGAGGCAAAAGGATGTTCGGTGATTGAATATAAATATTGGAGCAGGAGTTATCAGTAATGCAAAAAGGAGGCAAGCTGGCTACTGAGTGTTTAATTACCGGTTTTGTCCCTGAAGTTTACTTTTTGGTTGCATAATAAGCAGCGATAACCAATCAAATGCAATCCTGGTTAACCCCTTTGTCCCACTGCAATTACGTGTTTGGAAATGTATTTTGGAGCATATTACTCTTTTTAAAGAAGACTTGAGCATGTTGAAGTGGGGGTTACCTAATGCGGAGGGCCCTGGTTTCTGCAGCCAGAGCTCCTTGTTGCTCTTGCTTGTCTTCAGTCTGTTGCTGGCCAGTGGTTACCTGGGGAGCCTCGGACAGCATCCCACATGAGTAGGGGGACAAGTGCAAGTTATTTACCCTGCAGTTTTAAGATGGCCTGTTGGTGGGACTAAGTAGACCACAGACTAGCACCCCCCCCCCCCCAACCCGATCTTCCTCAACCCCCCCCCCCCCCCCAACAAGAATTGAAGAGCCTTTTGGAGAGACAACGAAGATTGAACTGAGGGAGAAACATTTCTATCGTCTCTTCCACCATCCCCCGCACACCGCCAAAAGAATCCGAACTGTTCCAGGACCAGGAGTAGGCCATTCAGCCCTTCGCGCCTGTACCTCCATTCACATAGATCATGACTGATCTGTATCTTGACTCCATCTACCCGCCTGGGTTCCATATCCCTTAATACCCTTGCCCAACAAAATAAGAGATGACCAGGAGTGGGGCATGAACCAACGTGAACATTTGTTGATTGGACTTCAGTGCATGTTTAATTCTTAACTAAATGAGGGGACTGGGTTGAACGCTGCATGTTAGCCATTAGGCCTCTGTTGCTTCTTGCACGTCTGCTTCAGTCCAGCCCAGATGCCTGGGTCACCCAGACAGTCACAGTCCAACTCCCCGTTGACGTGACCGCACCATACAAAGCGGCTTCAACATTTAGCATTAATCCAGAAATGGCGCTCGGAGACCAAGCAAAAAAATAAAGGCACACTGAGACTATCGGAGTTGGCACCTCACACACGCAAACTGCTTCAAGGTAAGAAGGAAAGTGAAGGTGTGACTTTACAAGTGTCAGGTGACAGCTTGCTCAGCAGTTACAAGGAGTACAAATATATCTGGTATTTCATAGAATCTTACAGCACAAAAGGAGGCTATTTGGCCCATCGTGCCTGTGCCGGCTCTTTGAAAGAGTTGTCCCATTAGTCCCACTCCGCCTGCTCTTTCCCTGTAGCACTGCATTTTCTCCCCTTCAAGTAGTTATCCAATTCCCTTTTGAAAGTTATTATTGAATCTGCTTCCCTTTCAAGCAGTGCATTCCAGATCATCATAACTCGCTGCGTAAATTTTTTTTCTCTCCACCTCACCTCTGGCTCTTTTGCCAATTATCTTAAGTCTGTGTCCTCTGGTTGCTGACCCTTCTGCCACTGGAAGCAGTTTCTCCTTATTAACTCCATCAAAACCCTTCATGATTTTGAGCGCCTCTATTAAATCTCCCCTTAACCGTCTCTGCTCTAAGGAGAACAACCCCAGCTTCTCTGGTCTCTCCACGTAACTGAAGCCCTTCATCCCTGGTACCATTCTAGTAAACCTCCTCTGCGCCCTCTCCAAGGCCTTGACATCCTTCTTAAAGTGTGGTGCCCAGAATTGGTCACAATACTCCAGCTTGGGCCTAACCAGTGTTTCAGACGTGTTTAGCATAACTTCCTTGCTTTTGTACTCTATTCCTCTATTTATCAAGCCAAAGGTCCCGTATACCTTCAAAGATTTTTGTAAGCAGACCCCCCCCCCCCCCCCCCCCCCCCAAAACCAGGTCTCGCTGTTCCTGCACCCCCTTTAAAATTGTACCATTTCAATTTGAATAGGCGATGACAAGGAGGAGGAGGAAGATGGAGAAGAAGTCAAGGATAAGTCGCTACCCAAGTGGCAGCTCTGGATGCAGGTGGAGAGCGCCCGTGACTCCAAGCACTGGTTGCCATGGCGAGCCGATAAGGCGAAAGGTCAGACTGGAGAGGACTGTGAGGATCCCGACAGGCAGGTGAGCTAACCGTTTGTACCCACATCGGAACACAGATCACTGGACGAAGATAAAAGCCATTTGGCCCACTGAACCCTCTTCTTCCACTGAACATGTGTCGTTTGCCCTGTGGTGCACTCAGTCTCGAGAGAAAGGCAGATTGAACCCCAGGGAGTTAACGCTCTGACATTTCACCCCCATCTTAAAATTCTTCACTGATTTTAAAATTCTCATCCTTGACCATTGCAACGCTCTCTCCTGGCCGGCCTCTCCTCTTCCACCCACCATAAACTTGAGATCATCCAAAACTCCGCTGCACGTGTCCGAACTCACACCAAGTCCCCTTCACCCATCACCCCTGTGCTCGCTGACCTACATTGGCTCCCAGTCCGGCAACACCTTGATTTTAAAATTCTCATCCTTGTTTTCAAATCCCTCCATGGCCTCGCCCCTCCCTATCTTTGTAATCTCCTTCAGCCCCACAACCCGTAGGAACAGTTATTTACTCTATCAAAACCTTTGACACTAAGCCAGAACAGTACCATAGTGGTTATGTTACTGGGCTAGTAATCCAGAGGCCTGGACTATTGATCCGGAGACGCGAGTTCAAATCCCACCACGGCATCTGTGGATTTTAAATTCAGTTAATTAAATAAATCTGGAATTAAAAAGCTAGTATCAGTAATGGTGACCATGGAACTACCGGATTGTCGTAAAAACCCATCTGGTTCACTAATGTCCTTTAGGGAAGGAAATCTGCCGTCCTTACCCAGTCTGGCCTATACGTGACCCCAGACCCACAGCGGTTGTGGTTGACTCTTAACTAACCTCTGAAATGACCTAGCAAGCCACTCAAACCGCTACAAAGAAGTACTGCAGCAGTTCAAGAAGGCGGCTCACCACCACCTTCTCAATTAGGGATGGACAATAAATGCTGGCCTTGCCAGCGACGTTCACATCCCAGGAATGAATAAAGAAAAAACCCTGAGATCTCTGCGTTCCTCCAATTTCTGGCCTCTTGCGCATTCTTGATTTATTTTTTTTCTTTTTGCTGGCGGCCGTGCCTTCAGCTGCCAAGTTCCTAAGCTCTGGAATTCCCTCCCTAAACCTCTCTGCTTCTCTAACTCTCTCTCCTCCTTAATACCTACCTCATTTGACCAAGTTTTTGGTCATAGATACATAGAAGATAGGAGCAGGAGTAGGCCATTCGGCCCTTCGTGCCTGCTCCGCCATTCGATGAGATCATGGCTGATCCTTTAATTCAGTATCCCGTCCCCGCCTTCTCTCCGTAACCCTTAACCCCTTTTGCCCGTAGAAATATATCTAATTCCCTCTTAAATATATTTAATGAGCTGGCGTACACTGCCCTCTGTGGCAATGAGTTCCACAGGTTCACCACTCTCTGAGTGAAGAAATTCCCCCTCATCTCTGTCCTAAATGGTTTAGCCCTTATCCTTAAATTATGTCCTCTAGTTCTGTTCTCACCCGCCAAGGGAAACATTCCTTCTGCATCCAGTCTGTCTAGACCTGTCAGAATTTTATACACTTCTATGAGGTCCCCTCTCAATCTTCTAAACTCCAGTGTGTACATCCCTAAACTACATAGTCTCTCCTCATAGGTCATTCCCGCCATTCCTGGTATCAGCCTGGTGAATCGCCGCTGCACCCCCTCCATGGCAAGAACATCCTTCCTCAGATGAGGCGACCAAAACTGTACACAGTACTCGAGGTGTGGTCTCACCAGTGCCCTGTACAGCTGCAGCAAGGTATCCCTGTTCCTGTATTCTAACCCTTTTGCTATGAAGGCCAGCATACCGTTTGCCTTCTTGACCGCCTGTTGCACCTGCATGCTCGCCTTCAGTGACTGGTGTACAAGAACACCCAGGTCTCTCTGTACTTCCCCCTCTCCCAATCTATTGCCATTTAAATAATAATTTGCCCTCCCGTTCCTGCACCCAAGGTGGATAACTTCGCACTTGTCCACATTATAGTGCATCTGCCATTTATCCGCCCAATCGCCCAGTCTGTCCAAATCGCTCTGGAGCTTCCTGGTCTCTTCCTCTGAGCCCACCCCCCCTCCTAGTTTAGTGTCGTCTGCAAATTTGGAAATGCTGCATCCGACTCCCTGATCCAGGTCATTAATGTAAATTGTGAACAGCTGGGGGCCCAGGACAGATCCCTGTGGTACCCCACTTGTTACTGCCTGCCATTCAGAAAATGAGCCGTTTATTCCAACTCTCTGTTTTCTATCTGACAGCCAGTTCCCTATCCACGCCAAAACTTTCCCCTTTATCCCATGAGCCTCAATTTTCCATGCTAATCTTTTATGTGGGACCTTATCGAAGGCCTTTTGGAAGTCCAGGTACACCACATCTACTGGCTCTCCCCCATCTATTCTACCAGTTACTCCCTCAAAAAATTCCAATAGATTAGTCAAGCACGATTTACCCTTTGTAAATCCATGTTGACTCTGTCCTATCCTGTCCCCATTTGCTAAGTGCTCCGCTATTTCATCCTTAATGATGGACTCCAGCATTTTGCCCACAACTGATGTAAGGCTTACAGGTCTGTAATTACCTGCTTTTTCCCTACCCCCCTTTTTGAATAGTGGGGTAACGTTAGCTACCCTCCAATCCATCGGCACTGTTCCCGAGTCTAATGAATTCTGAAAAATCATCCTTAGTGCATCCGCTATCTCTAGGGCCACCTCCTTCAGTACCCTAGGATGCATGTTATCAGGCCCTGGGGATTTGTCCACCTTCAATCCCTTTAGCTTCCTTAACACCATATCCTTAGAGATATTGATTTGCGTCAGTTCCTCCTTTGCCAATGTCCCTATTTTTCCCGATATCCCAGGGAGGTTTTTTGTGTCTTCCTTCGTAAAGACTGACCCAAAGTATGCATTTAGTTGATCTGCCATTTCCTTATTTCCCATTATATATTCCCCCGTATCTGACTGCAATGGACCAACTTTGGTTTTCACCAGTCTTTTCCTTTTGATATACTTATAAAAGCTTTTGGAGTTAGTTTTTATATTTTCCGCCAGCTTGTTTTCGTAAGCTATTTTGCCCCTCTTGATTATGCCCTTTGCCCTCCTTTGCTCTATCTTAAACTGTTCCCAATCTTCCGCTCTGGCGCTTTTTTTGGCTATTTTATACGCCCTATCTTTGGATTTTATGCTGTCTCTAATTTCCCCTGTTATCCACGGTTGAGTCACCTTTTTAGATTTCCTTTTATGCCAGATTGGTATAAACAATTTTTGCAATTTTGTCATTCTATCTTTAAATGTTTGCCATTGTTTATCTACCTCCAGTCCTCCCAGGAACGTTGTCCAATCAGACCTACTCAGTTCCCGTCTCATGGCATCATAATTCCCCTTGTTTAAATTCAGGACCTTAGTCTCTGAGTCAATTTCTTCGCTCTCCATTTCGAGTGAGAAATCGATCATGTTATGATCGCTCTGACCCAAGGGTCCCCGTACAACAAGATTACTGATTAGTCCCTTCTCATTGCACAGTACCCAGTCCAATATAGCCTGTTCCCGAGTTGGTTCCTCGACATATTGATCCAGATAACCATCCCTCAAACACTCAAGGAATTCCTCCTCCTCATTATTTTTACTGATTAGGCTAGTCCAATCTATATGTAAGTTAAAGTCACCTATGATGACAGCTGTGCTCTTATTGCACGCTTCTCTAATTTCCCTCGTGATGCCCTCCCTAACCTCTATTTTACTATTTGGAGGCCTATATACCACTCCTATTAATGTTTTTCGCCCCTCGCTATTTCTTAGCTCCACCCATATAGATTCTGTATTAACTGAGTTAATATCCTTCCTTTCAATTGCATTTATCCCCTCTTTTACTAGCAATGCTACCCCTCCTCCCTTTCTTTTTTGTCGATCCTTCCTAAATACTGAATACCCCTGTATGTTAAGCTCCCAGCCCTGCTCACCCTGCAACCATGTTTCCGTAATCCCAATTAGGTCATAATTATTAACCTCTATTTCCACAGCTAATTCATCTACCTTGTTCCTGATGCTTCTCGCATTAAGGTATAAAACCCTCAGGCCTAATAGCTCCTTATGTGGCTCGGTGTCAAATTTTGTTTAATTAAGCTCCTGTGCAGCGCCTTGGGATGTTTTGCTGTGTTAAAGGTGCTATATAAATGCAAGTCAAATCAAATCAAATCAAATCAACTTTTATTGTCATTGTTAGTGCACAAGTGCAGTACAACGAAATGTAGGCTTGCGGCTCCCGAGAGTGTACATTTAGATTAAGACATTTAAACATTCAACATACATTTAGCTTGTAATACATTAACATAAACATAACCATAATAAAGTGCATTGGCAGATGTGCAGGCTTTAGAGTTTATTTGTGGAGTTCAGTAGGATGACAGCCCTGGGAAAGAAGCTGTTCCTAAATCTGGTCGTACGGGTGCGAATGCATCTGTAGCGTCTCCCAGATGGCAGGAGGGCGAACAGACTGTGGCTGGGGTGGGTAGGGTCTTTGATGATGGTCCGTGACCTCCGTAAACAGCGTTTCTGGTATATGTGCTCTATGTTCGGTAGCCGGGTGCCGGTAATGCATTGGGCAGTTTTGACTACCCGCTGCAGGGCTTTCCAGTCATAGTAGCTACAGCTGCCATACCATACTGTGATACAGTTTGTCAGGATGCTCTCTATTGTGCAGCGGTAAAAGTTAGAGAGGATCAGGGGTGACAGGTTACATCCCTTCAGCCTCCTTAGGAAATATAGGCGCTGCTGGGCCTTCTTCACCAGAGAGGAGGTATTGAGGGACCAGGAGAGGTCTTCCGTGATGTGGACTCCGAGGAACTTAAAGCTGTCCACCCTTTCCACCACAGCCCCATTGATGTGGATGGGGGTGTGACTTCCGCCTTTAGACTTCCTGAAGTCCACAATGATTTCATTGGTTTTCTTGATGTTAAGGGCCAGGTTGTTGTCGGCGCACCACTTCACGAGATGCTGGACCTCCTCCCTGTAGGCTGACTCATCGTTGTTGGTGATCTGGCCTACTACCGTGGTATCATCCGCAAACATGATGATGGTGTTGGAACCATGAACAGCCACACAGTCGTGGGTGAAGAGGGAGTAGAGGAGGGGGCTCAGCACACATCCTTGTGGGGCCCCCGTGTTCAGGGTCGGGGGGGGGGAGGTGTGGTTACCTAATTTGACAGACTGGGGTCTGTTTGTTAGGAAGTCCAGGGTCCAGTTGCAGAGGGAAGTGTTCAGGCCAAGAGTTTGGTGGCCAGCTTGTTGGGGACGATAGTGTTGAATGCTGAGCTGTAGTCTATGAACAGCATTCTGATGTAGGTCTCCTTACCATCTAAGTGATTCAGTGCCGAGTGTAGAGCAGTTGTGATTGCATCCTCCGTTGATCTGTTTGCACGATAGGCAAACTGGTGTTGGTCAAGAGGCAGGAACACTGGCTTTGATGTGGGCTAAGACCAGTCTCTCGAAACACTTCATTATGATGGGTGTGAGTGCGACAGGTTGATAGTCGTTCAGGCACGTCACAGCCGTTTGTTTTGGCACAGGAATAATGGTAGCGGTCTTGAAGCATGTAGGGACTACTGCCTGGGCCAATGACAGATTGAAGATGGCGGTGAAGACATCAGCCAGCTGATCAGCACATTCCTTGAGTACCCGTCCAGGGATGCTATCCGGTCCAGCAGCCTTTCGTGTGTTCACTCCGCGTAGAACACCCCTTACGTCGGAGGTCGACAGAGTGAGCACCTGGTCTTCCGGGGGTGGCAAGGCTTTGGTAGCCGGCTCCCTGTTGTCCCTGTCGAAGCGAGCGTAGAAGTTGTTAAGTTCCTCCGGAAGGGAGGCATTGCTAACCGGGGGACTGGTGTTTTTGCCCTTGTAGTCAGTGATGGACTGGATGCCTTGCCACATGCGCCGGGGGTCCGAGTTGTTGCGGAAGTGATCCTCTATCCGCAGTGTCTGTTTCCTTTTGGCAGTCCTGATCCCCTTTTTTAGGTTGGTCCTAGCTGCACTGTAAGCCACCGCGTCGCCAGATTTAAATGCTGCGTCGCGTGCTTTCAACAGTGAGCGGACCTCTCCGTTCATCCAGGGTTTCTGGTTGGGGCATGTCCTGATATTTTTATGGGTCGTGACGACCTCGACGCAGCTGTTAATGTAGAATAGCACTGTTGATGCGTATTCCTCGATGTCAGTATGGGCAAACATGCTCCAATCAGTGCGTTCGAAGCAATCCTGAAGCTCCGTTACTGCCCCCTCGGGCCATACTTTCACTGCTCTCACTGATGTTCTCCCTCTTTTGATGAGCGGTTTGTATGCCGAAACAGGGAGAGGTGGTCAGACTTCCCAAGGTGGGGGCAGGGAATGGTCTTATAAGCGTCTACAATGCTCGTGTAGACTTGATCCAGAGTGTTCTCCCCTCTTGTGGGGCAGGAAACATTCTGGTGGAATTTCGGTAGTACAGTTTTTAGGTTTATGTGATTGAAGTCCCAAGTTGTTGATCTGAAGGGCGTTGATTGATTTACTGGTGTATTCAATCTTAACATTACAATCCGGGTGTGGAGAAGTGTATGTGACTTATTAATTGCATGCATATTTATTTTGGAGAAATGGAGCAGTAAGCCTGATTTGTTAAGCTGTGCTTGTTTTATAAACACAAGAGTGGAGCAGGACGCCTGCTGGAGTGTGCACAAACTATTCATTCCTAGCTACGTCCCTGATTGAAATCTGCCTTGTTTAACCCTGACCAGTCCCAAGGAATATGCTGCCTTGGTTCTAACCAGCCAGGGGCTATAGTGTTCTACACAGAACATTCACTCTGCTTAAATCCACATTAAAGACCTGTCGACATAGGAAAAGGGAGGGCATTTGCCTAGATATTGGCCTTTGACCTCTTGAACCTGGGTTCATATCTAGCCCAGACTGATGGACTGAAAGTCTCCTCTGTGAAATCTACACGAAAAGCCCAGTGTATATAATTATTTAAAACTCAGTGATCGCATTCTTGTCTCCGAATCAGAAGGTTTTGGGTTCAAACCCCACTCCAGCACATGATCGAGGCTGACACTTCAGTGAGGGAAAAAAATACTTGCATTTCTATAGCACCTTTCATGACCTCAATGTCCCAAAGCGCTTTACAGCCAATGGGGTACTTTTGAAGTGTAGTCACTGTTGCAATATGGGAAACACAGCAGTCAATTTGCACACAGCAAGCTCCCACAAACAACAATGTGATAATGACCGGATCATCTGTTTGTTGGTTGAGGGATAAATATTGGCCAGGACACCGGGGATAACTCCCTTGCTCTTCTTTGAACTAGTGCCGTGGGATCTTTTATATCCACCTGAGAGGGCAGACAGGGCCTCGGTTTAACGTCACTTCCGACAGTGTCGCACTCCCTCCGCACTGCACTGGGAGTGTCGGTCTGGATTATGCATTCAAATCTCTGGAGTGGGACTTGCACCCACAACCTTCTGACTCACGAGAGAGCTACCCGCTGAGCCACGGCTGACGCACAAATGGCTGTGACACTGGAGTTCAGATCTCTCCACAGCAAGTTGTTAAATTGATATCAATGACCACGAAAGGTGCCAGATTATCATAAGAACCCAACCGGTTGACTAATGTCCTTCAGAGGAGGGAACCTTCCACCCTTACCTGGGCTGGACCTACATGAGCTCTGTCCCATACGACAGGGTTGATTCATAATGACCTTTTGAAGTGCCCAACAAGTTACTCAGTTACTAAAAAAATCCCTTGTGTGTGGGGGAGGAAAAAAAAGACCCACCACCACTTTCTTGGGGAATAAGAGCTGGGCAATAAATGCAGCATTGCCAGCTTCACTTAGGAGCAGCCACAACTTGCATTTATTTAAGCGCCTTTAACGTGGAAAAACGGCCCAAGGTTCTTCACGGAAGGGCAATCAAAAAAAAATCCCCAGAACAATTAAAAAAAAAGAAGCTGAATGTGTTGTGGAATCCCCGAATTTTACGACACAGAAAGGTGTGGCATGTGTTCCGAAAAAGTAGTAACTTGATCAGTACAATTCTAAGAATGTTTCCAATG
This sequence comes from Somniosus microcephalus, assembly GCF_052327205.1. Taxonomy (NCBI): domain Eukaryota; kingdom Metazoa; phylum Chordata; class Chondrichthyes; order Squaliformes; family Somniosidae; genus Somniosus; species Somniosus microcephalus. The sequence goes on from NC_140998.1 coordinate 17,520,448, forward strand.
GCTGGAGGGGTCAATAACCAGAGGGCACAGATTGAAGGTGATTGGCAAAAGGACCAGAGGCGACCTGAGGAAAAACTTTTTAACGCAACGAGTGGTTAGGATCTGGAATGCACTGCCTGATGGGGTGGTGGAGGCAGATTCAGTAGTAGCCTTCAAAAGGGAATAGAATACTTGAAGGAGAAAAAATTGCAGGGATATGAGGAAAGAGCCGGGGGGAGTGGGACTAACTGGAGTGATCTTCGAAAGAGCCGGCGCAGACTCGATGGGCCGAATGGCCTCCTCCTGTGCTGTCCGATTCTATTCTGGAAAGGACTTGCATTTATAAAACTAACATCCCTCTTCCCTCGAGAGGACCAATGCACTGTTGAAAATGCACTGGAGCGATTTGCTGTGCAGTTTATACAGCAGCTGATGAATGGAATTATTTTGGCTGCTGATCTAGCAATACAGCAACAAATGGCTTGTTGCAGGAGAATGCATAAAAAACACTTTTTTTTACACCTCCGGACCGAGCTCACAGCGGGCTTTGTACGAAAGAATTTTTCGGGACAAAATTAGCCCGTCGTTTGATTTGGCATCTGACCAGTGTATCCCATCCTAGAGTTCACCGGGGAGGTCATCCACTGTTCAGTTTGTGTGTTTTTAAAAATATTATTTAATGGAGATGTGAATGTATTTCAATTTGTATAGAAAAGTTAACAAGGAGATGTGACCTGTTCTTGCAGTTTTTGCAAGCGTCGCACTTGCTTCCTGTCGCACTTAAGCTAATCCTCTTACCTGCCCTGAACACTTCCATGGGAGGTCTGCTAGTATGCGATCTATATAGGAACAGGAGGAAGCCATTCAGCTCCTCAAGCCTGTTCTGCCATTCAATTAGATCATGGCTGATTTCATCTCCATTTACTTGTCTTTGGTCCATATTGCTTGATGTCATTACCTAACAAAAATCTTTCGAACTCTGTATTGAAAATTTATAGTGAGCCCCCCCAGCATCCGCAGCCTTTAGGGGGAAGGGAGTTCCAGATTTCCGCTACCGTTTGTGTGATATGTTTTTCTGTTGCTGTATTCTGTTACCATGAGAGTTTCGGTATTAATAAAATTCTACAATAACTGTGAACGTGCAGCTCCATCTAATGGTCACTGCACGAGCACAAACCACATACTGTAACAATAGAGCTCATCAAGGATATGATCGTATAGTGGTTGTTACTGGACTAATAATCCAGAGACTGCGAGTTCAAACCCCACCATGGCAGTTTGAGAATCTGGGAATAAAAAGCTGATGTTAAAAAAAAAAGTGACCGTGAAGCTGTCGGATTGTGGTTCAAATCCAACTACAGGAAACTCTCGTTTAAACGACACCTAAATATCCGGAATTCTCTATTAACCGGCAAAATTCATACTCCGAAAACAACACCTCAATAACCGGCAATGTTGCCGAGTCCGAGTCTCCCGCGGTGGCCGAGTTAGTCAGTGGGGGTAGTTCTCCAAACTGCCACTACTCGGCTTCTTGGCACTGTCAGAAGTCGGAACACCTCAATAACAGGAGTCTGACTCTTCTGCGCTGCCGGTAGTCTCTTCCGATCCGCCATTTTTGTGTCTCTCCCGCGCTGCCGGTAGTTATGGATTACCCTCAACTGGCAGTACTGTACTTAATCAAGCATCTTCCACCATCCATTTAACACAACATTCTGTAGGTGAGTACCCAATTACTGTATACTGCGCATTTCTTGATTTTTTTTATTTTTGTTTGTTAAAAATAGCCTCAGTAGATAACCCTCTCCGTTATCCGAAATTTTTAATCAACCGGCACCATCCCGGTCCTGTCGGTGCCAGATACGAAAGAGATTCCTGTAGTTGACGAATGTCCTTTAGGGAAGGAAACCTGCCACCCTTGCCCCATCTGGCCTATACGTGACTCCAGTCCCACACCAACGTGGTTGACTTTTAACTACCCCTGAAGCGCTGTAGCGAGTCAAATCAGTTGTATCAAAAAGATACCACCTTCTTGTCTGCGAATGCCGGCCTTGCTAGCGATGCCCACACCCCGAGAATTGTGTTGCTGACGCCTTTACTAAACAGCAGAAGAATTTTGTACATTCTGTTAAGATATTCATTACCATTATTGCGCAATGTAATTTCAATGCCCTAAATGTTGAAATGAGGCACAGAAACCGGAAGGACAATGTGGGTACCCGATTCGCCCTTAGAAATGAGCAAACAAGTGACTTGGCGCCTTTCACGAGCTCGGGACATCCCAAAGCGCTTTGCAGCCAATGAAGTACTTTGAGTGTAGTCACTGTTGTAATGTAGGAAACGCGGCAGCCAATTTGTGAACAGCAATGTGATAATGACCAGATCATCTGTTTTAATGATGTTGGTTGAGGGATAAATGCCCAGGACACCGGGGAGAACTCCCTCGCTGTTCTTTGAAATAGTGCCGCGGGATCTTTTACGTCCACCTGAGAGAGCAGATGTCTCATACAGCAGAGGTTTAACGTCTCATCCGAAAGACGGCACCTCCGACAGTGCAGCACTCCCTCGTTACTGCACTGGAGTGTCGGCCTAGATTTTTGTGCTCAAGTCTCTGGAGTGGGACTTGAACCCACAACCTTTTCACTCAGAGGTGAGTGTGTTACCCGCTGAGTCACGGCTGATATTTCCTGTTGGGAAGTGTGGTCAGTGTCACTCGGAGACTCCAGAATTATTGACCAGCTCCAAATCCCATTGTTGCAAAAAAGAAAAAGTTTTGGGGAATAAAAGTTGGAATTGCAGAGCAGATCAATCTGGATCTTGGAAAGATCAAAAGATATAAATAAATGCAGCACCAGACCACAACTCAAAAGTGTTTTACATAATGAATTACCTTTTGGAGCACAGTGTCACATAGACAAACAGTCTGTCGTACTTCAAAATGCCCATGTGGCTTTGTTTTAAACACAAATTAGGATTTATTTAAAATGTGAGAGCATCTTTCAGGGTTCACCTGAAGCTGTGAAATCTTTTCTTTTATAAAAACAGGTGCTGTTTGATGATATTGGTTCCTCGATGTTCAAAATCTCCAGCCCACAGCTGAGGTTCCGGCTCATGTCCTCCTTTTTGCAATTGCTGGGAATTCCAGCGGGGTTCGGCCTCCCTCCCTCCTGCCTGAATGTGGCGCTGGATGAGCCCGGCCTGTTTGACAGCGGGAAAGGCGGTGAGAGACCACTGGCTTGGTCTGACTCTCCAGCCTCTGGGGCCAGCGCTGTCGGGTTCATGGCTGCAATGCCCGATCAGAAGAAAGCAGCTGGACACTGCAAAGAAGGGGAGGACTTCATACGGATGGCGTTTCACCAAGCCTTGCCCCTATTTGCCGGGGAAGAGCGGTCGGACCTTGCACTGAGCTGGCTGCAGTACGAGAAATCAAAGGTAGGAACACGCAATGATCTGGAGATTACATAGAATATACAGCACAGAAACAATGCATTTGGCCCAACCAGTCCATGCGGCGTTTATGCTCCACTCGAGCCTCCTCTCATCTAACTCTATCAGCATAACCCTCTATTCCCTTCTCCCTCATTTGCTTATCTAACCGCTTCTTAAATGCATCCATACTGTTCGCCTTAACCACTCCCTGTGGTAGCGAGTTCCACATTCTCACCACTCTCTGGGTAAAGAAGTTCCTTCTGAATTACCTATTTGATTTCTTGGTGGAAACACTCTCTCTGTAGCTACTCATAATTTTACGTAGATTTAAGTAAGTCAGAAGCCTATTACGCCTTTGTTCTATTTGGTATCTTTATCCTCTCCTGAAGTCGTTGACTCTGCTTTTCCATTGCCACCAAACCCCCTTCTAGTTCTTTGCCCGAGTGACCATTCTTTGTGTGAGTGCAGAGTGGTTGGCTATTCCACCATGGAGGGCCTCACATGCAAGTCCTGGCCACTCCTCCCCTGATATCTACAGGCATGCACTTTCTAGCAGGTTTCACTAGATGGTGATGAAAATCCGGCTTATTGATTTTTTTTTATCCCCGCCACCCTCCTGCAGGGGAGGGGTGAGGGGGGGGGGGGCAGGTTGTCCGATTGTAGCACCCTGACTGCCCCAGTTAATGCCGCAACAGATTGGTTATTTCACTGCAGTGCTGAGGGAGTGCCGTCTTTTGGATGAGACATTAAACCGAGGCCCCGTCTGCTCTCTCAGGTGGACGTAAAAGATCCCATGGCACAACTTCGAAGAAGAGCAGGGGTGTTCTCCCCAGTGTCCTGCCAATATTTATCCCTCAATCAATATCACTAAAACAGATTATCTGGTCATTTATATCATTGCTGTTTGTGGAACCTTTCTGTACACAAGTTGGCTGCCGCGCTTGCTGACGTAACCATACACTTCAAAAGTACTTAATTGGCTGTGAAGCACTTTGAGACATCCTGTGAATGTGAAAGAACAAATATAAGAACTTAAGAAGCAGGAGTAGGCCATACGGCCCCTCTAGCCTGCTCCGCCATTCAATAAGATCATAGCTGACCTTTGACTTCAACTCTCTCTTCCTGCCCGATCCCCATATCCCTCGATTCCCCTAGAGTCCAAAAATCTATCTATCTCAGCCTTGAATATACTCAACGACTCAGCATTCACAGCCCTCTGGGGCAGAGAATTCTAAAGAGCCACAACCCTCGGAGTGAAGAAATTCCTCCTCGTCTCAGTCTTAAATGGCCGACCCCTGAGACTATGCCTCCTAGTTCTAGACTCTCCAGCCAGGGGAAACAATCTCTCAGCATCTATCCTGTCAATCCCCCTCAAAATCTTATGTTTCAGTGAGATCACCTCTCATTCTTCTAAACTCCAGAGAGTAAAGGCTCAATCTCTCCTCATAGGACAGCCCTCTCGTCCCAGGAATCACTGTCGACACTCACTGTCCAGGTTCCCATGGAGACCGGGCATGTGGGTGAGGTGCAAGAAGGTGAAGGGCATCCTTAGATTTGCGTTTCCCCACCCACAAGTCGGTGCTTTCAGGAGAGGAGGACCAGAAATTGGGGGGGTGGGATGTCGGGCGTGGATTTGGCAAAAATTTTTACAAAAAATCATTGTGTGTGTCTGTTAACTGACAGGTTGTGCGGAACCTGCAGCTCAGGAGCAAGAAGCTACTGAAATCTCAGGGCAAGAGAAGCAAGAGACTAGCCAAAAGCCTTCTGAAGGAGACTGAAAACAGGAACAATCTGGCCCTGTGGAAGGAGTACGCCCACTTGGAATGGCTACTGGGCAACGTGGAGGATTCGCGAAAGGTCTTTGACATGGCCATTGCTATGGCTGTCACTCAGGGCCTGAAGAGCTCCCCGCTGTGTGACCTCTGCTTCCTCTATGCCTCGCTGGAGCTGGACTTAATGGGGAGCGTCACAGGGTCAACGACATGTCGAGCGGTTTACATCCTAACCAAATTTGCCCAGGGCAACGCCTATTCGCCTTACGCTGGTGAAGTGCTGCCAGTTAATGTGCTTAAGGCTCGGAAAATCTACGAGCATTCTTTGCAGGACTGTTTAACCAATGACTTAACTTCACCAGGGCAACAGAGGCCTGGTCAGCTGGTAAGCCTCGTAGGTTGCTTTGCTCTCTGCCAGTACCTCACAGTGGGTGTTCAGGCTGCTGACGCTCTCTACAGGCAGGCTTCTGAAAGGCTTGTAGGCCTCTCACCAGACAAAATAAAACCCAACGAGAGCGCTTGGGGACACAGTGTGACCTCTGCCTCCGAGAGGCTGACCATGATGCACGTGACGCTGCTGAGGTACCACATGAAGGCCAGCGTGTACCCCTTGGGTCCTCTTCGCGAGACACTTGCACATGCTTTGAGGCGGTATCCTGGCAACCATGATCTCTGGAAGCTGTATGTTCAGGTTGAAAACCAGTCTCACAATGCCAGCAGAGCCAGGAGGTTCTTTGACAGCATCACCAGGACTGCGAAAGACTTGATACTACCGTGGTTGTTTGCAATCCACGCAGATGAGCGGAGGAAGGAGCGTGTAGATTCTGTGCAGAGGTAAGAACTGGTCTGAAGCCACGTATCTCATGAGCTGTACGCTGACGACACCCAGCTCTACCTCACCAGCACCACCTCTCGCAACCCCTCCGCTGCCTCTGATTTGTCACACTGCTTGTCCGACATCCGGTTCTGGATGAGCAGAGATTTCCTGCAATTAAATATTGGGAAGACCGAAGCCATTGTCTTCGGTCCCCACCACAAACTCTGCTCCCTAGCCACCGACTCATCCCTCTCCCTGGTCACTGACTGAGGCTGAACCAGACCGTTCGCAACCTTGGTGTCGTATTTGACCCTGAGATTAGCTTCTGACCCCATATCCTCTCTATCATCAAGACCACCTACTTCCACCTCCGTAACATCGCCCATCTCTGCCCTTGCCTCAGCTCAGCTGCTGCTGAAACCCTCATCCATGCCTTTGTTATGTCTATACTCGACCCAAGTCCCGTTCACCCTCAATTTTAAAATTCTCATCTTTGTTTTCAAATCCCTCCATGGCCTCACCTTCCTTCTGTAACCTCCTCCAGCCCCACAACCCTCCAAGATCGCTGCGCTCTTCCAATTCTTGCCTCTTACGCATCCCTGATTTTAATCGCTCCACCATTGGTGGCTGTGCCTTCAGCTGCCTAGGCCCAAAGCTCTGGAATTCCCTCCCTAAACACCTCTGCCTCACTACTTCTCTCCCCCTACCTCTCTACTCCTTTAAGATGCTCCTTAAAACCTACCTCTTTGACCAAGCTTTTAGTCACCTGTCCTAACATCTCCTTACATGGCTCAGTGTCAAATTTTGTCTGAAAACAGTCATGTGAAGCACCTAAGGACGTTTTACTACTTTTAAAGGCGCTATATAAATGCAAGTTGTTGTCAAGTTCACATCTTCTACGCGCTGAAGAAACAGGGAGAGAGTAGCGAATGCAAGAATATTCTGCCCAATAAAATTCAACACTTTTTTCCTTTCCACCCATTTTCTGCTCTCCGGACGAGGTCGACTGTTTCCATGGACACAAGTTGCCCCCTGGTACCTACTCTGTATGTTGAATAAGCCTTGACCAAGTGTGTTGGCAGGCTCTCGGGTCGTGGGGGCAACACAGCATGCACTTCCGGCAGGGATGCCGAGACCAGTTGTAGCACAACCTTTTGCTGCTCTACATGCGAGCTGGGTTTTCTTGTACACGAGACACAGAAAGTTAACATGCAGATACAGCAAACATTTAGGAAATCAAATGGTATGTTAGCCTTGATTACAAAAGGATTGTAGTACAAAAGTAAAGAAGTCTTATGCAATTATATAGGGCCCTGGTGAGACCACCCCTGGAGTATTGTGCACAGTTTTGGTCTCCTTACCTTAGGAAGGATATACTTGCCATAGAGGGAGTGCAATGAAGGTTCACCAGACTGATTCCTGGGATGGGGGGATTGTCCTATGAGGAGAGATTGAGTAGACTAGGCCTATATTCCTTAGGGTTTAGAAGAATGAGAGGTGATCTCATTGAAACATATACAATTCTTAAGGGCTTGACAGGGTAGATGCAGGGAGGATGTTTCCCCTGGCTGGGGAGTCTAGAACCAGGGGTCACAGTCTCAGAATAAGGGGTCGGCCATTTAGGACTGAGATGAGGAGAAATTTCTTCACTCAGGGTGGTGAATCTTTGGAATTCTCTGCCCCAGAGGGCTGTGGAGGCTCAGTCGTTGAGTATATTCAAGACAGAGATTGATAGATTTTTGGATACCAAGGGATGTCTGGATAGTGTGGGAAAGTGGAGTTGAGGTCGAAGATCAGCAATGATCTCATTGAATGGCAGAGCAGGCTCGAACAGCTGAATGGCCGAATCCTGCTCCTATTTCTTATGTTCTTACGGTGCTATTATTCACCGGCTAAATCTCGCTGAGCTATTTGGCGAAGCCATTTAAAAACGTGTGTTGAGTTTGACCTGTGACTACATCTTCAGTATTCCATCTTCTGATTGATTTAAAAATTGGCATGTCAATAGACCGCGACACCAAAATTGGCCCCCAAAAGTTTTATACATTTCCAAAGCTTTAGGACAGTGATGAGCAGCAATTGAATTTAGTAAGGTGAGGGAGATGGGGAGATTTTTTTAGGCAAATACGTAAATCGTGTTCAAGGGAGCTTGGGCGAGCAGGAGGGACACGAGAAAAAATTTGGAGCAGGGAGCGCGAGAGGGAAAATGAGAGGATGAGGAATCTGGAAGAGGTGAAACTTGAGTTTTAGTGAGAAACCGTAGCCAAGGGTCGGATGACGAGATGGGATTGGCACCGATTCAAGGAGATCACGAGTGTTGGAGAAACGGGGGATGGCGGGAGGAGAGCAAGCCGCAGATGTGGTTTACAGAGGCTGTGAATCTCTGGGCCGCACTTGGGAATAATATTCCTGCTGTCTGGAGCGATTAGCCGTTATCGGAGGAAGGACTGGTCACTTATTTCTCAATCCTCTCCCCTCAGGGCAGATGTTGGGCTCGTGCACAGCACTCTCCCAGAAACGGGCCTCACCAATCGGATCAGGGCACTGTTTGAGCACGCTGTGCAGACTGAGGCTGGTGCGCACTGCGTTTTACTCTGGAGGATGTACCTGCACTTTACGGTAAGGGCGAACTGCGGGCATTGGTGCCGTCAGTGGGAGGAGCCGCCTGTTCTCCAGCCACATTTACAGTTTGCATTCGTATAACATCCTTACCGTGCCTGTGAACCCTTCAAATTATAACCCTAGAGGTTAACTGAGCTAACCCTAGGTGTGGATCTGGCACTTAAAGATTGCCGACACAATTATTACTGTGTGGCGGAGCCACTAAGGGACTCCGATCAATTGTATATAATTCCCTTTAATAATATGTTGGCTACCGCCTGAGTCTGTATCTTTGTTTTCACTGTTTACATGTACAGAGCGCGATCACTTTAATAGCGCGGGTAAACGCGATGACGTCACGCCGTTCATCACGTGATCCCCCACCGGCGGGAAAAACATCATGACGTCGGCCACGGGACCGCCCAAGCAGTCCTCGTGGAGCCTCCGAACTGACTAGACCTATATTCGATGTTCTCCTGTAATTATCCATTAAACTCTGTTAGTTTTCATTAAACCTCGTTTATTTGATTGCCTGAGTCTTTTGATAGGAACTAGACATTCCTACAACTGCAAATTAGCTGTTAAACTTTGGTTATAAATCATAGTATCATACAGCACAGAAGGAGACCATTCGGCCCATCGGTGCTATGTAATTAGTCACACTCCCCTAGTCTTTTCCCATAGGCAGATGACCACCTTCTGTGCTGTATGATTCTATTCAATAAATGGGCAAGCATTGCTGGGCCTGGTCTCTCTCTCTCTCTCTCTCTCTCTCTCTCTCTCTACATGCATTTGCAGTTAAAAGTTCATCTTTACATCTAATACATTCTCCTTAGAGCAGAGAAGGCTATGAGGAGGCTTGATAGAGGTGTTTAAAATTATGAAGGGTTTAGATAGAGTAAATAAAGTTAAACTTTCCAATGGCTGAAGGGCCGATGACAAGAGAGCATAGATTTAAGGTGACTGGCAAAAGAACCAGAGGCGACATAAGGGAAAACTTTTTTTACGCAACGAGTGGTTAGGATTTGGAAGGCACTGCCTGATAGGGTGGAGGAGGCAAATTCAAGAGTAGCCTTCGGAAGGGAATTGGATAAATACTTGCAGGAGAAAAAATTACAGGAATATGGGGAAAGAGCGAGTGGGACTAACTCTGCGAAAGAGCTGGTGCAGACTCGATGGGCCGAATGTCCTCCTTCTGCGCTGTCCTATTCTACGATTCTATGTGGTGTGGACTAGCACTCCTCGTCCTGTACTGCAGTGGGGAGCGGGGAGCAGATTGTCTGTCCGAGAGTTCCTGCCTACCTGCAGCATGACCTCGTTTCACAGGCTGACCCCGAGATGCAGCGAGTCCATACCTTCGAGCGCCGGTCAGGGAGGGACCCACCTGGGTTTGTGACACCAGCGGGGATAAATGCGATTAACCTTCATTAAAATCAGGAAATAAAACACCCTCCTCCTTTCTAACCACCCACCATAATTTTGTTCCCATCCTCGATTGCGTGCAGTTCACTGCTGAAGTGTTCCTATTGATAACGTGTTCCGGTTCTAATGTAATTTTTTTCCCTTCAACCCTCCAATAAAACAGGCTGCTCAAGGAAATGTTGAGCGAAGTAAGGGTGTGTTTTACAGAGCACTGCAGGACTGTCCATGGGCGAAGGTAGGGCAGCAATTAAGGCTCCTAGCCTTTAACTAACTTTGCGCCTCGGGTCACCAGACTGTTGTTTTTGTGTACCATGACTAACTAACATTTTCGATGTTGTGTACAGCGGAATGCAGTGCGCACTCTCGCCTCTGGGTCAGATGGTTATGGGCTCGAGTAGGAACAGGAGTACGCCATTCTGCCCCTTGGATCTGTTCCGCCGTTCAGTTAGATCATGGCTCATCTGCACCTCAAGTCCCATTTATCCCACATTTTGTTCTGTATCCCTTGATACCCTCACCCGCTCTCAGTCTTGATAATTTCAATTGATTCAACAGCCTTTTGGGGGGAAGAGAGTTCCAAATTTCCACTACCCTTTGCTTGAAAAAGTGCTTCTTGGTTTCACTCCTAACACTAACAACTTTTGTCGTGTGTAGTCACGGTTGTAATGTAGGAAACGCGGCAGCTAATTTGCAGTAAGGTCCCACAGACAGCAATGAGGAAATGACCATTTTGGCTGAGGGATAAATATTGGCCACGACACCAGGAAAACATTCTGCTTTTCCTCAAATAGCACCGCACGATCTTTTACATCCACCTGAACAGATGGGGTCTTGGGTTCACGTCTCATCCACGGGGCGACACTTCCGACAGTGCAGCACTCCCTCAGCACCGCACTGGAGTGTCGGCCTCGATTTTTGTGCTCAAGTCTCTGGAGTGGGACTTGAACCCACGACCTTCTGACCCAGTGGCGCAAGATCTACCAACTGAGCCACAGCTGCTGTGGGGAGACTGTGGTAAACCACTGTTAACCCTGTACATGTCTGTGTGGTAAACCACTGTTAACTCTGTACTAGTCCAGGCATGGCTCCACCCCTAAGCCCGGGTATAAAGGTGACTCATCACCCTTCCCCCGGGAGCTCTTAGGATGGATCCACTAGCAGAGGCATGCTCCAGTTCTTAGTCAATAAAAGCCTACTTTGTATAAGTTCAACTCGTAGTCTTTGGTGTTGTTCTGGCAAAATAACCAAGTACCTTCTTCCTTGTTCCTCAGGTCCTGTACCTGGATGCAGTTGGCCACTTACCTGGGCAGCTCCAAGAAATCGTGGACTTAATGACTGAAAAGGAGATCCGGATCCGGGTTCCTATCGAGGAGCTGGAAATTCTCATGGAAGATTGATCAGGAAAGAAAGAAGAACGAACGAACTTGCATTTCTATAGCGCCTTTCACGACCCCGGGATGCCCTAAAGCGCTTTACAGCCAATCAGTCACTGTTGTAAATGTAGGGAAATGAGGCAGCCAATTTGTGCACAGCAAGCTCCCACAAATAGCAATGAAATAAATGACCAGATAATGTATTGGTTGAGGGATGAATGTTGACCAGGACTGCTGTTATGTAGGTAAATATGGCAGCTGTTTCATCACTGCAAGATTCCCCCCCACCCCCCAGGAGCTAGATAAAGGACCAATTTGGTGATGCTGGTTAAGGGGGGCGGGATACGGGGAGAACCACCTGCTCTTCGAACAGTGCAGTGGGCAATGATCCTTTGAAGCTGCGCAACGCTCTAGGCCTCCTGCGCAGCCGGTGAGCTTATATATTGCAAAAAAAAGGGCGGATTTTTGAATGGGCCGTGCAGCCCAAAATAAATGACAGCAAACATTGGCCGTGGGATTTTTGAGGTCCACTAAAACCGGCAGACGGGGCCTCGGTTTAACGCCTCGGTTTAACGTCCCGTCCAAAGGATGGATTATCGGAACATTCAATAGTAGGATTTAAAAAAAAAAAAATTTGAATATTTATTTTGTAATAAATGACCGACATTTACAGTTGGTGTCGATTTGTATTTATATTGTTTGAGAAATAGAATAAAATTTACCGGTTATGTTTACCCAGTGAGGTGCGTGTCATGGCCGGTTGTTTATTCCTCAGTCCGTTCTTGGACACACTGGAAGTCTGATGTATGTGGGAAAGGAAGCTCCCATTATTATTAGAGGGGTGTTAAACCCTTTAAACCAACACCCTCACAGTCTTCATACTCATAGAATCATGGAATGATACAGCACAGAAGGAGTCCGTTTGGCCCATCGTGCCTGTGCCGGCTCTTTGAAGGAGCTATCCAATTAGTCCCACTCTCCCCCTGCTCTTTCCCCATAGCCCTGCAATTTTTCCCCTTCACGTATTTATCCAGTTCCCTTTTGAGAGTTACTGTTGAATCTGCTTCCACCGCCCTTTCAGGTAGTGTATTCCAGATCATCGCCCTTTAACTGAATTCAGTAAGTGTGTGGAGGGGTGAGGCTGCCCTTTGTATATTCTGTGTGTGGGTTCCCCTCTCAGCACCTGAAAGTGATTGTGGTTCCTTCACTGGCACACTTACAAAGTTGAAATTCAAGACTGTATTAAAGTTATGTATTGAGTTTCATCGGTCTATTTTTCGTTTGCCCGATTGGCACTAACAGGAGGATTTCTGATTCTGCTTTATTGACAGTAACATACTAAATACACATTAAATCCCTGGTGGGGTACAGTTCCATAGGTGCCAGCTGGCCTCTGCTACCTTTGGCCCTTGTTTGAGCTTGAATAGTGGGTGTCGGCATGCTGTTTCACTGGGGCCGACACTGCTGATCCTGATCCTATCCACACATGAATTATTATTTTAAATTAATTTATAGGATATGGGAGTCGCTGGCAAGGCCAGCATTTATTGCCCATCCCTAATTGCCCCCGAAGGTGGTGGTTGGTCTTCTTGAACCGCTGCAGTCCATGTGGTGAAGGTACTCCCACAGTGCTGTTGGAGAGTGTTCCAGGATTTCGACCCAGCGACGATGAAGGAACAGCGATATATATCCAAGTCAGGACGGTGTGTTGACTTGGAGGGGAACTTGGAGGTGGTGGTGTTCCCATGCGCCTGCTGCCCTTGTCCTTCTAGGTTGAAGAGGTCGTGGGTTTGGGAGTGCTGCTGAAGAAGCCTTGGCGAGTTGCTGCAGTGCATCTTGTAGATGGTACACACTGCAGTCACGGTACGCCGGTGGTGGAGGGAGTGGATGTTTAAGATGGTGGATTGGGTGCCAATCAAGCGGGCTGCTTTGTCCTGGATGGTGTCGAGCTTCTTGAGTGTTGTTGGAGCTGCACTCATCCAGGCAAGTGGAGAGTATTCCATCACACTCCTGACTTGTGCCTTGTAGATGGTGCCGATCATTTTCCAACAGGAGTTGCTGTTATGACGAGGGGCAATGCGGTCTTGATTTATTTTTTCTATTTTACTCTTCTGGGAGAGCCCTGGGACCTCTAAGCCTCAGTATCAAACTGGGGTTGGGGGTACATTTATTAATGGAGGCAGCAGAACCTGCTCATTTCTTTACCACATTTCATTCCTCCAATACTGGTTGACTGAAGAGGACATGAAGTTGTTGTAGTTTCGTATGACGGGGAAAAGCTTATAACGGGATGTAAAGTTTGGCTATCCATTCGATGGCCTGAGATGCCGAGGGGAGAAATTAGGTGCCTCCAGCAGCAGATCTCAGTGGGCAGGTTGATGTGATGTGTTCCATGGTCTGGGTCTCATGGCCACAGTCGCACTTCGGGTCATCCCTCGTCTTCCACTTGTGGAACAGGTGGCAGCATCGTCCGTGCCCTGTGCGGATTGGGTTGAACGCTGTCCACCGTCTTCGAGGGAGGTCGAAGCCAGGGACCACTGCTGTTGGGTCAGTGATGAGGTGTTGGTTCTTTATGTTGCATGCATCCCACGATTCCGTCCATCTGGATAGTGGGTCAATACCAGCTGCATGAATATTGGCTGCTGTTTCCCAGAATGGACGACACGATTTTAAGCGCTTTCGTGGTGGGTTTTTCAAATCTTCGTGAATGGGAAGGTTGATATTACTCATGATTTTTTCCATCTCACGGAGCACGGTGGCGTTGCGGCGAATGTCAGGCGAGGCATTCTGGGACAGCACCGGGAGCCACTCAGTTGGAGTGGACTTGAGCGTCCCTGACACAGTCCTCATGGCGTAGGACATGAAGTAGGTGTCGTTCTGTCATCACTTGTTAATATTCAGTGAGTTACTGAGCAGACTTGTAGCTATCCAATTGGATCTTACGCCACTCTCGAGATCCTGTCAGCACTGTGTGTTGGTGAAGGGTTGAAGGTTGTGTTTTCAACAACAATCACTTGCATTTATATACCGTCTTTAACATCATAAAACATCCCAAGTCGCTTCACAGGAGTGTAATCATAAACAAAATTTGACACCGAGCCACATGAGATATTAGGACAGGTGACCAGAAGCTTGGTCGAAGACGTAGGTTTTAATTGGCATCTTAAAGGAGGAGAGAGAGGCAGACGGAGAGGTTTAGGGGGGGAATTCCAGAGCATAGGGCCCCAGCACCTAGAGGCACAACTGCCAATGGTGTAATGAAAAACAGCAGAGATGCACAAGAGGCCAGAATTGGAGCAGTGTAGAGATCTCGGAGGGTTGTAGGGTAGGGGAAGGGGCGAGGCCATGGAGGGAATTGAAAACATGGATGAGAATTTTAAGAGCGAGGCATTTCTGGACCGGCGAGCCAATGTAGGTCAGCGAGCACGGGGGTGATGGGTGAACGGGACTTGGTGCGAGTTAGGACACGGGCTGCAGAGTTTTGGATGAGCTCAAGTTTGCGTAGGGTGGAATGTGGGAGGCCAGCCAGGAGTGCGTTGGAGTAGTCGAGTCTAGAGGTAACAAGGCATGGATGAGGGTTTCAGCAGCAGATGATCTGAGGCAGTGGTGGAGTCAGGCGATGTTACGGAGGTGGGAGTAGGGAAATGAGCTTCCGACCACATATCCGCAGCATAACTAAGACCGCCTATTTCTACCTCCGTAGCATCGCCCGTCTCCGCCCCTGCCTCAGCTCATCCGCTGCTGAAACCCTCATCCATGCCTTTGTTACCTCTAGACGTGACTATTCCAACACGCTCCTGGCTGGCCACCCACATTCTACCCTACGTAAACTTGAGATCATCCAAAACTCGGCTGTCCATGTCCTAACTCACACCAAGTCCCGTTCACCCATCACCCCTGTGCTCGCTGACCTACATTGGCTCCCAGTTAAGCAATGTCTCGATTTCAAAATTCTCATCCTTGTTTTCAAATCCCTCCATGGCCTCGCCCCCTCCCTATCTCTGAAACCTGTGCTCTAATTCTGCCCTCTTGAGCATCCCTGATTATAATCGCTCAACCATTGGTGGCCGTGCCTTCTGTTGCCGAGGCCCCAAGCTCTGGAATTCCCTGCCTAAACCTCTCCCTCTCTCTACCTCTCTTTCCTCCTTTAAGACACTCCTTAAAACCTACCTCTTTGACCAAGCTTTTGATCACCTACCCTAATTTCTCCTTGTGACTCGGTGTCATTTTTTTGTCTTTTAATACCCCTGTGCAGCACCATGGGACGTTTTACTACGTTAAAGGTGCTATATAAATACAAGTTGTTGTTGTTGTCTTGATGATGGAGAGGATATCCGAATGAAGGTAGAGTTAATCCTACCTTGGTTCACTTATTGCAAAATGAGATTTTGTTTCTGTCATCCCAGGAAAATTACTTCCAATTTTTTATTGCTCACTCGGCCATAGCGCGTTATCAGTAGCTCCCATTTCATTGCTGTAAAATAATCTAGTCACCGGTCCAAGCGTGAAGATTGGTTTCAACGCTCCCAATGTCCTGAAAGATTTTTATTACCTTTTTGTATTGGATTGGAAATTGGGTTTGTTTCCTGAGTGTGTGTTTTTTTTAAAGTGCTTGATGTGTAATTTGGCGCTTGAATTGTCCAACATAAACCAACTCTCTTTTAAGGATACAGCCACATCTCGGTCACCAGCAACCAGAACAACAACAACTTGCATTTATATAGCACTTTGAATGTAGAGAAACATCCAAATGAGTAATCAGACCAATATTGACAGAGTCACAGAAGGAGCAACAAGTGAGATAGTAGGCGGGGTGACTCAAAGTTTGGTAAAAGAGGTGGGATTTAAGGAGGAGAGAGGTTTAGGGAAGGAATTCCAGAATGTAGGGATTATATGGTTGAAGGCCAATGGTGGAGCGAAGAGAGCGTGGGATGCAGAAGAGGCCAGAGTTGCAGGAATGCTCCAGTAAATCAATCGACGCCCTTCAGATCATCAACAACAACTTGCATTTGTATAGTGCCTTTAATATAATAAAACGTCCCCGGGTGCTTCACAGCAGTGTAATTAAACAAAATTTGACACCGAGCTATATAAGGAGATATCAGGACAAGTGACCAAAAGCTTGGTCAAAGAGGTAGGTTTTAAGGAGCGTCAATCCCCAATTTTCCTTTGTTTCACCATTGGCGGCTGTGCCTTCAGCTGCCGAGGGCTATAGGCTCTGGAATTCCCTCCCTAAACCTCTCGCTCCTACTTTAAGACGCTCCTTAAAACCTACCTCTTTGCCAAGCTGTTAGTCAACTGTCCTAATATCTCCTTAAGTGGCTCGGCGTCATATTTTGTTTGATGATAAAATCTGTGAAGCGCCTTGGGATGTTTTAGTATGTTAAAGGCGCTATGTAAATGCAAGTTGTTTTGTTAGGTGGTACCATCAACTTCGGTCAGAATACTGTATCTACAGTAACCCTATAGCCTGAAGTTTACTGCACTTATTCTGCTAGAGCAAACCAAACACTAATCCCACAGCCCCGCTCTCTTCCCACAGCTCTGTATCTTCCTTTGCTTCAAATGTTTTATCTACTCTTCCCTTAAAAGATGCAATGATCTCGTCTTCAGTCACTCCCTGTGGCAAAGCGTTTCATGCTCTCTGTGTATAAAAAAAAAGCTCCTAACCTCTGCCCTCCCTCTCTTAGAGCCAATTTTACATTAGTGAGACAACAGACAATGCTGGAAATACTCAGCAGGTCAGGCAGCCTCTGTGGAGAGAGAAACCGAGTTAACGTTTCAGGTCGATGACCCTTCGTCAGAACTGGAAAAAGTTAGAGAAGTAACAGATTTTTAAGCAAGTGCAGGGGCAGGGAAAGGGGGGAGGGGAGGAAAGAACAAAAGGGAAGGTCTGTGATAGGATGGAAGGCCGGAGAGATTAAAAGACAAAAGGGATGATGGTGTGAGGCAAAAGGAGATGGTAATGGGACAAGTTAAGAAACAAAAGATGGCTCTAGATGAGGTGTAAATGGCAACGGCAGAATGATCGACAGTTGCCATGAGAGAGAAAAAAGAAAACATGGGGGCCGAGGTTATGGTCTGAAATTGTTGAACTCGGTGTTGAGTCCGGAAGGCTGTAAAGTGCCTAATCGAAAGATGAGGTGCTGTTCCTCGAGCTTACGCTGAGCTTCATTGGAACAGTGCAAGAGGCCGAGGACGGTGAGGTCAGAGTGGGAATGGAGCGGAGAATTAAAGTGACAGGCGACCGGAAGCTCGGGGTCACCCTTATGGACTGAACGGAGGTGTTCCGCAAAGCGGTCACCCAATCTGCGTTTGGTCTCCCCAGTGTAGAGGAGACCACATCGTGAGCAGCGAATACAGTATACTAAATTGCAAGAAGTACAAGTAAATCGCTGTTTCACCTGGAAGGAGTGTTTGGGGCCCTGGACAGTGGAAAGGGAGGAGGTGAAAGGGCAGGTGTTGCATCTCCTGCGCTTGCACGGGAACGTGCCGGGTGAAGGGGAAGGGGTGTTGGGGGTGATTGGGGAGTGGACCAGGGTGTCACGGAGGGAGCGGTCCCTTCGGAATGCTGAAAGGGGACAATGCTTTCTCCCCTGCAGGGATGCACCCCACCCACCCAATCCCACCGATATAAGATGGCAACATACAAGGCTTAGGACCACCTCTCTCCTTCCCACCCCCCCCCCCACCGCCCAAGGTACTTGATACACCAGCACAGAGCACTGCTAAGCTTCCCACGGCTTGCCCACCTATGACTACAAAGTCACTGCAACGTCAAAGAAACAAGAAGGTGTCATGCCCTCAAAACGGGAGGGAACGTGTGTGAGCGACGCCTATTTGGGTGCCAGAGAAGATTTGCGGGAAGTTACCTTCATGTTGCTCTCACTCTTGTTGTGGTGGACTTTTACTGCGATGGAGAGCATGTTTGGGCTCTCTGTACCAACTCCCACTGAAGCAGCAGCCTGCTTGGTCAAAGCACCCTCCTCAGACTGGTAGATGGTGGGTTCGGGCCATAGAGGCCAAGACTTGCTGGGGAGTTTCACATCGCCGGGGGCACACACATCCTCGACCACTCCTGCAAAGGACGAGAAGACAGGCTGAGAAAACCAGAGCTAGACTCTGTGCTCTAAGAATACCATAATAATCAGCGCGCACGGGTAACTTTTCGGCGTGGTTACGAGTCCCTTCATTTACATACGGCTTATCACGTTGGAATATCTCAAAGCATTTCTGTAGTGAACTGATTTTAATGCTGACTAACACTAGCCATTCTGTGCCAGAAATGTCCAGCACATTGCCGCGAGACGATGAGCAGTTGGTCTATTTTATGGTGGTGTTGGTTGAGGGAGGAATGTTACACTAGACACCAGCAGAGCTCCCTGCTCTTTTTTGGAATAACACCGTAGGATCTTGCAACACTTTTGGCTCAGTTGCTACATGCACCACCCAAGTGGTCCTGAATCATCCACACCATGGCTTCCCAGGATTGATCCTGGACTGTGCTAAGTTAGCCGTGGTCTTGGGGTGGAGGGTGTCGAGGCTCACCCATTAAGAATGGCCACTTGAGCAAGGCAGTAGAGTGCTGTTGCTCCCTACCCCAGTGAGAGTCAGCACATTCAGGAGAGGAGGGGATTGTATGCCAGTGAGAGTCAGCATCTTCAGGAGAGGAGGGGACCCATACCCCAGTGAGAGTCAGCACCTTCAGGAGAGGAGGGGACCCGTACCCCAGTGAGAGCACCTTCAGGAGAGGAGGGGACCCATACCCCAGTGAGAGTCAGCACCTTCAGGAGAGGAGGGGACCCGTACCCCAGTGAGAGCACCTTCAGGAGAGGATGGGACCCATACCCCAGTGAGTGTCAGCACCTTCAGGAGAGGAGGGGACCCATTCCCCAGTGAGAGTCAGTACCTTCAGGAGAGGAGGGGACCCGTACCCCAGAGAGAGTCAGCACCTTCAGGAGTGGATGGGACCCATTCCCCAGTGAGTGTCAGCACCTTCAGGAGAGGAGGTGACCCGTACCCCAGTGAGAGTCAGCACCTTCAGGAGAGGAGGGGACCCGTACCCCAGTGAGAGTCAGCACCTTCAGGAGGGGAGGGGACCTGTACCCCAGTGAGAGTCAGCACCATCAGGAGAGGAGGGGACCTGTACCCCAGTGAGAGTCAGCACCATCAGGAGAGGAGGGGGCCTGTACCCCAGCGAGAGTCAGCACCTTCAGGAGGGGAGGGGACCTGTACCCCAGTGAGAGTCAGCACCTTCAGGAGGGGAGGGGACCCGTACCCCAGTGAGAGTCAGCACATTCAGGAGAGGAGGGGACCCGTACCCCAGTGAGAGCACCTTCAGGAGAGGAGGGGACACATACCCCAGTGAGTGTCAGCACCTTCAGGAGAGGAGGGGACCCATTCCCCAGTGAGAGTCAGTACCTTCAGGAGAGGAGGGGACCCGTACCCCAGAGAGAGTCAGCACCTTCAGGAGTGGATGGGACCCATTCCCCAGTGAGTGTCAGCACCTTCAGGAGAGGAGGTGACCCGTACCCCAGTGAGAGTCAGCACCTTCAGGAGAGGAGGGGACCCGTACCCCAGTGAGAGTCAGCACCTTCAGGAGGGGAGGGGACCTGTACCCCAGTGAGAGTCAGCACCATCAGGAGAGGAGGGGACCTGTACCCCAGTGAGAGTCAGCACCATCAAGAGAGGAGGGGGCCTGTACCCCAGTGAGAGTCAGCACCTTCAGGAGAGGAGGGGACCTGTACCCCAGTGAGAGTCAGCACCATCAGGAGAGGAGGGGGCCTGTACCCCAGTGAGAGTCAGCACCTTCAGGAGGGGAGGGGACCTGTACCCCAGTGAGAGTCAGCACCTTCAGGAGGGGAGGGGACCTGTACCCCAGTGAGAGTCAGCACCATCAGGAGAGGAGGGGGCCTGTACCCCAGTGAGAGTCAGCACCTTCAGGAGAGGAGGGGACCTGTACCCCAGTGAGAGTCAGCACCTTCAGGAGAGTAGGGGACCCATACCCCAGTGAGAGTCAGCACCTTCAGGAGAGGAGGGGATCTGTACCCCAGTGAGAGTCAGCACCTTCAGGAGGGGAGGATATAAATTGGGTGCGATGAGGGAATGAATTGCCCTGTACCTAGAGGCACAGAGGTAAAGCACCCTGGAGCAGCAACATTTCGTCCCACACAGTAGTAGGACATGAGTTTAAGTCTCCAGCACACAGCAAGTTCATGAAGCAAGAAAGTAACTTCAAAATAAGTTAATCTTAGCAGGAGATTGTAGATAATATAATTGCTCAGCATATTTACAGCTTGACTGCCTCCGTACCTTGGTGACAAAGGAAGACTTTGTTGGTCTGGAGACAGAAATAATGCTGATTGTGGCAGCCCTGATACCTAGCCACAGTGAACAAGCTTCCATTTTCAATCTCCAACCAGAATTCACCATGCTTCCCGACTAACAGCGTGCCGTCTTCACTCTGCAAGAGAACACCGTGTTCAGATTCAATCGTATCTCCGTACTCCTCACTGCCCTGAGGAGGTGGTGGTGGGGGTCCTTGGTCACGAACCATGGGGGGTGGCTTTATGATACAACCGAGTGGCTTGCTCGACCACTTCAGAGTGCGGTTAAGCATCGACCACATTGGGGTGGGACCAAAGTTCCCTCTAATTTTGTTTGGTCCTGCACGACCCCTTTCGGGAGCTGCGCGAGCCATTCAAAATACCGCGTATGCACAGTGTTTGTATTGAAAAGCCGACTGCATGGGTTCTCTGGACCACAGCTTACAGGGAGCATTGGGTGAGATCGGAGTGACGTATAGGCCTAGACCGGGTAAGGACGGCGAGTTTCCTTCACTGAAGGACATTCGTGAACCAGTTGGATTTGTACAGCAATCAGACAGCTGCATGGTCATTTTTACTGATACCAACTTTTCACTTCCAGGTTTCAAGTATATCTGAATTCAAATTCTCAATCTGCCCATGGTGGGATTTGAACTCACGATCAGTGGATTACTAATCCAGTAACACGTCCACTGCTCTACCTTACTCACACTGAGGGTAACTGTCACACTCACGCACAGATACACACTCATTTACCCCCCCCAGACTCTCAGTATAAACAGGCGCCAGCTTAACCCCACAGTGCACAAAACCAGCTCACCTTGGTATCCGTGTGTATGGTCACCAGCCCATAAGACACATTGAGGAGGACTGACGGGAAGCTCTGGCAATTCTTGTTCTGCTGTTCAACCTTCTTCTTGCGCCGTGACCGGTGGGCCGGGTCGACGATGGAATGGAACTGCATCGTCTCCTCGTCGGAACCGCTCTCGTCATCTGCGGGAACACAAGGTGGGGAAGTGCGAGTCAGGCGATCGCAGGGGCACATCCCCCAGTCGAACACTGAGGCTCTCCCCTGCGAATGGCAGGAAGCCGAAAGAGCCGACGGCTCAGGCAGCACGTGAAACAGCAAAAAGGACGACGCATTGTTGGAAGCCCAAACAATAACCAGTCTTTCTGTTTCTCACTTTCACTCACCATCGTAGTTCCAGACGTTTCTGGCCTCATTACACTCTACCGACCACAGTCACTCCCTTCTTGCCCTCTCAGCACACTGCCTGATGTTAGAATCGTAGAATCTTACAGCATCGGAGGCCATTCGGCCTATCCTGGCTCTTTGAAAGAGTTCCACTCCCCTGCTCTTTCTCCATAGCCCTGCAAATTTCTCGTTCTCAAGAAAAAAAGAAAGACTTGCATTTATATAGCGCCTTTCACGACCGTAGAATGTCCCAAAGTGCATAACAGCCATTGAAGTACTTTTGAAGTGTAGTAACTCTTATAATTTAGGAAATGTGGCAGCCAATTTGCACACAGCAATCTCCCACAAACAGCAATGTAATGATGACCAGATAATTTGGGTTTTTTTGTGATGTTGATTGAAGGATAAATATTGGCCAGGACACTGGGGATAACTGACCTGCTCTTCTTTGAAATAGTGACATGGGGTCTTTATCTCCACCTGAGAGAGCAGACGGGGCTCTCGATTTAATGTCTATCCGAAAGGTATACAATTCGCCTTTTGAAAGTTACTATTGAATCTGTTTCCACCGCCCTTTCAGGCAGCGCATTCCAGATCACAACAACTCGCTGCGGAAAAAAATTCTCCTCAATTTCCCCCTTGTATTTTTTGTCAATCACCTTAAATCTGTGCCCTCTGGTTACTGACCCTCTTGTCGCTGGAAACTGTAATGTATATACCTTTAAGGGGGGAACTATGTTTTACAGCTCATGTATACTGCAGTACCGGCAGTGACCACACCTGTATATAACACTGAGTAGTAATCTGTACAGATCAGTTGCAGTGTGAGCCACGTTGAGTAAACACCTGTTGTACCGTTCTCCGCAGCCTGTGTCTCATTATACACGGACGTAACATTGGCGACGAGGCAGGTTCGAACCTACCTGCAACTCTGCATCACCTCCCGGGGATTCGTTCCTGGAGATCAGTGGATTGGAGGTCAAGGCCAGAGACTCGGGCGTCGACCACGGGCAACCGCCCAGTCATCCAGCAGAGACTCGAGAATTGCGGGGGAGGCTGTCGAGAGCCAGGCTTGGCTTTCCAGTCGAGGTGGTCCAGCGAAACGGGCTGGCAACAGGTAGTGCGCAGACCCTTCCCGGACAGCGGTGGGCTAGAGCCCGACCGAGCGGCACAGCAAAGGGCCGAGCAGCGTCGATGGGGGAGAGAGAGAGAGGGCAGAGCGCACAGGGCGCAGCCGGTGTTCAGGGGCCGAGCACCGTCGGAGAGAGGGAGAGAGAGACGTGCAGAAACCCACGAAGCGCCACCATTGCCACGAGGACCGGCGAGAGTGGCGTTGGCAGCAGCGCATGAGAAGCGCGCGAAACCTACAGCGCGCCGCAATTGCCATGAGAACCGCCGGGAGCGGCGTCGGCAGCAGCGGGGGAGGAAGGAAAGCGCGGGAGACGCCATTTTAAGCCATTGGGAGACGCCATTTTAAACCACACCCAAAATGCCGAAGAGTGGCAGTATCACCGCATTTGACAATGAAGTCGAAGATTGGACTACATATGTCGAACGAATAGAGGTATACTGCAAGGCAAATGAGGTGTCAGATGACAAGAAAGCGTCGGTATTGTTAAATTTAATGGGTGCAAAGACGTATGGTTTATTACAAAATCTAGTAACCCCAACGAAGCCAATGGAAAAGAGTTTTGAAGACATAGTAACGATACTACAGGAACATTTAAACCCCACACCACTGCTGATAGCAGAAAGATTCAAGTTTCACAAACGGAACCAGCATAAGGATGAAAGCAATGCTGATTATTTAACAGAACTGCGCAAACTATCGAAACACTGCCAGTTTGGAGCGGGACTGGCAGATACCTTAAGGGACAAGTTTGTGTGTGGGCTTCAAAGTGAAGGAACCCAGAAACGGCTTTTATCTGAAAAGGACCTTATGCTGGAAAAGGCTTTCAGCATTGCGGTATCATATGAAGCAGCAGCACGGGGCGCTGTAGAGATACAACAGAGACCGCAAGAATATGGCACAAACAAAATGTCATATGGAACAGAGAAGTGCTATCGCTGCGGCAGAACAACACACGACCAGAATGATTGCTAGTTCAAAGACAAAGTGTGCAGACAGTGTGGAAAAGTAGGACACATAGCACGAGTCTGCAGGTCGGGAAAGAAAACCAGCAATAAGAAACCTACCAAAGGAAAGTACAAGAAGGTACATAAGATGATGGAGAATAGTTCAGACGAACAAAAGAGTGATAACAACTCCGAAAGCAGGGAACTGAGTTGTCTGAAACTACATAATGTGATCATAATGGAGAATCACTGAACCATTTGGGTCACTCTCAAGATAGCAGGAGTCCAGGTAAAGATGGAATTGGACACAGGATCAGCCTTAACAGTCATAAACCGACGGGACTACGAGCGGCTATTCTCACACATACCCTTGAGAGACACAAAAATTATTTTGAAGACATACACGGGGCAAAAAGTCTACCCCAAAGGAAAAATAAGGGTGACCGTTATATATAACGGTAAGGAAACACCAAAACTAGACCTGTATGTATTGCAAGATGGAGGACCACCATTACTGGGACGTGAATGGATCCGGAAAATAAAACTGGATTGGCATTCCATACAGGCACTGACTGTGGCTGACAAAAAGGATGACGACGTCACACCTGGGCGACTGTCAAAGATCCTAACTGATGCGAAAGAAGTGTCCCAGCAAGGACTCGGAACACTAAAAGGCATGACAGCGACGACTAAAATTGAAGAAAACGCAAGCCCAAAATTTTTTAAGGCCAGACCGGTACCTTATGCGATCCGCCCAGCCATTGAAGCAGAGCTGGAGAGTCTGGAACGTTCAGGTGTACTGTCCAAGGTAGACTGGAGCGAGTGGGCTACACCCATCGTCCCTGTGATGAAAAAGTCGTTGAGCAGCACGCCTGGGGAACCAAGGAAGGTTCGCATCTGTGGGGACTTTAAGGTAACAGTGAACCCGGTCCTTCACACCGTACAATATCCACTTCCGCGGATTGAAGATATTTTCGCCTCGCTATCTGGAGGGAAACGCTTCACTAAGATTGATCTGGCCCAGGCGTATCTGCAAATGGAGGTAGAAGAAGCATCAAAAAAATACCTCACAATCAACACCCATAAAGGTCTCTACCAATACAACCGGCTGGTATTCAGGGTAGCATCAGCTCCGGCTATTTGGCAGAGGGCAATGGAACAAGTCCTGCAAGGGATCCCAGGGACCCAGTGTTATTTGGACGACATCCTGGTCACGGGCGAAAATGACAGTGATCACTTTGCCAACCTGGAGCAGGTGCTCACTAGATTGCAGGAATATGGGCTCCGAGCTAACCGCCCCAAATGCGAGTTTTTTAGAAAACAGGGCCTAGAAATTGAGTTTGCGCTGCGCCGGGGCTTAACGCCGGAAATTTAGCGCCGGTGCTAAGTCGCACTGTGCGCGCCAAAAATTCAGTAGCGCCGCGCCCAAACGGCTGCCGGCGCTACTGAAGGCTGTTTGCGCCTGAAAACTGGCGCTACGTGCCGCATTGCGGCGCTATTCCGGCGCTGCGGCGCCCGATGCGGTGCGGCAGGCTCGGGAAGTGCAGGCCTCCTCCTTCAGTTAAGGAGGAGCTGCCTGCACCCGCCCGCTGGCCGGTTAAATCGCCACAAAAATGAGCCCGGCACCTCGGGGAAGTGCCGGGCTCGCAGCCGAGAAGCATCTGTTCCGCGGGGTGGGGGGTGGGGGAGTCCGGGGAGGGAGGTGCGGGCAGGCGGCCGGCGGGAAAGCGGCCGGCCGCCGCTCCACCTTTATGCGCCGGCGCAAAGTCGTGTAAGACTCTGTTGCCAGAGTCTTAGTTGCAGCTGCCACGGGCGAGGCGGCCGCAACTGAATTTCGGCGCTGGGGCCCGTCACCACGGCAACCGGGACGCTGCGCACACCGATGACGTCATCGGTGCCGGCGCAGCGCTACCGGTGTAACGCCGATGTTGGGCCCTAGTCAATTTCAAAACCGGCTGTAAGTCCAGCGCAATGCCCTCTAGCGCCGCAAAATGGGCGCTAAGCCCACTCAATTTCTAGGCCCAGATCTCATATTGTGGCCACGTTATCGATAAAGAGGGGTTACATAAGTCCCCAGAGAAGATTGAGGCAGTAGTCAAGGCTCCAGCACCGGAAAATGTGTCACAACTGAGGTCGGTCCTCGGGCTGGTAAACTACTACCATAAGTTCTTGCCAAATTTGTCTACAATACTACACCCACTGAACACCCTACTGCAAACTGGGGTGCCATGGAAGTGGAGTGACGAATGTAGACGAGCCTTCCAGAAGAGCAAAACACTAATCACATCGAAAGAGGTATTGGCCCATTACAACCCAGCATTACCAATTCGGTTGGCATGTGATGCTTTCCAGTGATCAGGAGCAGAAACCCAGCTGGATTTGCTGCCTCCTCTCCCTTAGCCCAGAGCCCAACGATAGCACCCTTATGGCTTCCTGGCTGAGCTCAGCTATCTGAGATCAAACACGGCCCGTTCCCGAGTCTGTACGGCTCATCCCCCGTACCGGGAGCTCCTGCCCCACACCGCGGGCCCTGGCACTGTACCGGAGGGGTTTAGGGAGACAGTTCCATGGGGCCAGGATGGCTGAAGGCTTTTCCACTGAAGGTGTGGATGATGCAAAGGAGGCCAGAGTTGAGAGAGTAGAGGCCATGGGCTGCCACATAGGGCTGGAGGATGATGCAGAGGTAGTCCAGGGCGAGGATGTTGAATCCAATAAGTTGGAGACAGGGAGCCAGTGAAAGGTGTTTGTGGGATCTAGCTGTGTACAAATTGGCTGCCGCATTTCCTACATTACAACTGTGACTACACTTCATAAAAGTACTTCATTGGCTGTGAAGGAGCTTTGGGACATCCTGAGGTCGTGAAAGGCGCTATATAAATGCAAGTTCTTAATTTCTTTTTCTCCTCGACCCCTCGCTCATTCATGATAGATGTGTTTGGGAACTCTGCCTCTGTGATCTGACCATTAAACATCGACACTCACCCTCCTGCAAAGGATCTGCAGGAATTAACAGCTCCACCTCTGCAGCCAGGCTGGTGGTCAAGAAAAACAGTGCATCCTGAATGCAGACAAAAGGGAAGACAAAATCCATCAGGAATTTTACAGAGAGAGCTTACAAAAAAAATCAGGAGGATGAAAAAAGACATAAATTTGTTCAGCGAGTATTTGAGAGAGAAAAGTCAAATTTCAATTGTCCAACCTAAAAATAAAATTCCAGCCCTCTCCCACAGCCACACGCATCACAGGCCAACAGGTCACGCAGATAACCTTTCTACTGAAATAATTGTGTTTTATCCTCTGGGGAACGGTCCCACAGGCGCTGACCCTGACTGGGGAACGGTCCTACAGGCTCTGACCCTTACTGGGGAACGGTCCTACAGGCTCTGACCCTTACTGGGGAACGGTCCTACAGGCTCTGACCCTTACTGAGGAACGGTCCTACAGGCACTGACCCTTACTGGGGAACGGTCCTACAGGCACTGACCCATCCTGGGGAACGGTCCTACAGGCACTGACCCTTACTGGGGAACGGTCCTACAGGCACTGACCCTTACTGGGGAACGGTCCTACAGGCACTGACCCTTACTGGGGAACGGTCCTACAGGCACTGACCCTTACTGGGGAACGGTCCTACAGGCACTGACCCTTACTGGGGAACGGTCCTACAGGCACTGACCCTTACTGGGGAACGGTCCAACAGGCACTGACCCTTACTGGGGAACGGTCCTACAGGCACTGACCCTTACTGGGGAACGGTCCTACAGGCACTGACCCTTACTGGGGAACGGTCCTACAGGCATTGACCCTTACTGGGGAACGGTCCTACAGGCACTGACCCTTACTGGGGAACGGTCCTACAGGCACTGACCCTGACTGGGGAACGGTCCTACAGGCGCTGACCCTTACTGGGGAACGGTCCTACAGGCACTGACCCTGACTGGGGAACGGTCCTACAGGCACTGACCCTGACTGGGGAACGGTCCTACAGGCACTGACCCTGACTGGGGAACGGTCCTACAGGCACTGACCCTTACTGGGGAACGGTCCTACAGGCACTGACCCTTACTGGGGAACGGTCCTACAGGCACTGACCCTTACTGGGGAACGGTCCTACAGGCACTGACCCTTGCTGGGGAACGGTCCTACAGGCACTGACCCTTACTGGGGAACGGTCCTACAGGCACTGACCCTTAGTGAGGAACGGTCCTACAGGCACTGACCCTTACTGGGTAACGGTCCTACAGGCACTGACCCTTAGTGAGGAACGGTCCTACAGGGACTGACCCTTACTGGGGAACGGTCCTACAGGCACTGACCCTTACTGGGGAACGGTCCTACAGGCACTGACCCTGACTGGGGAACGGTCCTACAGGCTCTGACCCTTACTGGGGAACAGTCCTACAGGCACTGACCCTTACTGGGGAATGGTCCTACAGGCACTGACCCTTAGTGAGGAACGGTCCTACAGGTACTGACCCTTACTGGGTAACGGTCCTACAGGCACTGACCCTTACTGGGGAACGGTCCTACAGGCACTGACCCTTACTGGGGAACGGTCCTACAGGCACTGACCCTTAGTGAGGAACGGTCCTACAGGCACTGACCCTTACTGGGGATCGGTCCTACAGGCACTGACCCTTACTGGGGAACGGTCCTACAGGCTCTGACCCTGACTGGGGAACGGTCCTACAGGCACTGACCCTTACTGGGGAACGGTCCTACAGGCACTGACCCTTACTGGGGAACGGTCCTACAGGCTCTGACCCGTACTGAAGAATGGTCCTACAGGCACTGACCCTGACTGGGGAACGGTCCTACAGGCTCTGACCCTTACTGGGGAACGGTCGTACAGGCTCTGACCCTTACTGGGGAACGGTCCTACAGGCACTGACCCTTACTGGGGAACGGTCCTACAGGCACTGACCCTTACTGAAGAATGGTCCTACAGGCACTGACCCTGACTGGGGAACGGTCCTACAGGCACTGACCCTTACTGGGGAACGGTCCTACAGGCACTGACCCTTACTGGGGAACGGTCCTACAGGCGCTGACCCTTACTGGGGAACGGTCCTACAGGCTCTGACCCTGACTGGGGAACGGTCCTACAGGCACTGACCCTTACTGGGGAACGGTCCTACAGGCACTGACCCTTACTGGGGAACGGTCCTACAGGCACTGACCCTTACTGGGGAACGGTCCTACAGGCACTGACCCTTACTGGGGAACGGTCCTACAGGCACTGACCCTGACTGGGGAATGGTCCTACAGGCACTGACCCTTACTGAGGAACGGTCCTACAGGTACTGACCCTTACTGGGGAATGTTCCTACAGGCACTGACCCTTATCGAGGAACGGTCCTACAGGCACTGACCCTTACTGGGGAATGGTCCTACAGGCACTGACCCTTATCGAGGAACGGTCCTACAGGCACTGACCCTTACTGGGGAACGGTCCTACAGGCGCTGACCCTGACTGGGGAACGGTCCTACAGGCACTGACCCTTACTGGGGAACGGTCCTACAGGCACTGACCCTTACTGGGGCACGGTCCTACAGGCTCTGACCCTTACTGGGGAACGGTCCTACAGGCACTGACCCTTACTGAAGAACGGTCCTACAGGCACTGACCCGTACTGAAGAACGGTCCTACAGGCACTGACCCTGACTGGGGAATGGTCCTACAGGCTCTGACCCTTACTGGGGAACGGTCCTACAGGCACTGACCCTTACTGGGGAATGGTCCTACAGGCACTGACCCTTAGTGAGGAACGGTCCTACAGGCACTGACCCTTACTGGGTAACGGTCCTACAGGCACTGACCCTTACTGGGGAACGGTCCTACAGGCACTGGCCCTTACTGGGGAACGGTCCTACAGGCACTGACCCTTAGTGAGGAACGGTCCTACAGGCACTGACCCTTACTGGGGAACGGTCCTACAGGCACTGACCCTTACTGGGGAACGGTCCTACAGGCTCTGACCCTGACTGGGGAACGGTCCTACAGGCACTGACCCTTACTGGGGAACGGTCCTACAGGCACTGACCCTTACTGGGGAACGGTCCTACAGGCTCTGACCCGTACTGAAGAATGGTCCTACAGGCACTGACCCTGACTGGGGAACGGTCCTACAGGCTCTGACCCTTACTGGGGAACGTTCCTACAGGCTCTGACCCTTACTGGGGAACGGTCCTACAGGCACTGACCCTTACTGGGGAACGGTCCTACAGGCACTGACCCTTACTGAAGAATGGTCCTACAGGCACTGACCCTGACTGGGGAACGGTCCTACAGGCACTGACCCTTACTGGGGAACGGTCCTACAGGCACTGACCCTTACTGGGGAACGGTCCTACAGGCGCTGACCCTTATTGGGGAACGGTCCTACAGGCTCTGACCCTTACTGGGGAACGGTCCTACAGGCACTGACCCTTACTGGGGAACAGTCCTACAGGCACTGACCCTTACTGGGGAACGGTCCTACAGGCACTGACCCTTACTGGGGAACGGTCCTACAGGCACTGACCCTTACTGGGGAACAGTCCTACAGGCACTGACCCTTACTGGGGAACAGTCCTACAGGCACTGACCCTTACTGGGGCACGGTCCTTCAGGCACTGACCCTTACTGGGGAACAGTCCTACAGGCACTGACCCTGACTGGGGAACGGTCCAACAGGCACTGACCCTTACTGGGGAACGGTCCTACAGGCACTGACCCTTACTGGGGAACGGTCCTACAGGCACTGACCCTTACTGGGGAACGGTCCTACAGGCACTGACCCTTACTGGGGAACGGTCCTACAGGCACTGACCCTTACTGGGGAACGGTCCTACAGGCACTGACCCTTACTGGGGAACGGTCCTACAGGCACTGACCCTTACTGAGGAACGGTCCTACAGGCACTGACCCTTACTGGGGAATGGTCCTACAGGCACTGACCCTTATCGAGGAACGGTCCTACAGGCACTGACCCTTACTGGGGAACGGTCCTACAGGCACTGACCCTGACTGGGGAACGGTCCTACAGGCACTGACCCTTACTGGGGAACGGTCCTACAGGCACTGACCCTTACTGAGGAACGGTCCTACAGGCACTGACCCTTACTGGGGAATGGTCCTACAGGCACTGACCCTTATCGAGGAACGGTCCTACAGGCACTGACCCTTACTGCGGAACGGTCCTACAGGCACTGACCCTTACTGGGGAACGGTCCTACAGGCGCTGACCCTGACTGGGGAACGGTCCTACAGGCACTGACCCTTACTGGGGAACGTTCCTACAGGCACTGACCCTTACTGGGGAACGTCCTACAGGCACTGACCCTTACTGGGGAACAGTCCTACAGGCACTGACCCTTACTGGGGAACGGTCCTACAGGCACTGACCCTGACTGGGGAATGGTCCTACAGGCACTGACCCTTACTGGGGAATGGTCCTGCAGGCACTGACCCTTATCGGGGAATGGTCCTACAGGCACTGACCCTTACTGAGGTTTGGGTCCTACATGCGCTCTTTCCAATCTTTACCCACTAAGCCATTGGGGAGACACTCAATTGCAGTTTAGGTTAAGGAGCCTTTTAGAAGCACAGTGCCCAAGCACATGAGCAAGAGCTGCAATACCTCCCTACCCCTCATTAGATGCACTAATGGAGTGCAGAGATGACCAGTCAGGGGCAAGTCCTGTTGGTGAACCCACTCCTTTATACTGGTCAAGGGAATCTTTCCTCACAGCAAACCGTACACAGTCTCTTGGAAAGCGGAGGGTTAGTGTTTGGGTTTGGGTTAGAGTTTGGACAGTTTTTTCCCCTCCCAAAGTTGCATACTCCCAGTCTCAGTTTTACCAACCTGATCAATGTTTAGTCGCAGGGGCATAAGCGTGATGCATCGACAGCACTCACGAGGCATCTGAGTGGAATCTGGACTCACATGTAAAGCCTTAATAGTTAGCTGAAGAAAAGATAGCGAAAAGTTAATGTAATTACTTAAATTACAAAGGGAATACTGTGTGCTGTAAACTCGGCTTGTATTTTCCTTGAGTTTAGAAGGTTGAAGGGTGATCCTGATCGAAATATTTAAAAGGGATTTGATAGGGTAGAGAGAAACTATTTCCTCTGGTGGGGGAATCCAGAACAAGGGGCAGAACCTTAAAATTAGAGCCAGTCCGTTCAGGGGTGATGTCAGGAAGCATGTTTTCACACAAAGGGTAGTGGAAATCTGGAACCTTCTCCCCCAAAAGGCTCTGGATGCTGGGGGTCTATTGGAGCAGTCAAGACTGAGATCGATAGATTTTTGTTGGGTAACGCTATCAAGGGATATGGAGCAAAGGTAGTTAAATGGAGTTGAGATGCAGATCAATCATGATCTAATAGTATGGCGGAGCAGGCCTGAGGGGCTGTATGGCCTCCCCCTCCTCCTACGTGTTGTGCTGTGTGTGCAGGTGGGCCACTGATTACTTGTGCAGCGCAGTTTTATTATTTTTATAATCTGGTTGGGGTATAGGTTCTCCAGGCACCGATGTTGCTCTCCACAAAGCACCAACTCAAGCTGGGATACATTTCTCAGTGCCAGCTGTGTGGTAAACCACTGTTTGTATTCCACTGTGTACATGCCTGTACATGTCTCGGCTGACTCCTCCCACGAGTCTAGGTATAAAGGTGACTGCTCCACAGTCCCTCTGTATTCTGGACCGGTCGACCACTCGAGGCACACCTTCATTCTCTTGTTAATAAAAGCCAGTTAATTACTCGCTTAATCTCAGTCTTTTGAGTTATTGATAGCGCATCAATTTTATTAACAAGATTTTTATAATGGAGAAGATCCTCACACCAGCATGCCTCGACTTAGATCATCGGGAGGCGGACTCATCCACCAAGTTTACTCACTGGCTTAGGTGTTTTGAAAAATTTCTGATCGCCTCCGCTGAAACGGTCAAATCGGACGAGGACAAACTGGATGTCCTGACCTCCAAAGTGAACCACCGAGTGTACTTGGTCATCCAGGACGCGACCTCGTACGCGGATGCTATCAAGCTCCTCAAGGACCAGTACACGTGCCCAGTGAACGAGGTGTACGCTAGGCACCTCCTGGGGAGTCGTAAACAACAACCTGGGGAATCGACCGAGGAATACCTTCAGGCACTGTCTGTGCTTGGCCGGGCCTGTGGTTGTAAGGATGTAAAGGCCGCCGTGTACACAGAGGAACTTATTCGGGACGCTTTTGTAGCGGGCCACAGGTCCAATTACACCCGACAGCGACTGTTGGAGCAGAGTGACCTCGATCTCAACAAGGCCTCTGAACCCGCACTATCATTGGACGCAGCCTACCGGGGCATGGACGCCTACTCCTCTGCACCGTGGACGCCGCGGGGAACGACAGCCTGGGACACGGTAGGACCGTCACATAGCGCCGTGCCACCCCAGCCACATCCCAGCAATGGCCCAACTACCGCAGCAGTGTCCCAAGGCCAGACAGCGGTGCCCCAAGGCCAGAAATGCTACTTCTGTGGCCAGGCCAAACACCCCAGAGCGCGCTGCCCGGCGAAAAATGCGATCTGCTCGGGCCGCGGGAAGAAAGGACACTACGCCAGCGTCTGCAGGGCCAAAGCCACCCCAAACCCCAGCAGCACTGCGTGTGGGCCGTGCGGGCCGCCATCTTGGGCCTCCCCAGCCATGTGCGAACCACCGGAACAGCAGCCATTTTGGACGCCTCCAGCCACATGGGGATCATGGACGCCGCCATCTTGGATGACAGCCGGGACGCAGCAGGCCCCCAACACCGCCTCATCTGATACCCGCAGCAACACACCGACCCCTACACTGGCCTCCGTTACGCTGGACCAAGCGAGACCGCACCAGCTGGCCCGGTCCACAATGGACATTAAGGTAAATGGTCACGAAACAATCTGCCTTTTTGACTCTGGGAGCACGGAGAGCTTCATCCACCCCGATACGGTGCGGCGTTGCTCTCTCCCAGTCCTGCCTGCGCACCAGCGGATTTCTATGGCCTCTGAGTCCCAGTTGGCGGACATTGGCGGCTACTGTGTGGTGACACTCGTAGTAGACGGGACTGTGTACGATAATTTTAAACTTCTGGTCCTGCCCCACCTCTGCGCTGCCATTCTACTGGGGTTAGATTTTCAGTGCCACCTTAAAAGTGTTACGATGGCGTACGGTGGGCTCCTCCCCCCACTCACAGTCCGCAGCCAGCAGCTTCCAAATTGCCCGCCGCGCACCAGGTGCAACCTCTCCACACTCAGAGTCACCCCCCCCCTACTGTTTGCTAACCTCACCCCCGACTGTAAGCCCATCGCCACAAAGAGCAGGCGATACAGCGCCGGGGACAGGGTTTTCATTAAAACCGAAGTGGAGCGGCTCCTGAAGGAGGGGATTATTGAGGGCAGCACCAGCCCCTGGCGAGCCCAGGTTGTGGTCGTTAAGACCGGCGAGAAGCAGCGCCTGGTCATCGACTACAGCCAGACAATAAATCGCTACACCCTGCTGGATGCTTACCCACTCCCCCGTATAGCTGATATGGTCAACCAGATCACGCAGTACCGCGTCTTCTCGACCATTGACCTGAAATCAGCGTACCACCAGCTCCCTATCCGCCCTGAGGACCGCCAGTATACTGCCTTTGAGGCAAACGGCCGCCTCTATCACTTCCTTAGGGCTCCCTTTGGCGTCACCAACGGGGTCTCCGTCTTCCAAAGGGAGATGGACCGGATGGTCGATCAAAATGCGTTGCAGGCCACCTTCCCATATCTGGACAATGTGACCATCTGCGGCCATGACTTGCAGGACCATGACGCAAACCTCGAAAAATTCCTCTGCACTGCCAAACTCCTCAACCTGACGTATAACAAGGAGAAGTGCATATTCCGCACAACCCGCCTCACCATCCTTGGCTGTGTTGTGGAACACGGAGTCATCGGTCCCGACCCCGACCGGATGCGTCCCCTTATGGAATTCCCACTGCCCCACTGCCTCAAGGCCCTGAAGAGGTGCCTAGGGTTTTTCTCTTATTACGCCCAGTGGGTCCCCTACTATGCGGACAAGGCCCGTCCGCTGATCAAGTCCACCTCTTTTCCCGTGACGGCAGAGGCCCGCTTAGCCTTCCACCGTATCAAGGAAGACATTGCCAAAGCCGCCATGCACACAGTGGACGAATCCATCCCCTTCCAGGTGGAAAGCGACGCGTCCGACTTTGCCCTGGCCGCTACCCTCAATCAGGCGGGGAGACCCGTGGCCTTCTTTTCACGAACCCTCCAGGGCCCGGAGACCAGACACTCCGCCGTTGAGAAGGAGGCCCAGGCTATTGTGGAGGCTGTGCGTCATTGGAGGCACTACCTGGCCGGAAAACGATTTACCCTGCTCACTGACCAGCGTTCAGTTGCGTTTATGTTTAACAACAAGCAGAGGGGCAAAATCAAAAACGACAAGATCTTGAGGTGGAGAATCGAACTTTCCACCTACAATTACGAGATCTTGTACCGGCCCGGGAAGCTCAATGAACCCCCGGATGCTCTATCGCGTGGCACCTGCGCCAGCGCGCAGTTCGATAGACTGCGGGCCCTCCACAATGACTTCTGCCACCCGGGGGTCACCAGGTTCTTCCACTTCATCAAGGCCCGCAACCTGCCTTACTCCATTGAGGAGGTCAGGACCATGACCAGGAACTGCCAAGTCTGTGCTGAGTGCAAACCGCACTTTTATAGACCAGACAGGGCTCACCTGATAAAAGCCACTCGCCCCTTCGAGCGCCTGAGCGTTGATTTTAAAGGGCCTCTCCCCTCCTCCGACCGCAATGTGTACTTCCTCAACATTATTGATGAGTACTCCCGTTTCCCGTTCGCCATCCCCTGCCCGGACATGACCAGTGCCACGGTCATTAAATGTCTGAACGACCTCTTCACCCTGTTCGGTTTCCCCAGCTATATCCATAGCGACCGGGGCTCATTGTTTATGAGCGACGAACTCCGTCAGTACCTGCTTGCTAGGGGTATTGCCACAAGCAGGACCACCAGTTACAACCCCCGGGGGAACGGACAGGTGGAAAGAGAGAATGCGGCAGTTTGGAAGGCCGCCCTGCTAGCCTTAAAGTCTAGGAGCCTTCCGACCTCCCGCTGGCAGGATGTGCTCCCCGATGCGCTCCACTCTATTCGGTCACTGCTCTGCACTGCCACGAACGCCACCCCTCATGAGAAAATGTTTGTCTTCCCAAGGAAGTCCACATCGGGGACATCGCTACCGCCATGGCTGACGTCCCCAGGGCCAGTCCTACTGAGAAGACACGTGAGGACCCATAAAACGGACCCCCTGGTCGAAAGGGTCGACCTCCTCCACGCCAACCCCCAGTATGCTTACATTGCGTACCCGGACGGGCGGGAGGACACAGTCTCCGTACGAGACCTCGCACCCTCGGGGGCCGCAGTAACCCACTACCCACTACCACCCCCCCCACCCGATATCCAGCCCCAGCAGACGGCGGGCCTGGGCTCTGCGACCCGCTCGACACCTACGAGGACTACACACCAGTGCCCCTGCCTACGCGGGACTCGACGCCAGAAGCTTCACTACCCCTGCCGTCGCCACGTCGATCACAGCGGCAGACAAGACCTCCGGAGAGACTCCAATACACTAACTTTTAATACACTTCACCCCGCCGGACTCATTTTTAAACAAGGGGTGAATGTGGTAAACCACTGTTTGTATTCCACTGTGTACATGCCTGTACATGTCTCGGCTGACTCCTCCCACGAGTCCAGGTATAATGGTGACTGCTCCACAGTCCCTCTGTATTCTGGACCGGTCGACCACTCGAGGCACACCTTCATTCTCTTGTTAATAAAAGCCTGTTAATTACTCGCTTAATCTCAGTCTTTTGAGTTATTGATAGCGCATCAAGCTGTCTCTGGTACCTCACTCATAGTCCCATTGTTCCTGCGTGAACCGTAGCCAGGGAGTGAAGGGCATCAGAGGCGAATCTGATCCTGTCCTCATCCGATGACTGCGCGCGTGCACCTTTCAGCAGGGCGTCACTGAACGGCGATCGGGAGCAGGCAACCCAGCTGATTTATTTTACACCTTCCACTTAGGTGACACGGAGGCCAGTAGCAACACCCCAACTGCTGCCTTGGTCGAGATTAGCCAAGACGGCAGGTCGTGCAATCAGTGGAACATAGGAACAGGAGGAGGCCAGCCAGCCCCTTGAGCCTGTTCCGCCATTCAACTAGATCATGGCTGATCAGCATCTTAACTCCATCTACCTGCCTTGGTTAACCCTTAATACCCTTACCTAACAAAAATCTATCAACCTCGGTTTTGAAATTTTCAATTGACCCTCAGCCTCAACAGTTTTTTGATGGAGAGAGTTCCAGATTTCCAGAGGAAATAGTTTCTCTCTATCTACTCTATCAAATCCTTTAATCATCTTAAACACCTCAATTAGATCACCCCTTAATCTTCTATACTTGAGGGGATGCAAGCCTAGTCTGTGCAACCTGACATGAATCAACTGAGTGGCCTACGGGTGGCACTGTCCAGGGAGAGTATAAATACTCGGGCACGGGCCCAGCATGCGCAGGACATTCTTAACAGGAACTAGTGAAGGACACAACTAGACCTCCATGTTGTAAAACAGTTGATTAAAGCTTTGTTTAACGCTTAGACCAAGTGCCTAGTAGTTTTCTTACACCACAACCTGTCCTCATAATTGAACCCTTTTAGCCCCAATATCATTCTGGTGAATCTGCACTGCACCCCCTCCAAGGCCAATACTTGCTTCCTGAAGTTTGGTGCCCAGAACGCCGTACTCCAGATGCGGTCTAACCAGAGTTTCATATAATTGCTTTAGACAACATTGACAGAAACAATATTCAAGGCATCCAATTCCTTGGGCTCCACGCATTACACCCATCCCCTACCCCCAGGCAAGAGGTCCGGTAGACAACCTTGCTGCTGAAGCGAGTTTGAAGGACCCCTTGTCTCCCGAGCTCACCGAACGGGTTCCCTGCTCCCAAACCCGCGCCTCACCATGTTGGAATGAGCCTTTCTAGGTAACTCTTTGCTTGAGTACAAGTAGAGGAACTTGTTCATCTGGGATGTTGCGAGACGGTCTCGGATCTCGAGATCCTGGACTATGAAGACCTGCCGTGAGATGGGAAGCTCTGTCGAACCTGGATCTACACTGTAACCTGTCTGAGGGTAAACTTTGTGCTGAAATTTCACCTTAAAAAAAGAGAGACATATAAGAGAGACACGTTGAGCAT
This sequence comes from Somniosus microcephalus, assembly GCF_052327205.1. Lineage (NCBI taxonomy): Eukaryota > Metazoa > Chordata > Chondrichthyes > Squaliformes > Somniosidae > Somniosus > Somniosus microcephalus. The sequence goes on from NC_140998.1 coordinate 17,558,703, forward strand.
TAAAGGGTGAGCTCGGTGTCAAAATAAACTGTGAAAGGATAGTTATGGACTGCTACATTCTAGTGAAAAAACACTCTGCATTGTTCAAATTGTAGCAGAGTGTCTGAGTGGTGTGATGGATTAAATACTGGCATTTTTGTACACAGAGAAATGGACAGGACACCATGAATGGTGTTGAATGGCTGAGGATGAGGTTGAAAGCATCCCAGAGTCTGTTCAGATTGAACGTTGAACTGCTGCAGAGCAGCAATCAACAAAGTAGGTTAATTGTAGTCAAAACAGTGCAATACAAGTCAGAGGAAGCAATGATCAAATTGGACAGGGCTCTGGTCAGACCCACCTTGAGCACTGTGTCCAGTTCTGGTCAGACCCACCTCGAGCACTGTGTCCAGCTCTGGTCAGACCCACCTTGAGCACAGTGTCCAGTTCTGGTCAGACCCACCTTGAGCACGGTGTCCAGTTCTGGTCAGACTCACCTTGAGCACTGTGTCCAGTTCTGGTCAGACCCACCTTGAGCACTGTGTTCAGTTCTGGTCAGACCCACCTTGAGCACGGTGTCCAGTTCTGGTCAGACCCACCTTGAGCACTGTGTTCAGTTCTGGTCAGACCCACCTCGGGCACTGCGTTCAGTTCTGGTCAGACCCACCTTGAGCACTGTGTCCAGTTCTGGTCAGACCCACCTTGAGCAGTGTGTCCAGTTCTGGTCAGACCCACCTTGAGCACTGTGTTCAGTTCTGGTCAGACCCACCTCGGGCACTGCGTTCAGTTCTGGTCAGACCCACCTCGGGCACTGCGTTCAGTTCTGGTCAGACCCACCTTGAGCACTGTGTCCAGTTCTGGTCAGACCCACCTTGAGCACTGTGTCCAGTTCTGGTCAGACCCACCTTGAGCACTGTGTCCAGTTCTGGTCAGACCCACCTTGAGCATGGTGTCCAGTTCTGGTCAGACCCACCTTGAGCACTGTGTCCAGTTCTGGTCAGACCCACCTCGGGCACTGTGTTCAGTTCTGGTCAGACCCAACTTGAGCACTGTGTCCAGTTCTGGTCAGACCCACCTTGAGCACTGTGTCCAGTCCTGGTCAGACCCACCTTGAGCACTGTGTCCAGTCCTGGTCAGACCCACCTTGAGCACTGTGTCCAGTTCTGGTCAGACCCACCTTGAGCACTGTGTCCAGTCCTGGTCAGACCCACCTTGAGCACTGTGTCCAGTTCTGGTCAGACCCACCTTGAGCACTGTGTCCAGTTCTGGTCAGACCCACCTTGAGCACTGTGTCCAGTTGTGGTCAGACCCACCTCGAGCACTGTGTCCAGTTGTGGTCAGACCCACCTTGAGCACTGTGTCCAGTTGTGGTCAGACCCACCTTGAGCACTGTGTCCAGTTCTGGTCAGACCCACCTCGAGCACTGTGTCCAGTTGTGGTCAGACCCACCTCGAGCACTGTGTCCAGTGAAGAGCCACCAGGGTGATCTCTAGGGTCAGGGTCTGAGTTATGTGGAAAGACTGGAAAAACTGGGCTATTCAGCCTGGATATAAGAATCTGAAGTTCTTAAGAGAATGGGAAAAGAGCAGGGCAAGGAAATACAAACAAACTAGTAAAATATAAATTTAGGAATGATATCAGGAAGTAGTACCTCACATAAAGAGCGACCAATATATGGAATGAACTCCCAGATAATGGAAGGAAAACTCCACTCTAGGTGTCAGCTGTGGCTCAGTGGTAGCACCCTCGCCTCTGAGTCAGCAGGCTGTGGGTTCAACACCCCACTCCAAAGACTTGAGCACAAAATTGAGGACGACGCTCCAGTACAGCACTGAGGGAGTGCTGCACTGTCGGAGGTGCCGTATTTCAGATGAGACGTTAAAACTGAGGCCCCGTCTGCCCCCTCAGGTGGACGTACAAGATCCCACGGCCACTATTCGAAGAAGAGCAGGGGAGTTCTCCCCAGTGACCTGGCCAATATTTATCCCTAAAATCACAAACAGATTATCTAGTTATTTATCTCAATGCTATTTGTGGGATCTTGCTGTGTGCAAATTGCGAGAGACTTAATTGGTTGTGAAGCCGCCTGATGTCATGAAAGATGCTATATAAATGCAAGTTCTTTCTTATTTTTTTTCTTTCTAATGGGTGACTTCAGGATCTTTTGTCGAATGGCCTTCCTCATTTTTAAGGGGAAGCTAGATACATACATGAGGGAGAAAGGAATAGAGGGATATGCTGACAGGGTGAGATGAAGAATGGTGGGAGGAGGCTCGTGTGGAGCATAAACACCGGCTTGGACCTGTTGGGCCAAATTGTTTCTGTGCTGTAGACTCTTTGTAATAATTATCTTGTGATCTCACCTTTGGGACCTCAGTTGAAAACCAGCCCAGATTAATGTGATGAAAGTCGCCTCTCTTTGCTGCTTGTCCTCCACCTACCCACCCTGCGGGGAGGGGCGGGGGGGGGAAACCAGGTGTCTGACAGGCGTGGAAACCCATCACCACCCTCGAGTGTCTCTGAACCAACTGCTGAGAAACCCACACAAGTTAGCGTTTCTGTTTGCCCATCGTGGAGCGAACTCGTTCACGTGACACACTACACAAAGTGGCAAAAGGGAAGTGTAAACTCCCGGCCAGTATAATAGCAGCGGCAGCAGGGGGAGGTAGGAAGGTATTCACAGGAAAGAAAGAAAGACTTGCATTTCTTTACAGCCAATGAAGTATTTTTTGAAGTGTAGTCACTGTTGTAATGTAGGAAACGTGGCAGCCAATTCGCACACAGCAAGCTCCCACAAACAGCAATGCGATAATGACCAGATAATCTGTTTTAGTGATGTTGGTTGAGGGATAAATATTGGTCAGGACACCAGGGACAACTCCCCTGCTCTTCTTCGAAATAATGCCATGGGATCTTTTACGTCCCCCCGAGAGGGCAGATTGACGTTGATGTGCCTCAATAATTCCGAGACTCGAAGTTAGCAGAACAAAAACAAGGCTTTTATTAACTTAGAAAGTAACACGTAAGAGAGAGAGATGTCTTCCTTCTGGAGACTGAGGCCAGACTGAAGCTAGCTTACAAACGGGGCCAGGTATGGGCGGAGTCCTACACACAGCACATTCCAGCACATTCCAGTATACAATACAGCACATTCCAGTACACAATACAATGAGGTCTGGGGGAAGGGATCTCAGTCACAGGCAGTGGTGAATGGAATATTTCATCACATTCACCCCTTCTATAGATTTAGTCTGTTCGGGGGTTTGATAGTCCTCTGCGACCGACGTGGCTGTTGCGGTGCCGCGGGTGTCGGCTGGGTGTCCCCGGTAGCCTCCTGGGTCTCTGCCGGGGGTGCCGCCAGGGTTGTTGGAGGGGTAGTTGGTGGGGGTGCCGTTGGTCGGTGTTCTTCCGGGGGTGATGAGAGAGTAGTGGGTGGGTAAGAGTTGCTGTGATCGTCGTTGCCGCTATTGCCGTGGTTGTTGTCGATGCCGGCTGGGGCGACGTCTTTTATGGACACGGTGTCCTCCCTTCCGTCGGCGTGCCGGATATATGCGTATTGGGGGTTGGCGTGGAGTAGGTGTACTGGCTCCACGAGAGGGTCCGTCTTGTGGCCCCTCACATGCCTTCGCACGAGTACCGGACCTGGAGTGGAGAGCCATGACGGCATGGATACGCCTGAGGTGGATTTCCGGGGAAAGACAAACATTCGTTCATGAGGCGTGGTATTAGTGGCCGTACACAATAGCGACCGTATCGAATGGAGCACATCCGAGAGGACTTCCTGCCAGCGGGAGATAGGGAGGCCCTTGGTCCTTAGAGCTAGAGTGACTGCTTTCCATACTGTCCCGTTCTCTCGCTCCACTTGGCCGTTACCCCGGGGGTTGTAGCTGGTGGTACGGCTCGTGGCGATCCCCTTGGACAGCATGTACTGGCGTAGCTCTTCACTCATGAAGGACGCCCCCCTATCCGTATGGATGTAGCTCGGCATACCGAACAGGCAGAACAGGCTGTTGAGGCATTTAATGACCGTGGCGCTGGTCATGTCTGGGCAGGGGAAGGCGAATGGGAACCGGGAGTATTCGTCCACAATGTTCAGGAAGTAAACATTGCGGTCGACGGACGGGAGGGGGCCCTTGAAATCTAAGCTGAGCCGCTCAAAGGGCCGTGTAGCTTTGATTAAGTGGGCTCTATCTGGGCGGTAGAACCGAGGCTTGCACTCAGCGCAAGTGCGGCAGTTCCTGGTCAGGGACCGAACTTCCTCAATCGAGTAGGATAAGTTACGGGACTTTATGAAGTGGAACAGCCGCGTGACCCCTGGGTGGCAGAGGTCGTTGTGGAGGGTCTGTAACCGATCCCCGGTGGAGCTGGCACACATCCCTCGTGAGAGGGCGTCAGGGGATTCGTTAAGGGCCCCTGGCCGGTAAATGATGTCGTACTCGAAGGTGGAGAGCTCGATCCGCCATCTAAGAATCTTATCATTTTTAATCTTCCCCCTCTGTTTATTATTGAACATAAACGCTACCGACCGCTGGTCGGTAAGTAGGGTGAAGTGTTTGCCGGCGAGGTAGTGGCGCCAGTGGCGCACTGCCTCCATGATGGCTTGGGCCTCCTTTTCCACGGAGGAGTGTCTGATCTCGGGCCCTTGGAGGGTCCTCGAGAAGAAAGCTACGGGCCGCCCCGCCTGGTTGAGGGTGGCCGCCAAGGCGAAGTCAGACGCATCACTTTCCACTTGAAATGGAGTGTTCTCGTCCACTGCCTGTAGCGTGGCCCGCTCAATATCCTGCTTAATGCTTTTGAAGGCGGCGTGGGCCTCAGCAGAGAGCGGGAAAGAGGAAGCTTTCAAGAGGGGGCGGGCTTTGTCGGAGTAGTTGGGGACCCATTGGGAATAATAAGAAAATAACCCCAGGCACCTTTTCAGGGCTTTGGGAGTGTTGGGCTGGGGCAGCTCCCGTAGGGGGCGCAATCGGCCGGGGTCTGGCCCGATTTCCCCATTCTCCACCACGCTGCCTAATATGCAGAGGCGCGTGGTGTTGTAAACGCACTTGTCCTCGTTGTAGGTGAGGTTGAGTTTTTGTGCGGTTTTCAGGAACCTCTCGAGGTTCGAGTCGTGATCCTGCTGGTTGTGACCGCAGATGGTGACGTTGTCGAGGTAGGGGAAGGTTGCCTGCAAGTGGTGGTCATCGACCATGCGATCCATCTCCCTCTGGAAGACCGAGACCCCATTCATCACCCCAAAGGGGACTCTGAGGAATTGGTAGAGGCGTCCGTTCGCCTCGAAGGCGGTGTACGGGCGGTCCTCTGGTCTGATAGGGAGCTGGTGGTGTGCTGACTTGAGGTCGATGGTGGAGAACACCCGGTATTGGGCGATTTGGTTCACCATTTCTGATATGCGGGGTAGCGGGTAGGCGTCTAGTAGGGTGTACCTGTTGATCGTTTGACTATAGTCGATCACCATCCGTTTCTTCTCGCTACCCCTTACCACTACCACTTGGGCGCGCCACGGGCTGTTGCTGCGTTCAATAATGCGCTCTTTCAGGAGCCTGTCTACCTCGGTCGCGATAAACCGCCTGTCCTCCCAGCTGTATCTCCTGCTTTTGGTCGCTATTGGCCGGCAGTTAGGGGTAAGGTTCGCGAATAGCGAAGGCGGCTTTACCTTCAGGGTAGCCAGACCGCACACTGTGAGGGGCGGCTGGGACCCACCGTACTTGAGCGTGATGCTTTGGTGGTTGCACTGGAAATCCAGGCCCAAGATTACGCTCGCACATAGGTTCTTCATGATTAATACTTTAAAATTATCATATACAGTTCCGTTAACGCACAATTGTACCGTGCAGTAACCCAGAATGGTCGATGTCTGGGTTTTATCAGCCATAGAGATGGTACCCTGAGTAGGGACCACCTTTAGGGAGAGTTGTTGTGCCAGTTCTGGGTGGATAAAGCTCTCCGTGCTTCCACTGTCAATTAAGCATTTAACCCGGCACCCGTTTACCTCGATGTCCACCATTGATCTGGATAGCGGGTGCGGCCTGGTCTGGTCCACTGTGACCGATGCCACTGTAGGGCCCTGATCGATACAAGATGGCGTCCACGCTGTCTGCTCACAAGATGGCGGACCCCACGAGGTCGGGCAAGATGGCGTCCAAGGTGGCCGCTCCCACGGCGCACACGCGGCGGTGGCGGGTTTTCCGGCGGTTGGTTTTCCGGCGGGGTTCCCTCTGCACACCTTCCCGAAGTGCCCTTTCTTACCGCACTTAAAGCAGGTGGTGCCTTTCGCCGGGCACAGGTTTCTGGTGTGCTTTGGCTGCCCGCAGAAGTAGCAGTTGGGTCCCTGACGCGTCACGGCTGTCGTAGGGCTTCTGGGGGGAGAGCGGGGCCCAGCCGGTGTCGGGCTGTCGGGCGGGGAAGATGCCTTCCAAGATGGCGGCGCCCTCGGTGCACACGTGGCGGCGTGGACGGCGCAGGCTGAAGAGTAGGCGTCCGAGTTTCTCTGGGCCACATCCAGGGATCGCGCGGTGTCCGCAGCCTGTTTCAGGTCCAACCCCGTTTTTTCCAGCAGTCTTTGCCGGATGTAAGTGGAGCTGAGGCCTGTGATGAAGGCATCGCGAACAAGCTCGTCAGTGTACACTGCGGCTTTTACATCTCGGCACTTGCAGTCTTTGCCAAGCATTTTCAGGGTGCTTAGGAACTCCTCCACCGATTCCCCAGGTCGCTGTGCGCGGGTAGCGAGCAGGTGCCTAGCATACACCTCATTCGTAGGCTGCTGGTAATGCGCCTTTAAGATGTCGCAGGCGGCCAGGTACGTCGCGGCGTCTTGGATGAGGGGGTAAACCCGGTGGCTTACCCAATTCCGCAGAATTCCGAGTCTCATCCTCGCAGCGTCCGTAGTGTCTTTGACGGCTGCGGAATTGTCCAGGAAGAATTCCATACACTCAAACCAGTGTCCGAAGCGTGCTGATGCGTCCGGAGCATGTTGATCCAAATCCAAACGTTCGGGTTTCAGGAGTTGATCCATAGTGTTGAAAAATAAGTTAATAAAATTGATGTGCCTCAATAAGGCTTTTATTAACTTAGAAAGTAACACGTAAGAGACAGAGATGTCTTCCTTCTGGAGACTGAGGCCAGACTGAAGCTAGCTTACAAACGGGGCCAGGTATGGGCGGAGTCCTACACACAGCACATTCCAGCACATTCCAGTACACAATACAATGAGGTCTGGGGGAAGGGAAATGACACTGAAACCGATCTCAGTCACAGGCAGTGGTGAATGGAATATTTCATCACAGACGTCTTATCCGAAATACGGCACCTCCGACAGTGCAGCACTCCCTCAGTACTGCCCTGGAATGTCAGCCTAGATTTTTGTGCTGGAGTTCCTGGAGTGGGACTTGAACCCACAACCTTCTGAGTCACGGCTGGCACTAGTGCTACCAATTGAGCCACCACTGAAGCCAGAGCAGTTAAAGGACGCTTCAATCTCTCACCTTACTGAACTGAATTTCTATCAGGATGTCGTGATTTCTCCCGGGTCCGCCCTGAATGCGCCTGGCGGAACGGCTGTGTCAGGCTGAAGGCTGAGCTGGAGAGCCTTGGGAGGAGATTGAAGTTGATTTCGGACTACAAAAACAGCAGTAGACGGGTACTTAAGTAAGTACCATTGAATAGTCGTTCTGTATTAACGATAGTTTTAACTGAAGCCCAGTCCCATTTGAAAGGCTTTACTAGGAATTTACAGTTTCCTCTCACAAATTCAAGACTCAACTCAACGTCTCTGACTCTAAGTCCTTCTTCCCCAGGATCCCAAAAACTGAAACTCCTCACCTCCTTCAGGCTCCCCGTCCTCCTATAATCTACAGGCTTCTAAAACCCAAACTTGGGGTCACTGAATCACCACTTCCTGACTTACTTCATCTTCTCTCCTACTCTTTTCAATCTTAGTGATGTCTTGCACCTGGGTTTCTCAATATAATAATAAAGTACACATATTTTAGTATTCATGAATCAATGAATCACTCAACTCCTCCCCTAAAGAGCAGAGACACTTCCCTTCACCAGCAGACTTTTGCACATTCAGTACGTGTTGCCTCAAACACAGCTCACTAATGATTATTTCCCTGCTGCTTTCTGAAAGACACAATTCAGCCTCCGCAGCCCGCTGTGTGGAGTGGGGTTTGGTCGATCCTCGGCCTGGCTGATGTCACGGTCCCAGTTGCTTTCAATTGGGCTTCTACAGGATGCCTCTCTGTTGATGATGTGACTGGACTGGGTACATAAGAACATAAGAAATAGGAGCAGGAGTAGGCTAATCGGCCCCTCGAGCCTGCACCGCCATTCAATAAGATCATGGCTGATCTGATCCTAACCGCCAATCTACTATCACAGAACCATCTCCTGAATCTAACAGAATTAGACACACGAAATAGGAGCAGGATCAGGCTACACGGCCCTTGGGCCCGCTCCGCTACCCACAGGGCCATGTCTGATCCAAACCTAGGCTCATGTCCAAATTCCTGCCCGCTCCCCGTAACCCTTAATTCCCTTTACTTCTAGGAAACTGTCTATTTCTGTTTTAAATTTATGTAATGATGTAGCTTCTACAGCTTTTTGGGGCAGCATATTCCATGGACCTACCACCCTCTGAGTGAAGTAGTTCCTCCTCATCTCAGTTTTGAAAGAGCAGCCCCTTATTCTAAGATTATGCCCCCTAGTTCTAGTTTCACCCATCATCGGGAACATCCTCCCCGCATCCACCCGATCCAACCCCTTCACAATCTTATATGTTTCAATAAGATCACCTCTCATTCTTCTGAAATCCAATGAGTAGAGTCCCAATCTACTCAACCTCTCCTCATATGTCCATCCCCTCATCCCCGGGATTAACCGAGTGTAGGCGGGGCGGAAACTCAACATGGCAGGTCTCAGTGGATGTTAGTCATTTGGATGTTGTACATGGTGTATATATGTGTATGTATATGTTTATGTATATTCCAAGGACGCCACTATTGTGTGTGTGCGTGTGTGTTATATTATGTGCACACAAACATACAATAGTGGTGTACTTGGAACAAAAAGTACAATCAATCTCCTCCCTTCTTCTTAAACACTGTTGGTCTTCCCGTGGTCTGTTGCCACGGATATTGCTTGTTCCCTCCCAGGTTTCCACCAGCAGCATCCTGTGCTTCCCCACTTACTGCTCTTTCGGGAGGTTGGATGGTGGGCTGACACCCAGTAGTATTTCGTAAACAGCGACATCTACCGATGTATCTCTCTAACACGCACGCTCCCGCACGGATTTCACCCCAGTAATACTGCTGTCACTAGGATTTCAGGGTTAGGGTAATCCTAGTCGGAATATGAAAGTTTCCTTCTTTGAACTGTGAAAAGAACCCCCACCATTATAATTAAAGGCTCTGGAAAGATCACATTGAGCTGTGGTAAAGCACAAGTGGGTACAGGCCTGTCACTGCTGGTGGGAGTTTGAGGCAATGGATTATCACAATACCTTAAAACACATCAGCCCAGTCTGATTTTTGCTACAGCTGCCAATGCGCTGGACAAGCCCAGCGACAACATTGGCCATCAGTGATAGGGAACTCACGTTGTGCTTTTAACTGGGGAACGTGCAGAGAGGGTTGTTCCGAAGTCCTTTCCACCATACAAGTGCCACACGACCGAGATCTCCTTCACCACGTATTGGATCTCCAGGATCGGGAGGTGCAGCGGTGCTTTACTTGTGTCCATCTTCTTGACCGGTAGCGTGAAGTGTTCGTCTTTGATCAGAATCGGTCCGGAGATCAGCATCTTCACTACAGGCTCGGTCTCTCTCTGCCAGACAAGGCAGATAATTCCTTTAAGAACCTCAGACATAACCACCTAGAAGAATGTGGGCAGCAGGCACATGCGAACACCACCACCTCCAAGTCACACACCATTCTGATTTGGAAATATATCGGCCATTCCTTCATTGCCGCTGGGTCAAAATCCTGGAACTCCCTCCCTACCAGCACTGTGGGAGCACCTTTACCACACGGACTGCAGCGGTTCAAGAAGGCAGCTCACCACCACCTTTGTTAAGTCTGTGTGTTCTAGTTGTAATTACTAACACAGACTACAAGATTAAAGTTCAACAGGTCTTTACTGGTTGGAGGTCAGGACTATACTAAAATACAATATTACTACACAGTACTTATATACCGGTGGTCACCACCGGTATTACGTATACAGCAGCCAGAGAAAGTAGTACATCTCTTAAGGTGGAACAGGCTTAAGTTCTCTTAAGGTGGAACAGGTTACATACACCACCACCTTCTCAAGGCCTTGCCAGCGTTGCCCACAATAAGAATAAAAAATAAATTTAAAAATGACACTGCACACGAGGCTAACCTACCGCAAATAAAACACTGATCACTCAAGAAAGTATTTATCCTGATCGGAATAAGATGGGGATTCCACTGCCCCTCCCTCAGACAATCCCTCAAGATTGCACACTGTGTTTACCACTTTTTCCTCCCCATCCAGCCTTGCTGGGATATGGTACATAGGAATGGGAGTTGGCCATTCAGCCCCTCTAGCTTGTTGCGCCAATCAATGAGATCGTGGCTGGTGTGTACCTGGTGTGTACCTGAGCTCCATTCCATGATTCTGCGAGTGCTGCCCACCCTTCTGTACCTTGTTACAAGTGGCCATTCTTCATATGTCAGCCAAGGCACCGAGTGCCGTCTGGTTATTCAATTGTAGAAAGCATCAGAGCAGAGCCGGTTTCTTTCCCTGCCCAAGCAGCAGCTCACCTGCAATTTCCAGCACGGGCCACTGGACAGTCAGCAGAGGCAGGAACCCAGGCTGATTTCCCTCCTTCCTTAACCCGGGGGACTGAAGCCAGTTGGAGCATCCCAACTGCTGCTCCGGCTGGGGGTCAGTTAAGAACATAGGAACAGGAGGAGGCCATTCCACCCCTCGAGCCTGCTCCGCCATTCAATGGGATCATGGCTGATCTGTGACTTAACTCCATATACCCGCCTTTGGCCCATATCCCTTAATACCTTTGGTTAACAGATAGCTATCAATCTCAGATTTAAAATTAACAATTGATCTAGCATCAATTGCCGTTGAAGTTTGGAAGAGAGTTCCAAACTTCTACCACCCTTTGTGTGTAGAAGTGTTTCCTAATTTCATTCCTGAAAGGTCTGGCTCTAATTTTTAGACACTGCCCCCAGTCCTAGACTCCCCAACCAGCAGAAATAGTTTCTCTCCATCCACTCCATCAGTTCCCCTTAATATCTTGACAACTTTGATCAGATCACCCCTTTGTAATGATCAGTAACCTGTCATTCTGGAATGGTACACTAGGTGGTGCTGTATGTATATAAGAGTGGGCTACCCAGGATGCACTAGGCTACCCACAAGGCAGCAGTCAAGATGGAGGCCTCTACAGATACTGTACCTAGTCCACATGTGCTCAATAAAGTGTATAGCAAAAGCTAGCTGTTCTTAATAAAAACGACTAGTTATTAATGAACATAACACCCTTAACCTTCTAAATTCTAGGGAATACAATGCTAATTTGTGTAATCTCTCCTCGTAACTTAACCCTTGAAGTCCGGGTATCATTCTGGTAAACCTACGCTGCACTCCCTCCAAGGCCAATATATCCTTCCTAAGGTGTGGTGCCCAGAACTGCTCACAGTGCTCCAGGTGTGGTCTAACCAGGGTTTTGTATAGCTGTAGCATAACTTCTACCCCCTTGTATTCTAGTCCTCTAGCTATAAAGGCCAGCATCCCATTAGCCTTTTTGATTATTTTCTGTACCTGTTCATGACATTTTAATGATCTATGTACCTGGACCCTCAAGCCTCTTTGGACCTCCACTGTTTTTAGCCTTTCACCATTTCGAAAGTACCCTGTTCTATCCTTTTTAGGTCCAAAGTGGATGACCTCACATTTACCTACATTGAAATCCATTTGCCACAGTTTTGCCCAATCATTTAATCTGTCGATATCCCTTTGTAACGTTATGCTTCCGTCTACACTGCTTACAATTCCGCCTATCTTTGTGTTATCGGCAAATTTCGATGCATGACTTTCAATGCCATCATCGAAAAGAAAGAAAGACTTGCATTTGTATCGTGCCTTTGATGACCTCAGGACGTCCCAAAGCACTTTACAACCAATGAAGTACTTTTGAAGTGTAGTCACTGTTATAATATAGGAAATGTGGCAGCCAATTTGCACACAGCAAGATTCCACAAACAGTAATGAGATAAATGACCAGACATCACTGTTTTAGTGATGTTGGTTGAGAGATAAATATTGGCCAGGAAACTGAGGATAACTCTTCTTCGAATAGTGCCGTGGATCTTTTATGTCCGTTTGAGAGGGCAGATGAGGCCTCGATTTAACGTCTCATCCAAACGACAACACCTCTGACAGTGCAGCACTCCCTCAGTATTGCGATAGCAAAATACTGCAGATGCTGGAAATCCGAAATAACAACAGAAAATGCTGGAAAAACTCAGCAGGCCAGGCAACATCCGTGGAGAGAAGTTAGAGTCGATGTTTCGGGTCTAACCCTTTTTCAAAACTGGAAAGGAAATGAAATAGATCGAAAGGCAGGGCTGGGAGAGAACAAAAGAAGTGGAGAGACATTGGCCTAGAAATTCGGTGGCACCCCGTTTGGGGCACCAGTCTCACCAGGGCGCCGGAAGTACTGCCCCGGAAGGAGTCGCGAACGCCCGCCGGAAATTCAGTTTGAGCGCCCCAAACGGAAGCGCGGTGCTACTCGAGGCGCCCCGCATCCGTCTTGGGGCGCTGCAACTGAAAATCACAGCGCAACGTGCCGCAGCGCCACACGCTGTGGCACGGCGTGCTGCGCTACTGCAGGCCTTCCTCCCCTTCTTAAAGGGGAGGGGCCTGCTGCAGCGCGATCTGAGATCGCGAGTGCCGGCAAAAGAGCTCGGCACCGAGGAGAAGTGCCGTGCTCTTGGGAGACAGCCGGCACAACACGGGGTGGGGGGGGGGGGGTTTAGGAGGCTGGGGACGGCGGCGCGAAGAGGTGCTGGCAGGTGGCCAGCAACAAAAATGGCCGCCCTGAACCTCAGTGCCTCTACCGCCGCAGGTAGGCCCCCCTGAACCAGTCGCAAATTGCAACCGACGTTACAGCGGGGGGCGCTACCAAATTTTGCGATCGGGGCAGTAGCGGGGCGCTGCGCACACCGATGACGTCATCGGTGGTGGCGCAGCGCTACCGGCTGACGCTGCCATTAGCGCTCTGCTAAATTTCGCGGGAGGCATGGCCAGTGGCGCTAAACCCACTAAGTGCCCTCTATGGGCGCTAACTGGTGGCGCAGCCCACCGAATTTCTGGGCCTTTAAAAGGTATTCAAAACGAGACGAGATGATGATAGGACTAGTGGAGACAAAAGGCGGCACATATTAGGGGTGAAATGTTCTGGCAGAATGACAGACAGCTGCCATGTGGGAGAGAGAAAAAAAAGGAAAGGCAGGGGAGGGAGGGAAAAACCAAAACAAAGGGGTGGATAAAAAAATATAAGTAAAAATGTAATGGGGCCGAGGTTATGATCTGAAATTGTTGAACTCGATATTGAGTCCAGAAGGCTGCAAAGTGCCTAATCGGAAGATGAGGTGCTGTTCCTCGAGTTTACGTTGAGCTTCCGTGGAACAATGCAAGAGGCCAAGGACGGTGAGGTGCCGTTTCCTGCTCTCGCCCTGAACTAGACAATTTCATTCACTTTGCCTCCAATTTCCACCCTTCCCTCACCTTCACATGGTCCATCTCTGACTCTTCCCTTCCCTTCCTCGACTTCTCCGTCTCCATCTCTGGGGATAGGTTATCGACCAATATTCACTACAAGCCCACTGACTCCCACAGCTACCTGTACTACACTTCTCCCGCCCCGCCTCCTGTAAGGACTCCATTCCATTCTCCCAGTTTCTCCGTCTCTGCCGCATCTGCTCCAACGATGCCACCTTCCACACCAGTGCTTCCGACATGTCTTCCTTTTTCCTCAACCGAGGATTCCCCTCTACCGTGGTTGACATGGCCCTCGACCATGTCCGTTCTATCTCCCACACTTCTGCCTTCACCCCTGCCCCTCCCTCCCAGAACCACGATAGGGTTCCCCTTGTCCTCACCTTTCACCCCACCAGCCTCCACATTCAACGGATCATCCTCCGCCATTTCCGCTACCTCCAAAGTGATCCCACCACCAAACGCATAAGAACATAAGAAATAGGAGCAGGAGTAGGCCAATCGGCCCCTCGAGCCTGCTCCACCATTCAATAAGATCATGGCTGATCTGATCCTAACCTCAAATCTTCTATCACTCTGCATCCACCCGAACCTATGTGATCTCCCGGGAGAGGCTAAAAACCAGATAAAGACCCAATGGCCAATTTGGGAGAAAAAAATCTGGGAAATTCCTCTCCGACCCATCTAGGCGATCGAAATTCTTCCAGGAGATCACTCTGTCCCTATATTTTCTACAGTACTTACCTTCTGTAAAGGCGATCTCCACCCCAGCCAGGAACAGGAATAAAACCATCTCCTGAAATCTAACACAGAATTAGAACACAGTAGGAGCAGAACCAGGCTACACGGCCCCTGGGCCCACTCTACTACCCACAGGGCCATGACCATTCCGAACCTAGACTTATGTCCAATTTCCTGCCCGCTCCCCGTAACCCTTAATTCCCTTTACTTCTAGGAAACTATCTATTTCTGTTTTAAATTTATTTAATGATGTAGCTTCCACAGCTTTCTGGGGCAGCAAATTCCACAAACCTACCACCCTCTGAGTGAAGAAGTTTCTCCTCATCTCAGTTTTGAAAGAGCAGCCCCTTATTCTAAGATTATGCCCCCTAGTTCTAGTTTCACCCTTCATTGGGAACATCCTCACCGCATCCACCCGACCAAGCCCCTTCACAATCTTATATGTTTCAATAAGATCGCCTCTCATTCTTCTGAACTCCAATGAGTAGAGTCCCAATGTACTCAACCTCTCCTCATATGACCACCCCCTCATCCCCGGGATTAACCGAGTGAACCTTCTTTGTACTGACTCGAGAGCAAGTATGTCTTTTCTTAAGTATGGACACCAAAACTGTATGCAGTATTCCAGGTGCGGTCTCACCAATACCTTGTACAACTGCAGCAATACCTCCCTGTTTTTATATTCCATCCCCCTAGCAATAAAAGCCAACATTCCATTGGCCTTCTTGATCACTTGCTGCACCTGCATACTAACTTTTTGAGTTTCGTGCACCAGGACCCCCAGATCCCTTTGTACTACAGTACTTTCCAGTTTCTTGCCATTAAGATAATAACTTGCTCCATGATTTTTCCTGCCAAAGTGCATAACCTCACACTTTCCAGTATTGTATTCCATCTGCCAAATCTCTGCCCACTTACTTAGCCTGTCTATGTCCCTTTGCAGGTTTTTTATGTCCTCCTCACTCACTACTTTCCGTCCCATCTTTGTATCATCTGCAAACTTTGATATGTTACACTCGGTCCCCTCCTCCAAATCGTTAATATAGATTGTAAAGAGTTGGGGACCCAGCACTGACCCCTGCGGAACACCACTAGTTACTGGTTGCCAATCTGAGAACGAACCATTTATCCCAACTCTCTGCTTTCTGTTAGAGAGCCAATCCTCCACCCACGCCAGAATATTACCCCCAATCCCGTGATTTTTTATCTTGAGCAATAATTTTTTGTGTGGCACCTTGTCAAATGCCTTTTGGAAGTCTAAATACACTACGTCCACTGGTTCCCCTTTATCCACCCTGTATGTTACATCCTCAAAGAACTCAAGCAAATTTGTCAAACATGACTTCCCCTTCATGAAACCATGCTGAGTTTGTCCTATTAAATTATGTTTATCCAAATGTCCCGTTACTGTCTCCTTAATAATGGACTCTAACATTTTACCAACCACAGATGTTAGGCTAACAGGTCTATAGTTCCCAGCCTTCTGCCTACTACCCTTTTTAAATAAGGGTGTTACATTAGCAGTTTTCCAATCTGCCGGGACCTTTGCTGAGTCCAGTGAGTTTTGGAAAATTATTACCAATGCATCCACAATCCCTACCGCCACTTCCCTCAAGACCCTAGGATGCAAGCCATCAGGTCCAGGGGATTTATCCGCCTTGAGTCCCATTATTTTACCAAGTACCACTTCCTTAGTGATTTTAATCGTATTTAGCTCCTCCCCCCCTAGAGCCCCCTGTTTGTCCAGTGTTGGGATATTCTTAGTGTCCTCTACTGTAAAGACTGATACAAAATAATTGTTCAGTGTTTTTGCCATCTCCATGTTTCCCACCATTAATTTCCCGGTCTCATCCTCTAAGGGACCAGCATTTACTTTAGCCACCCTTTTTCTTTTTATATAACGATAGAAACTTTTGCTGTCTGTTTTTATATTTTTTGCTAATACTTTCATAATCTATCTTCCCTTTCTTAATCAATCTTTTAGTTATTTTTTGCTGTCTTTTAAAGACTTCCCAATCTTCCATCCTCCCACTAGATTTGGCTACCTTATATGCCCTTGTTTTTAGTCGGATACTATCCTTAATTACTTTACTTAGCCACGGATGGCTATCTTTTCTTTTACACCCTTTTTTCCTCAGTGGAATATATATTTTTTGGAAGTTGTAAAATGACTCCTTAAATGTACACCACTGATCATGTACCGTCTTACCCTTTAATCTATTTTCCCAGTCCACTCTAATCAATTCCGCTCTCATACCTTCATAGTCTCCTTTATTCAAGCTCAGCACGCTTGTTTGAGATCCAACCTTCTCACCCTCTAATTGAATATGGAATTCAACCATGTTATGGTCACTCATTCCAAGGGGACCCTTTACTAGGACATTTTTAATTAATCCTGTCTCATTACACAGGACCAAATCTAAGGTTGCTTGCCCCCTGGTCGGTTCAGTTACATACTGCTCAAGAAACCCATCCCTAATACACTCAATGAACTCATCCTCAAGGCTGCTCTGCCCAATTTCATTTGTCCAGTTAATATGATAATTAAAATCCCCCATAATTATAGCTGTTCCCTTAATACAAGCCTCAACTATTTCCTGATTAATACTCCGTCCAACAGAGTTGCAACTGTTCGGAGGCCTATAGACTACACCCACTAGTATTTTTTTCCCCTTATTATTCCTTATCTCCACCCAAACTGTTTCACTATCCTGCTCCTTTGACCCAATATCATTTCTCTGTATTATAGTGATTCCTTCCTTTATTAACATAGCCACCCCACCTCCTCTCCCTTCCTGCCTGTCCTTCCTGATTGTTAAATAACCTGGTATGTTTAATTCCCAGTCATGGTCACCCTGCAGCCATGTTTCTGTAATGGCCACAAGATCATACCCATATGTCATTATTTGTGCCGTTAACTCATTCATTTTGTTACGAATGCTACGTGCATTCAGATAAAGAACTTTCAAATATGTTTTGTAACACTTAGTTCCTGTTTTTTCCCTTTTTAGTACTTTACTTTTTACTCCATACCTTCTGTCCCTTCCTGACACGTTCTGTTTTTTAATTCCCCCACTGCTACCTAAGTCTATGACCTTCTCTGTTGTCATTTCTATTATTTGCTCTCTAGAAACCTCCCCCCCACTAATTAGTTTAAAGCCCTCTCTACAGCCCTAGTTATATGATTCGCCAGGACTCTAGTCCCAGCACTGGCCAAGTGGAGTCCGTCCCAACGGAACAGCTCCCTCCTGTTCCAGTACTGGTGCCAGTGTCCCAAGAAGCAAAACCCATTTCTCCCACACCAGTCTTTGAGCCACGCATTTAACTCTTTAATTTTATTTATCCTAGCCAAATTCGCTCGTGGCTCAGGTAATAACCCAAAGATTATTACGCTTGAGGTTCTGTTTTTTAATTTGACCCCTAGCTGCTCATACTCCTTTAACAGAACCGTCTTCCTTGTCCTATCTATGTCGTTTGTACCAACATAGACCACGACAACTGGATCCTCCCCCTCCCACTCCAAGTTTCTTTCCAGCCCAGAAGAGATGTCCTTAACCCTGGCACCAGGCAGGCAACACAGCCTTCGGGACTCCCGCTCTTGACTGCAGAGAACCCTATCTACCCCCCTAATGATACTATCCCCTACCACTACAACATTTCTTTTTACTCCCTCCACTTGAATGGCCCCCTGTACCACGGTGCTGTGGCCAGGTTGCTCATCCTCCCTGCAGTCCCCGCTCCTGCCCTCACAGGGAGTAAAAACCTCAATCCTGCTGGACAAGAGCAAGGGCTGCGTCTCCTTCAACACTACATCCTGGATCCCTGTACCTTCCTCACTCGTAGTCACACCATCCTGTCCCTGACCATGGACTACATCTGCAGTAATTAACTTCATAGGTGTGACCATCTCCTGAAACATAGAGTCCAGGAACTTCTCCCCCTCCCTGATGTGTCGCAGTGTCTGAAGCTCGGTCTCAAGCTCCATAACATGGAACTTGAGTTCCTCTAGCAGCAAACACTTGTCGCAGATGTAATCACCATGAGCCTCAATGGGGTCCACCGGCTCCCACATCTCGCAACAGTAACACATCACCTGCTCCATTCTATATAATTAATTAAATTTCTTATTATTAGTTATGAAGACCCTGCCCGGATATAGATGATAATATCACACCACTATTCAATAGGACTTACCAACTTAAAGGTATAAAAGAGAAGAGAAGGAAGAAAACCAACCAACCAGCTGATCACCAACCTCCTCCTTGAATACTGTCTGTGGGGCCTGTTTGGTTGACTCGTCTCGCTGCTCCGCCTCCGCAGTGCTGTCTAAGCCTGGGAGTGGGGGGAAAAGCAGAGCAAAAAACACACCCTCACCTCCCACTTGCCCGAACTCTCCCACTTACCAAAACTCCAGCAGCACTCAATGCACAAAGTACTCCGTGCACAGCACTAGCCCCTCCCCTTCAAATAATTGACTTCTTAACACACTAAAATTCACAAAATACACTTAAATGATTTTTCTCCCACTTACCAAAACTCCAGCAGCACTCAATGCACAAAGCACTCCGTGCACAGCACTAGCCCCTCCCCTTTTATACCCGGATTCTACTTCCGGTTTAAACTGCCCAATAGTTTAATATACCCTTAAAAATTAAACTTACTTCAAATAATTGATTTCTTAACACACTAAAATTCACAAAGTACACTTAAATGATTTTTCTCCCACTTACCAAAACTCCAGCAGCACTCAATGCACAAAGCACCCTCCTCTCCCCTTTCAGCATTCCGTAGGGACCGCTCCCTCCAAAACACCCTAGTCCACTCCTCTATCACCCCCAGCACCCCTTCCCCTTTGCCTGGCACCTTCCCGTGCAAACGCAGGAGATGTAACACCTGCCCCTATACCTCCCTCGTTCCCACTGTCCAGGGCCCCAAACACCCCTTCCAGGTGAAACAGCGATTCACTTATACTTCTTGCAATCTAGTATACTGTATTCGCTGCTCACGGTGCGGTCTCCTCTACATTGGGGAGACCAAACGCAGATTGGGTGATCACTTTGCGGAACACCTCCGTTCAATCCGTAAGGGTGACCCCGAGCTTCCGGTCGCCTGTCACTTTAATTCACTGCCCCATTCCCACTCGCACCTCACCGTCCTTGGCCTCTTGCATTGTTCCACGGAAGCTCAACGTAAACTCGAGGAACAGCACCTCATCTTCCAATTAGGCACTTTGCAGCCTTCCGGACTCAGTATCGAGTTCAACAATTTCAGATCATAACCTCGGCCCCTATTACATTTTTACTTATATTTTTTTATCCACCCCTTTGTTTTGGTTTATCCCTCCCCCCCCTTCCTTTTTTTTTTCTCTCTCCCACATGGCGGCTGTCTCTCATTCTGCCAGTACACTTCACACCTAATCTGAGCCGTCTTTTGTCTCCACTGTCCTATCACCATCTCGTCTGGTTTTGAATACCTCTTAATGTCTCTTCACTTCTTTTGTTCTATCGCAGCCCTGCCTTTCGATCTGTTTCATTTCCTTTCCAGTTTTGAAAAAGGGTTAGACCCGAAACGTCGACTCTAACTTCTCTCCACGGATGTTGCCTGGCCTGCTGAGTTTTTCCAGCATTTTCTGTTGTTATTCCCGCAGTATTGCACTGGGAGTGTCAGCCTGGATTATAGGCTCAAGTCTCTGGAGTGGGGCTTGAACCCACGACCTTCTGACTCAGAAGCAAGAGTGCGACCCACTGAGCCACAATGAGGGATGGAATCTGGGAGTTTCTCGGTTACCCAACGGACCGTGCAATTACCCACTGATTTCATTTTGCCACCTTACACTGAAATCTGATCGAAACCTTTTCATTTCCTTCAGGCACCAGCAGCTTTTTTCCCCTTTCAGCACTTACTGTGACCGCCATCTTTGGCGCCTCCAGGATGCAGAAGTCCTCACTCTCGGGATGCTCACTGAGGAAGGCGGTGTAGGCCACCTGATGCTCAGGGAGGATCATGGTGGAACTTGGGCTCTGCTCCTGCGAAGAACCTCCACTCTCATCAGGGAAGAGGAAAAGGTCGGAGCGGGCCGGCTCTCGTTCCTGAATGAGGTCATCGTAGATCCCTGAAGACCAGACATGGGTAAAAGGAAGATTGATTGTTGCCGGAGCACCCACTATTTGCACCCTTACTTCCCTCAGTAACCTAGGATGCATCCCATCCGGACCAGATGACTTTTCTACTTTGAGCACTGACAACTGTTTAAGTACCACCTCTTTATCTATTTTTATCCTATCCAATATCGCTATTATCTCCTCCTTTACTGCTACACTGGCAGCATCCTCTTCTCCAGTGAAGACAGAAGCAAAGTCCTCATTTAGTGCCTCAGCCATGCCCTCTGCCGCCACAAGAAGATTTCCCTTTTCGGTCCCTAATCGGCCCACCCTTCCTTTGACTAGCCTTTCACTATTTATATGTTTATAAAAAACTTTTGAGTTCTGCTATGTTAGCTGCTGATCTATTCTCATACTCTCTCTTTGTCCCTCTTATTTCCTTTTTCAATTCTCCTCTTTACTTTCTGTGTACAGCTGGTTCCCTACCATATTATTAACCCGACATTTATTCATAATCCTCCTTTTTCTTTTCATTTTAATCTCAATTTCATTAGACATCCAGGGAGCTCTAGCTTTGGATGCTCTTCCTTTCCCCCTCATTGAAATGTATCTAGTCCGTACCCGAATTAAAAATCAGACTACAATTTCATGAGGTGATTCCCTATGTATGGGGGATTTTAACTATCATATTAATTGGACAAATCAAATTGAGCAGGGCTGCCTTGAGGATGAGTTCATTGAGTGTATTAGGGATGGGTTTCTTGAGCAGTATGTAACTGAACCGACCAGGGGGCAAGCAACCTTAGATCTGGTCCTGTGTAACGAGACGGGATTAATTAAAAATGTCCTAGTAAAGGATCCCCTTGGAATGAGTGACCATAACATGGTTGAATTCCATATTCAATTAGAGGGTGAGAAGGTTGGATCTCAAACAAGCGTGCTAAGCTTGAATAAAGGAGACTATGAAGGTATGAGAGCGGAATTGAGTAGAGTGGATTGGGAAAATAGATTAAAGGGTAAGACAATACATGATCAGTGGTGTACATTTAAGGAGTTATTTTACAACTTCCAAAAAATATATATTCCACTGAGAAGAAAAGGGTGTAAAAGAAAAGACAGCCATCCGTGGCTAAGTAAAGAAATTAAGGATAGTATTCGACTAAAAACAAGGGCATATAAGGTAGCCAAATCTAGTGGGAGGATAGAGGATTGGGAAAACTTTAAAAGACAGCAAAAAATAACTAAAAGATTGATTAAGAAAGGGAAGATAGATTATGAAAGTAAATTAGCAAAAAATATAAAAACAGATAGTAAGAGTTTTTATAGTTATATAAAAAGAAAAAGGGTGGCTAAAGTAAATGTTGGTCCCTTAGAGGATGAGACCGGGAAATTAATGGTGGGAAATATGGAGATGGCAAAAACACTGAATGAATATTTTACATCAGTCTTTACAGTAGAAGACACTAAGAATATCCCAACACCGGACAAACAGGGGGCTAAAGGGGGGGAGGAGCTAAACACGATCAAAATCACTAAGGAAATGGTACTCGGTAAAATAATGGGACTCAAGGCGGATAAATCACCTGGACCTGATGGCTTACATCCTAGGGTCTTGAGGGAAGTGGCGGTAGGGATTGTGGATGCATTGGTAATCATTTTCCAAAACTCCCTGGACTCGGCAAAGGTCCCGGCAGACTGGAAAACTGCTAATGTAACACCCTTATTTAAAAAGGGCAGTAGACAGAAGGCTGGAAACTATAGACCGGTTAGCCTAACATCTGTGGTAGGTAAAATTTTGGAGTCCATTATTAAGGAGACAGTAACAGGACATTTGGATAATCATAATTTAATAGGACAAAGTCAGCATGGTTTTATGAAGGGGAAGTCATGTTTGACAAATTTGCTGGAGTTCTTTGAGGAAGTAACGTATAGGGTGGATAGAGGGGAACCAGTGGACGTAGTGTATTTAGACTTCCAAAAGGCATTTGACAAGGTGCCACACAAAAGATTATTGCTTAAGATAAAAAAATCACGGATTGGGGGTAATATTCTGGCATGGATAGAGGATTGGCTATCTAACAGAAGGCAGAGAGTTGGGATAAATGGTTCATTCTCAGACTGGCAATCAGTAACTAGTGGTGTTCCGCAGGGGTCAGTGCTGGGTCCCCAACTCTTTACAATCTATATTAACGATTTGGAGGAGGGGACCGAGTGTAACATATCCAAGTTTGCAGATGATACTAAGATGGGAGGGAAAGTAGTGAGTGAGGAGGACATAAAAAACCTGCAAGGGGACATCGACAGGCTAAGTAAGTGGGCAGAGATTTGGCAGATGGAATACAATACTGGAAAGTGTGAGGTTATGCACTTTGGCAGGAAAAATCGTAGAGCAAGTTATTATCTTAATGGCAAGAAACTGGAAAGTACTGAAGTACAAAGGGATCTGGGGGTCCTGGTGCACGAAACTCAAAAGGTTAGTATGCAGGTGCAGCAAGTGATTAAGAAGGCCAATGGAATGTTGGCTTTCATTGCTAGGGGGATAGAATATAAAAATAGGGAGGTATTGCTTCAGTTGTACAAGGTATTGGTGAGACCGCACCTGGAATACTGCGTACAGTTTTGGTGTCCATACTTAAGAAAAGACATACTTGCTCTCGAGTCAGTACAAAGAAGGTTCACTCGGTTAATCCCGGGGATGAGGGGATGGACACATGAGGAGAGGTTGAGTAGATTGGGACTCTACTCATTGGAGTTCAGAAGAATGAGAGGCGATCTTATTGAAACATATAAGATTGTGAAGGGGTTGGATCGCGTGGATGCAGGGAAGATGTTCCCGATGATGGGTGAAACTAGAACTAGGGGGCATAGTCTTAGAATAAGGGGCTGCTCTTTCAAAACTGAGATGAGGAGGAACTACTTCACTCAGAGGGTGGTAGGTCCATGGAATATGCTGCCCCAAAAAGCTGTAGAAGCTACATCATTACATAAATTTAAAACAGAAATAGACAGTTTCCTAGAAGTAAAGGGAATTAAGGGTTACGGGGAGCGGGCAGGAATTTGGACATGAGTCTAGGTTCGGATCGGTCATGGCCCTGTGGGTAGCGGAGCGGGCCCAGGGGCCGTGTAGCCTGATCCTGCTCCTATTTCGTGTGTCTAATTCTGTTAGATTCAGGAGATGGTTCTGTGATAGTGGATTGGCGGTTAGGATCAGATCAGCCATGATCTTATTGAATGGCGGAGCAGGCTCGAGGGGCCGATTGGCCTACTCCTGCTCCTATTTCTTATGTTCTTATGTTCTTATGTATCTGATTTAAGCTCGAGTGCAAAACTGATGTAATGGACAAAATCTAGCAGAACCTACTCCCCTCCCAAATCGTAGAAGAATATAGCACAGAAGGAGACCATTTGACCCATTGTGCCTCTGCTTGCTCTTTGACCAACATAATATCTGGAATGCGCTGCTTGAAAGGGCAGTGGAAGCAGATTAAATAGTAAATTTCAAAAGGGAATTGGATAACTACTTGAAGGGAGAAATTTTCAGGGTTATGGGGAAAGAGCAGGGGGAGTGGGACTAATTAGCCAGCTCTTCCAAAGAGCCGGTACAGACACGTTGGGCCGAATGGCCTCCTTCTGTGCTGTATGATTCTATGTGAGTCTGAACCCCTGGCCCCCCAGGCACCCAAATTCTCCATCCAAGCTGTGCTGTTGTGGTGAAAGAGGCCAAAGGAGGAAGGGAGAAGAAAATGCGAGGGGAAAATCTTTCACGAACTGACCCCACACATAACATCTGGTCACAAAGGTGGGGAGGAACTGCTCAGATGCTTTCTTGGCCGCACTGACTAGCAATGCAAATGCCACGCCGATGGCCATCCATTGCCTTGCACCTGTCCAAGTGTTGCCTTGCTAGTAATCAGTGTTGCCTCTGGGTGGCAGTAATGTAATGTACATGCAGGATTCGGGCAATACAAACAACTTATACAGAATGTGCTGTGGCAAGATAATGGCAACAGGGCATGTGGTGCCGTATGGCTGAATACTGATGATGGGAATAGATTCTAGTTGGAGAAAAGCCAAAGCTGAGCTGGGGGACCGTGCACAGTAAGGGCGTGAGGAGTGGCAACAGATAACTGCTGAAGCTGGCAGAACACAAGAACATAAGAGATAGGAGCTGGAGCAGGCCATTCGGCCCCTCGAGCCTGCTCCGTCATTCAATAAAATCATGGCTGATCTTCGACCTCAACTCCACTTTCACGCCTGATCCCCATATCCCTTAATTCCCCATGAATCCAAAAATCTATCGACCACAGCTTTGAATATACTCAACAACTGAGGATCCACAGCCCTCTGGGGCAGAGAATTTCAATGATTCATAACCCTGAGTGAAGAAATTCCTCTTGTCTTAGTCCTAAATGGCCGACCCCTTATCCTGAGACTATGCCCCCTAGTTCTAGACTCCCCAGCCAGGGGGAAACAACCTCTCAGCATCTACCCTGTCAAACCCCCTCAGAATCTTATGTTTCAATGAGTTCACCTCTCATTCTTCTAAACTCCAGAGAGTATCGGCCCAATCTACTCAATCTCTCCTCATAGGACAGCCCTCTCATCCCAGGGATCAATCGCGTGAACCTTTGTTGATAAGAAAACCCAAATTATGCACAGTATTCCAGGTGTGGTCTCACCAAAGCCTGTACAATTGTAGCAAGACTTCCTTACTCATGTATTCCAACCTCCTTGCAATAAAGACCAACATGCAATTTGCCTACCTAATTGCTTGCTGTACCTGCATGCTAACTTTCCTGTATGAGGACACCTAAATCTCTCTGAACACCAACATTTAATAGTTTGTCACCATTTAAAAAATATTCTGTTTTTCTATTCTTCCTACCAAAGTGAATAACCTCACATTATACTCAATCTGCCCCCTTATTGCCCACTCACTTAACCTGTCAATATCCCTTTGCGACCTCCGCACAGCTTACTTTCCCACCTAGCTTTGCATCGTCAGCAAACTTGGATACATCGCACTCGGTCCCTTCATCTAGGTCATTGATATAAATTGTAAATAACTGAGCCCCAAGCTCTGATCCTTGCCGCACCCCACTAATTACAGCCTGCCAACCTGAAAATGACCCATTGATCCCTATTCTGTTTTCTGTCAGTTAACCAATCCTCTATCCATGCTAATGGCCCAGAAATTCGGGTCTCCACGGTTGAGTACGCACCGGGTACTCACCCGTAAGCCCAATGGAAGTGCCGGTTTCCTGCATGCACTGCGCATGCGTGGGAAACCGGCACTTCCGTTCCCCTGAAAGAAGGGGTTCAGAGTTCAAATGCGTGCGCAGGAGAGGCTGCGCGTGCGCATCAAACTTAGGTTTTTTTTGCAGGTTTTCCCAGGAGGGTAAGTCTCCAGAAGTTACACGTTTAAAAAGCAGGCGTAAGGCCTGCTTTTTACAAGGTAAGTGGTGAATTAATTAAAATTAAAATATTTTTTCCACAGGTTTATTATTTTTAAATACTTTAAAGCAAGGTAAGTTTATTTTTTTTAAAATTTATTTGAAGATTGAGTGATGTTTTGGGGCCCGTAGTATTTATAAGTTTTGACAAACTTATGAATGAAGCATTCCCTGCTACCATTGGCTCTCCATGGCCCACGTGATCCCAGGGGACGCATCGAACTAACTGCGCCCTGGGATACGCAAGCACTGCGCGCCGGCAGTTGGAGGAGGCCCAGAATCGGAATTCCACGCGGGCCCACAGCTCAACGGCCGGCGCGCAAGGGAAGTGCAGGTCGGGGGCTTGCACCCGCGGAAAGCCCTCGACCCGAATTTCTGGGCCATTATATTATCCCCAACCCCATGTGTCATTATCTTGCGTAACTACCTTTTATGTGGCACCTTATTGAATGCCTTTTGGAAATCCAAATATACTACATCCACTGGTTCTCCTTTATCTACCCCGCTAGTTACATCCTCAAAAAATTCTAATCAATTTGTTAAACACTATTACCCTTTCATAAAACCATGTTGACTCTGCGTAATCATATTATGATTTTCTAAATGCCCTGTTACCACTTCCTTAATAATGGATTCCAGTATTTTCCCAACAACTGATATCAGGCTAACTGGCCTGTTTTCTCTCTCCCTCCTTTCTTGAATAGCAGGGTTACATTTGCTACCTTCCAATCTGCTGGGATCGCTCTAGAATCTAGGGAATTTTGGAAGATCACAACCAATGCATCCACTATCTCTGCAGCCACCTCTTTTAGAACCTGAGGATGTAGGCCTTCAGGTCCAAAGGATTTGTCAGCGTTTAGTCCCATTAGTTTCTCAAGTAATTTTTCTCTACTGATCTTAATTAATTTAAGTTCCTCACTCTCATTAGCCCCTTGGTTCCTCCGAGGGACTGCATAAGAGAAGATTTTTGGTAAGCTTTTTGTGTTTTCTACTGTGAAGACAAATACAAAATATTTGTTTAAAGTCTCTGCCTGTTCCTTATTCCCCATTATAATTTCTCCCATCTCAGCCTCTAAGGGACCAGTGCTTACTTGTGCTACTCTCTTCCATTCTACATACTGTTTCTATATTTCTTGCTAGTTTACTCTCATTGTATTTTTTCCCTTTTTATCAACTTTTTGGTCATCGTTTGCTGGTTTCTAAAGCTCTCCCAATCCTCAGGCTTACTACTATTCTTCAGTGTGCCAGTGCAGCCTTCTGTCGCCTGAGGAAGAGAGTGTTTGAAGACCAGGACCTCAAACCCAGCACTAAGCTCATGGTCTACAGAGCAGCAGTGATACCCGCCCTGCTGTATGCCTCAGAGACATGGACCATGTATAGCAGGCACCTCAAAGCACTGGAGAGGTACCACCAACGCTGCCTCCGCAAGATCCTGCAAATCCATTGGCAGGGTAGGCGCACCAACATCAGTGTTCTCGCTCAGGCCAACATCCCCAGCATCGAAGCTCTGACCACGCTCGATCAGTTCCGATGGACAGGTCACATTGTCCGCATGCCCGATACGAGACTCCCAAAACAAGTGCTCTACTCGGAGCTCCGACACGGCGAGGGCCCCAGGTGGGCAGAGGAAACGCTTCAAGGACACTCTCAAAGCCTCCTTGAAAAAGTGCAACATCCCCACCGACACTTGGGAATCCCTGGCCCAAGACCAAGCTTTAAGTTCCTCGGAGTCCACATCACGGAAGACCTCTCCTGGTCCCTCAACACCTCCTCTCTGGTGAAGAAGGCCCAGCAGCGCCTATATTTCCTAAGGAGGCTGAAGGGATGTAACCTGTCACCTCTGATCCTCTCTAACTTTTACCGCTGCACTATAGAGAGCATCCTGACAAACTGTATCACAGTATGGTATGGCAGCTGTACCTACTATGACTGGAAAGCCCTGCAGCGGGTAGTCAAAACTGCCCAACGCATTACCGGCACCCGGCTACCGACCATAGAGCACATATACCAGAAACGCTGTCTACGGAGGTCACGGTCCATCATCAAAGACCCTAACCACCCCAGCCACAGTCTGTTCGCCCTCCTGCCATCTGGGAGACGCTACAGATGCATTCGCACCCGTACGACCAGATTTAGGAACAGCTTCTTTCCCAGGGCTGTCATCCTACTGAACTCCACAAATAAACTCTAAAGCCTGCACATCTGCCAATGCACTTTATTATGGTTATGTTTATGTTAATGTATTACAAGCCAAATGTATGTTGAATGTTTAAATGTCTTAATCCAAATGTACACTCTCGGGAGCCGCAAGCCTACATTTCGTTGTACTGCACTTGTGCACTAACAATGACAATAAAAGTTGATTTGATTTGATTTGATTTGAGTGGAGGAGAAGCATCCGGGAAGGCGCCGAGCACCTCGAGTCTCTTCGCTGGGAGCAAGCGGAAGCCAAGCGCAAGCAGTGCACGTCAACCCAAGCACCCCACCCACCCGCCCCTTCAACCACTGTCTACCCCACCTGTGACAGAGACTGTAGGTCCCGCATTGGACTCATCAGTCACCTGAGAAGCAAGTCATCCTCGGTTCCGAGGGACTGCCTAAGAAGAAGAAGATGATGATAAGCCAATTCTTTTAATCTAATACTATCCTTAACTTCTTCAGTAAGCCATGGAAGTAGTAAAACATCCCAAAGCGCTTCATAGGAATGTAATTGGATAAAGAACTGACACTGAGCCAATGAAGGCGCTATTAGGACAGGTCATCGTCATATGTGTCTTCACACTGTTCCCTTTTGGGGAACTGTATGAAGTATTTCTAGCCGCGATTAACGCTCCTTCCGTGACCGTAACCATCTTCGTACCAGCCATTAGGGTGGTTAGTCCTATGGCGGGAGGGTTTTACAGGCTCCCACAACCCATACGAGGGGGGGGGGTGCGGCCACCCACACATGCAAGTATCCCGCTGGATGTCAACCCAGAATTTAGAGCCGGAACTCCGACTCCACTTGCCGGGACTGTCTGGAGCGGGGTTCGAAACCCTACACCTTCCGGCCCAGCGGCGGGGATGCTACCGCTACGCCAAAGGCTCACTCCATTAGGACAGGTGACCAAAGGCTTGGTCAAAAGGTAGGTTTTAAGGAGTGTCTTAAAGGAGGAGAGGTAGAGAGGTTTAGGGAGGGAATTTCAGAGGTTAAGGCCTTGGCAGCTGAAGGCACAACAACAACAACTTGTATTTATATAGCACCTTTAATGTAGTAAAACATCCCAAGGTGTTGCACGAAAGTATTTCAAGACAAAAGGCACGGCCGCCAATGGTGGAGCGAAGAAAATCGGGGATGCACAAGAAGCCAGAATTGGAGGAGCGCAGAGATCTCGGAGGGTTGTAGGGCTGGAGGAACTTAGAGATAGGGAGGGGATAAGAGGTAGAATCATAGAAAGTTACAGCACGGAAGGAGGCCATTTCGGCCCATCGTGTCCACGCCGGCCAACAAAGAGCTCTCCAGCCTAATCCCATTTCCCAGCTCTTGGTCCGTAGCCCTGCAGGTTAGAGCATCCCAAGTGCACATCCAAGTACTTTTTAAATGTGGTTCGGGTTCCTGCCTCTACCACCCTTTCAGGCAGTGAGTTCCAGACCCCCACAACCCTCTGGGTGAAGACATTTCCCCTCAAATCCCCTCTAAACCTTCCACCAGTTACTTTAAATCTGTGCCCCCTGGTTTTTGACCCCTCTGCTAAGGGAAATAGGTCCTTTCTATCCACTCTATCTAGGCCCCTCATAATTTTATACACCTCAATAAGGTCTCCCCTCAGCCTCCTCTGTTCCAAGGAAAACCAACCCAGCCTATCCAGTCTTTCCTCATAGCTAAGATTCTCTACTCCTGGCAACATCCTTGTAAATCTCCTCTGTACCCTCTCTAGTGCAATCACATCTTTCCTGTAATGTGGTGACCAGAATTGCACACAGTACTCTAGCTGAGGCCTAACTAGTGTTTTATACAGTTGAAGCATAACCCCCCTGCTCTTGTATTCTACGACACGGCTAATAAAGGCAAGCATTCCGTATGCCTTCGTAACTACCTTATCTACCTGGCCTGCTACCTTCAGGGATCTGTGGACATGCACTCCAAGGTCCCTTTGTTCCTCTACACGACTCAGTGACCTACAATTTAATGTGTATTCCCTTTCCTTGTTAGCCCTCCCCAAATGCATTACCTCTCACTTCACCGGATTGAATTCCATTTGCCACTGTTCTGCCCACCTGACCAATTTATTGATATCTTCCTGCAGTCTACAACTTCCTTCTTCAGCATCAACCACACAGCCAATTTTAGTATCATCTGCAAACTTCTTAATCATACCCCCTATATTCAAGTCTAGATCATTGATATATACCACAAACAGCAAGGGACCTAGTACTGAGCCCTGTGGAACCCCACTGGAAACAGCCTTCCAGTCATAAAAACACCCATCAACCATTACCCTCTGCTTCCCGTCTCCGAGCTAGTTTTGAATCCAACTTGACACTTTGCCCTAGATCCCATGGGCTTTTAACTTCGTGACCAGTCCGCCATGTGGAACCTTATCAAAAGCCTTGCTAAAGTCCATATAAACTACATCAAACGCACTACCCAGATCTACTCTCCTTGTTACCTCCTCAAAAAATTCAATCAAGTTTGTCAGACACAACCTTCCCTTAACAAATCCGTGCTGACTATCCTTGATTAATCCGTGTCTTTCTAAATGAAGATTTATCCTGTCCTTCAGAATTCTTTCCAATAATTTTCCCACCATCGAGGTTAGGCTGACTGGCCTGTAATTACTCGGTCTATCCTTTTCTCCCTTTTTAAACAAGGGTACTACATTAGCAGTCCTCCAGTCCTCCACACCACACCTGAAGCCAGAGAGGATTGAAAAATGATGGTCAGAGCCTCTGCTATTTCCACTTTTGCTTTGCTTAACATCCTGGGGTACATTTCATCCGGGCCTGGGGATTTATCCACTTTTAAAGCTGCTAAACACCTTAATACTTCCTCTCTCACTATGTTTATTTCATCTAATATTTCACACTCCTCCCCCCCGATAGCAATGTCTGCTTTGCCCCTCTGCTTTGTGAAAAAGGTAGGTTTTAAGGAGCATCTTAAAGAACATGTCTTCCCTGCGTTTAAAAGAAATCTAATAACAGGCTACTAAATCCAGTGCCTGTCTCTTAGTGAAATGAGTTAACATATCTACACCCTCGACCTCTGTTCTGCCCTTTCCTTGCTTTTTTGTCTCCCCCTCCTCCCCTGATGAAGGGTATCCACGTTCCCTCATGCTGTGTATTTCCACCAATCTTTGCTATTTTTCAATATTTTCAGATTCTCCATGTTATGTTCATAAATAACTAGACGTTTTCATTATGAACAGCTAGCTTGAGCTAGTCATTTATTCAGCCATGTGGACTAGTGTACAGGCATCCATCTTGACTACTGCCTTGTGGGTAGCCCCTTACTAAACATACAGCTCCACCTAGTGTACCATTCTAGAATGACATGTTACTGATCATTACATCCCCCTTCCTTAGAGGTTAAACAAAATCAATATCAATCAATATCAATCAATCATAACAACATAAACATCTTCTCAACAGTCAACACATTTTCAAAGCTTTACTTTATGCACTTTAAGCTTTTCATTCTTTTATTATAGTTTACTCAAAGATTAAGTCTATCAGGCTTTTTTACTTCACGTGTGGATCTTCTCAGCACAGGTAAGTCTGATGTGTTTTCATGAGAGCCTGTATGTGTATTTGTGTTAGATTGTTCTGAGGTGAGTGACAAGATTCAGTTGCGGCATTGTCATCGATTTGCTCTTGGATAGTTTCTTGTGTTTTCAGGAGGGAATGGCGGTTCCTCCTGAGAATCTGTCCTTCCTCAGTTCTAACAGTGTATGACCTTGGTCCTACTTCCTCAAGAACTGTAGCTTTCCTGTTCCATGCACCTGGATCCTCAATCCTGACAACATAGAAGATAGGAGCAGGAGTAGGCCATTCGGCCCTTCGTGCCTGCTCCGCCATTTAATGAGATCATGGCTGATCCTTTAATTCAGTATCCCGTCCCCGCCTTCTCTCCGTAACCCTTAACCCCTTTTGCCCGTAGAAATATATCTAATTCCCTCTTAAATATATTTAATGAGCTGGCGTACACTGCCCTCTGTGGCAATGAGTTCCACAGGTTCACCACTCTCTGAGTGAAGAAATTCCCCCTCATCTCTGTCCTAAATGGTTTAGCCCTTATCCTTAAATTATGTCCTCTAGTTCTGTTCTCACCCGCCAAGGGAAACATTCCTTCTGCATCCAGTCTGTCTAGACCTGTCAGAATTTTATACACTTCTATGAGGTCCCCTCTCAATCTTCTAAACTCCAGTGTGTACATCCCTAAACTACATAGTCTCTCCTCATAGGTCATTCCCGCCATTCCTGGTATCAGCCTGGTGAATCGCCGCTGCACCCCCTCCATGGCAAGAACATCCTTCCTCAGATGAGGCGACCAAAACTGTACACAGTACTCGAGGTGTGGTCTCACCAGTGCCCTGTACAGCTGCAGCAAGGTATCCCTGTTCCTGTATTCTAACCCTTTTGCTATGAAGGCCAGCATACCGTTTGCCTTCTTGACCGCCTGTTGCACCTGCATGCTCGCCTTCAGTGACTGGTGTACAAGAACACCCAGGTCTCTCTGTACTTCCCCCTCTCCCAATCTATTGCCATTTAAATAATAATTTGCCCTCCCGTTCCTGCACCCAAGGTGGATAACTTCGCACTTGTCCACATTATAGTGCATCTGCCATTTATCCGCCCAATCGCCCAGTCTGTCCAAATCGCTCTGGAGCTTCCTGGTCTCTTCCTCTGAGCCCACCCCACCTCCTAGTTTAGTGTCGTCTGCAAATTTGGAAATGCTGCATCCGACTCCCTGATCCAGGTCATTAATGTAAATTGTGAACAGCTGGGGGCCCAGGACAGATCCCTGTGGTACCCCACTTGTTACTGCCTGCCATTCAGAAAATGAGCCGTTTATTCCAACTCTCTGTTTTCTATCTGACAGCCAGTTCCCTATCCACGCCAAAACTTTCCCCTTTATCCCATGAGCCTCAATTTTCCATGCTAATCTTTTATGTGGGACCTTATCGAAGGCCTTTTGGAAGTCCAGGTACACCACATCTACTGGCTCTCCCCCATCTATTCTACCAGTTACTCCCTCAAAAAATTCCAATAGATTAGTCAAGCACGATTTACCCTTTGTAAATCCATGTTGACTCTGTCCTATCCTGTCCCCATTTGCTAAGTGCTCCGCTATTTCATCCTTAATGATGGACTCCAGCATTTTGCCCACAACTGATGTAAGGCTTACAGGTCTGTAATTACCTGCTTTTTCCCTACCCCCCTTTTTGAATAGTGGGGTAACGTTAGCTACCCTCCAATCCATCGGCACTGTTCCCGAGTCTAATGAATTCTGAAAAATCATCCTTAGTGCATCCGCTATCTCTAGGGCCACCTCCTTCAGTACCCTAGGATGCATGTTATCAGGCCCTGGGGATTTGTCCACCTTCAATCCCTTTAGCTTCCTTAACACCATATCCTTAGAGATATTGATTTGCGTCAGTTCCTCCTTTGCCAATGTCCCTATTTTTCCCGATATCCCAGGGAGGTTTTTTGTGTCTTCCTTCGTAAAGACTGACCCAAAGTATGCATTTAGTTGATCTGCCATTTCCTTATTTCCCATTATATATTCCCCCGTATCTGACTGCAATGGACCAACTTTGGTTTTCACCAGTCTTTTCCTTTTGATATATTTATAAAAGCTTTTGGAGTTAGTTTTTATATTTTCCGCCAGCTTGTTTTCGTAAGCTATTTTGCCCCTCTTGATCATGCCCTTTGCCCTCCTTTGCTCTATCTTAAACTGTTCCCAATCTTCCGCTCTGGCGCTTTTTTTGGCTATTTTATACGCCCTATCTTTGGATTTTATGCTGTCTCTAATTTCCCCTGTTATCCACGGTTGAGTCACCTTTTTAGATTTCCTTTTATGCCAGATTGGTATAAACAATTTTTGCAATTTTGTCATTCTATCTTTAAATGTTTGCCATTGTTTATCTACCTCCAGTCCTCTCAGGAACGTTGTCCAATCAGACCTACTCAGTTCCCGTCTCATGGCATCATAATTCCCCTTGTTTAAATTCAGGACCTTAGTCTCTGAGTCAATTTCTTCGCTCTCCATTTCGAGTGAGAAATCGATCATGTTATGATCGCTCTGACCCAAGGGTCCCCGTACAACAAGATTACTGATTAGTCCCTTCTCATTGCACAGTACCCAGTCCAACATCATCCCTTGTCAATGGTTTCAGAGTTTTGGATGACTTGTCATAGTTTGATTTCTGTTTCAGCTTTAACAGTTGAAGTCTCTGTCTCAGTTCCTTACTCTGCTTTTCTTTTGCACAGCAGGGTAGCGTGGTGCACAACTTGCGGCCCATTAGGAGCTCAGCAGGTGAAGAACCAGAGTCTAGAGGGGAGGCTCGGTAGCTCAGCAGGGCGAGATAAGGATCAGACTTGCTTTCTGTTACTTTCTTCAGTAGCTGTTTGAGAACTTGAACACCTTTCTCTGCCTTACCATTCGACTGAGCATACAGAGGACTGGATGTGATGTGTTGAAAGTCATAATGTGCTGCAAACTGTTGCCACTCCTTACAGTTGAAGTACGGACCATTGTCGCTAACGGCAATCCTGGGAATTCCATGTCTGGCGGAGATGGATTTAACATGCATTATGACACTGCTTGCTGATGTGCTTGAGAGCAGTGCCATCTCAGGATAGTTAGAATAGTAGTCAATCACTATTAGATAGTCTTTACCATTCAAATGAAAGAGGTCCATACCAACCTTTTGCCATGGTGCTGTTGGTAAGTCAGCTACTATCATTGGTTCCTTTGCTTGTTTGTTTTGGTGTTTCTGACATGTCTCACATTTGCCTATCATATTCTCAATGTCCTTATTTATGCCAGGCCAATAAACAGTGTCTCTTGCTCTACTTTTGCATTTTTCAATTCCGAGGTGTCCCTCATGAATCATTTTGAGCATGTCTCAACGTAGAGCCTGTGGAATGACTATTCTGTTCTGTTTTAGTAATAGTCCACTTGCGACACTTAACTCTGACCTCATGTGATAGTACTTTGGACAGGAACCTTTTGGCCAACCATGATGAATGTTCTCTATTACTGTTTGTAACACTGTGGCCTAGAAATTCGGTGGGGTTAGCGCCCAATTAGAGGCCTTAGAGGGTCTTGCGCCGGAATTATAGCTGGTAACGAAATTGCGTTGGGCCCTACCATCGGCATTAGCCGGTAGCGCTGCGCCGGCACCGATGACGTCATCGGTGTGTGCAGCATCCCGGTTGCCGTGGTAACCCGGCCCCAAGCCCAAATTCAGTTGCGGCCGCCTCGCCCGTGGCAGCCGCAACCAACGATTGTTGAAAGGGATGTTACACTCGTTTGCGCCGGTGCATAAAGGAGGAGCGGCGGCCGGCCGCTTTCCCGGCGGCCGCCTGCCCGCACCTCCCTCCCCGGACTCCTCCACCACCCCCCCGCGGCACTGATGTGTGTGGCCCGCGAGCCCGGCTCTTCCCCGAGGTGCCGGGCTCATTTGTCGGGCGAATCGACCGGCCAGCGGTCGGCTGCAGGCAGCTCCTCCTTAACAGAAGGAGGAGGCCTACAGTACCCCAGCCTGCTGCACCGCCTCGGGTGCCGCAGCGGGGGATTAGCGCCTCAAAACTGCACTGAACGCCCATAGTGAGGCGCTAAAACCCTCCATTAGCGCCCGCCGCCGTCTGGGCCCGGGGCAACCGAATTTTCGTCGGGCGCAGCGGCATTAACGCCGGCGCAAAATTTCGGGCGCTAAAGCCCTGGCGGACCCACAACCGAATTTCTAGGCCTGTATCTTTTATTGTTTCTTCTGCTATTTGCTTTGATTTTGTGTCTGACATGGGCAGCGCAGCAGTGACCATACTCACATGAACATTCACGTCTTCCTCAGTAGAGCTCACATGACTCATTGTGGGTGCTCGGGATAGTGCATCTGCTAACACTATGTGTTTGCCTGGTATGTAGATCAGTTCAAAGTCATATCTTTGCAGCTTCATCATTAGTCTTTTAATCCCTGGAGACATCTCATTCAGATTTTTTTAATGATGGCAACCAGTGGGCAGTGGTCTGTCTCAACTGTGAAGGTGGGAAGTCCATATATGTAGCCATGGAACTTTTCTAGTCCAACTGCCAAGCCTAGACATTCCTTTACAATCTGGGCGTATCGACACTCAGAGTCAGTCATAGACCTGGAGGCATAGGCAACAGGCTTCCAATCTTCACCCTCTGCTTGTAGCAAGACTGCGCCGAGGCCATCTTTTGATGCATCCGTTGACACTTTGATTCTCTTTGTTGGGTCAAAGAAGGTGAGTACAGGTGTGGTTGTCAGCACTGTTTTGAGGTTCATCCACTCTTGTTCATGTCTTTCTGTCCATGTGAACTCATTTGTTTTATGTAGCAGGTCTCGCAGACAGGCTGTCTTGGCTGACAAGTTAGGAATGAACTTTCCAATGAAGTTTATCATCCCCATGATGCATAGCACTCCTTTTTTGTCAGTGGGTCGGGGCATGTTGAGTATGGCGTTTACTTTTTCCATATCTGGCTCTATTCCTTTACCAGATAGATTATCTCCTAGGAAAGTGACTTCCTGGATGCCAAACTAACACTTGGCTTTGTTGAGCTTCAGTCCATTCAGGCGTATGCTCTGTAGCACTTTAGTCAGTCTCTCACTGTGTTCTTTCAGTGTGGAGCCCCAGATGATGATGTCATCAACATAGACCCAAACTCCTTCCAGACCTTCAATTATGTGTTCCATCACTCTATGAAAGATTTCAGATGCAGATATTATCCCGAAAGGCATTCTGAGGAAACAATACCTGCCAAATGGTGTGTTGAAGGTACAGTATTTGGTGCTCTCTTCATCCAGTTTTAGTTGCCAAAATCCTGGTGAGGCATCGAGCTTTGTGAAGTATCTGGCACCTGACATTTCACTGGTGATTTCTTCTCGTTTGGGAATCTGGTAGTGTTCACATTTTATGTTTGCATTTAAGTCCTTTGGATCCATGCATACTCTTAGATCATTGTTCTTTTTCTTTACAGATACCATGGAGTTAACCCAGTCTATTGGCTCTTCGACTTTCCTGATGACTCCTACTGTGGTCATTCTGTCCAGTTCTTTCTTGAGCCGGTCATGCAGGGGTGCTGGAACTGTCCATGGAGCATGTACCACTGGCTGAGCATCCTCCTTTAGCTGGATCTTGTAAGTGAATGTTAGAACTCCAAATCCTTTGAACACATCCTGGAAATTACTCACTACAGAATCCACCGAGTCATCTGGTCTGCTTATGGCACAATTTATACGGTAGACTCTCTTAACCAGTTCTAAGTCTTCACAAGCTTTGTCACCTAGTAGTGAATCAAGTCCTTCAGCCACAACAGAAAACATGAGATGATGCACTTTGTCTTTGACTGTCACTTTAAGTCTGTGTACACCTAAGCTATCTATTTTCTGTCCATTATAGTTCTTCAGTAGTGCTGACTTTTTCTGTATTTTGGGCTTTTCTTTCATATTTTTAATGTCACTCATACTGATTAAGTTTGCTTTTGCCCCAGTGTCTAGTTTGAATGTAACTAATGCTCCATTTACCTGCAGTGGCATTACCCATTTTTCCTCTTTTACTGCATTAACTTTGTGTTCAGCATTGTCCATTCCTGAGGGCTGCACATTTTCTGTATCCTTTTTGATATTATTGTCACATGACACCATTCCTACAAAACATGTCTCACTTAAATCAGTGTCCTCAATCACATTGACTTGTTGTCCTTTCTTTGAATTTAATTTTGAAAAGCATTGTTTGGCAAAGTGATTCTTTCCATTACATTTTGTGCACATTTTCCCAAACGCTGGGCATTGTCTTGGCTGGTGCTGGTAACCACAGCGTTTACAATTAAAAATTCCATCCTCCGATTGCTTTGCATTTCTGTTCTGCCCACTTTTCTTCCCCTTGTAGGACACAGCACCGACAGCAGCACTATCACTTACTACAGTCGCATTGGCCCAGTAATTCCGTTCCAAACGCATGAGTACGGTTGGGGTACTCACGCGTCTGGCCGGAGGAAATGCCGGTTTTCAGCATGCACAGCGCATGCGGGGAAAACCTGCATTTCCTGTCCTCTGAACGAAGGGGTTCAGAGGCAGAACGTGTGCGACTGCACAGGCAGTGCGTGCGCAGTAAAATTCGCCGGTTTCATTCATGCTTTCAGTGAGGTTAAGTCCTTACAACTTACACATGAAAAAAGCATGAGTACAGTTGCTCCAGAGGCTGCGGAGGAAGATATATTTTATCGTGGAGCTTCTGAAAGGCAATATTTTTGTTTGGGAAAGGGAGGAAAGTTATTTTAAGAAACGCTGAGGTAAGTTTTAAAGTTTAATTTTTTTTTTAACCGGGTTTTCAGTACTGTAGGTAGAAGGAGCAATTGTGGCTGTGTGAATTGAATTTGCTGTGTTTATTAAATGTGAAAATGACTGTTCTAAAATGAATAATGTAACATTTCCAACATTTTTAAGAAAGAAACTTTTCATCAGTAATATATTCTTTTAAGTAATTATGTATGTATGTCCGTATATATTCCTTTACGTATATGTATGTATGTA
This sequence comes from Somniosus microcephalus, assembly GCF_052327205.1. Classification (NCBI taxonomy): domain Eukaryota; kingdom Metazoa; phylum Chordata; class Chondrichthyes; order Squaliformes; family Somniosidae; genus Somniosus; species Somniosus microcephalus. The sequence goes on from NC_140998.1 coordinate 17,597,496, forward strand.
TTTATTCCTTTACTTATGTGTATGAATGTATGGCCTAGAAATTCAGTTGCGTTCGCCAGCCGTTAACGCCATAAGAGGGGTAGATTTCCAGCGCTAGGCACTTAGCGCCCGGGCGCAGGCCGATCTGCACCTACGCCCAACTTCAGTTGACATTTAGCGCCGGCGCAAAGTGTTTGCGTCCGCTCAGCTGCGCGCGCAGCTTATGACGTCATTTCGTCGTGCAACGCTGTTTGTGCGCCCCAAACCGGAAATTCAGTGGCGCCCGCCCAATGTGGGCGTGGCGCTGTTAAGAACTGTGAAGTGGAACGCAGCAGAGGCCCTGCGGGCCTCGGGGAGCGCTAATTAAAGGGCACTTACACTGAACTATAAAGGCCAGCCATTTTGCTGCAATGACTTTAGTGCTTTGGATTTCTGGACAGAGACCAAGGAACAGACCTTACTGATTTGGGACAACATAGGAGAGGTATTTTTGGCTTCTGGCCAGAGCTTTGAAATTTGACTCATTGTGATTTCACTGTTTGCAAGTTTATTATGGGGGCTGCATGGGGTTCCAACCCTCAGTTCCAGCATTATGTGCGAAGGGCTCGCAGACGCTGTGTGAGAGGGCCAGCCATGCCTAGACGCAGAGGGGCCATCAGGCGTCGGCAACGTAGGCCTTACCCACTCAGGGAATACCGGCAGCAGGTGTCCTATCTCACCATGACTGCCGCGCATTGTGTTAAGAGGCTGTGCTTCAGAAGGGAGGTGGTTGCAGAGATCTGCCAGCTGCTTCACAGAGATCTGCGTCCACAGCTGATGTGCAGGACATCTCTGTCGGTGGAAGTGAAGGTCACGGTGGCTCTGAACTTTTATGCAAGCGGCTCCTTCCAAGCCGCTGCTGGGGACATAGCGAACATCTCCCAGTTCGCCGTGCATCGCTGCATCCGACAGGTCACCGATGCCCTTTTCGCAAGGAGACACCAATTCATCTCCTTCCCCATGACCCTAGAGAGGCAGGAGCAGCGTGCAGTCGGATTTGCCAGGATCGCCGACTTCCCCATGGTGCAGGGTGCCATTGACTGCACGCATGTGGCTATGCGGGCACCTATCGACAATGCCGAGGATTACCGCAACCGGAAGGGCTACCATTCCCTCAATGTACAGCTGGTGTGTGACCACAGGCAGCGCATTCTAGCTGTCAATGCCCGCTTTCCAGGAAGCAGCCACGATGCATTTATCCTGCGCCAGACTACTGTGGCTGACATGTTCGAGGCACAGCCTCCACCAAGGGGATGGCTTATTGGGGACAAGGGCTACCCTTTGTGTACATGGCTCATGACCCCGCTCCGCGCGCCCAGGACCCCTGCGGAGGAGGCATACAACGAAAGCCATCAAGCCACAAGGAACATCATAGAGCAAACGATTGGCGTCCTCAAGCAACGGTTCCGCTGCCTGGATCGTTCCGGCGGATCTCTACAGTATTCGCCGGATAGAGTCTCCCAGTTCGTCGTCGTTTGCTGCATGCTGCACAACCTGGCTATCCGCAGGACTCAGGCACTGCCACCTCGCGTTGGACCACCACCTCAGGAGGACGAGCAGGAGGACCATGAGGAGGAGGAGGAGGAGGAGGAGTACCAGCCCAGGAGGGAGCCACAAGGTCCAAGGGCCGTCCGCCGGCGGCTTATTGAACAACACTTCTAGGCCCCCTGTCAGGGAATGGCTTGTGGCAATGAACGCACCTGAATGCAGCCGCTCCGCAAGCCCTCAGCCGGTTAACGCAACAACCACTTGAAACATGACACCTGGACAAGCTGAATAAATAAAAAGCTTTATTTAACAAACTCAGGGCCCTTCCCACATGAAACAGAAAAACAGACAAGACCCCCAAAAGACAGTCAAAAACATATCTCACTCCCACAACCTGGGGAGGAATAACAAAAATCGTCCATCCAATTGGCCTTCATCCTCGGCCTTACCAAAATAAGCCCCCCCCCTCCAGAACACAAACACCCCCATATAAAAAAACATTTGCCTTCATCTTCGGCCTTACCAAAATAAGCCCCCCCCCCTCCAGAACACAAACATCCCCATATAAAAAAAACAGTTGGCAACACACTCTACTTGGTGTGCCGAGAGGGCGAGACCTTGTGCAGGCTTCTCCGGCCCCTGCCCGACCTGTTGCTCCGCCTCAACCTGGGCCCTGTGGGTGTTGCAAGGCTGGGGGAAGGCTCCTGAGGGGCACAATGCGTGACGGCAGATGCCCTTGGGGGTCGGCCTAGACAAGGTCCGGCCCTGGAGGGGCCGGCTGCTGACTGCTGCAGCTGTGGCTGGCCAGCATCAGTCTCTCCAGCAGCTCGTCGCACCTTGGCTGGGGGAGTGGCAGTGGCGGCTGCAGCAATGGGGGCAAGCTGGCTGATGCCAGGCGCTCGCTGGTCGCCAGAGACACTGGCACTCGGCCGGGCTGGCACTGCAGCAAGCGCAGCAATCTGGTGAAGGCCAGACCGCTGTGCTGCAGCAGGGCGGCGGGTGCCCTGGCGATGCTTCCGTGACACAGCGAGTGTGGCAGAAGTGAGTGCGCGAACTGCCCTGATCTGTGCCCGCATCAGATCAGCCAGTGTGTGGACGGCACCACTCATGAACTCGCGACTCACGTCCTGTGCTGCCGCGAGTTGGTCGACACCCCTGGCCTGTGCTGCCGTGAGTTGCTCGACACCCCTGGCCTGTGAGTCCCCGAAATTGGCCACACTATGAGCCAGGGACTCAATGGCCTGAGGCAACTGTCCCACAACCCCCATGAACTCGTTGTGGCGCCGCTCCGAGGCCGCGGACATTTCATCAAGGAGGCGCACCTCCTGGGCGAGGACCGTCTCCGGACTGGAGGGCGGACTCTCCCTCTGGGGAGAAGGCCGCCGAGCTGCTCGACCCTTCCCGCGTGCCTGGACGCCACTGGGCCCAGCAACTGCCCTCCCCTGCAACACTTCCCCCCTCTGGGGAGAAGGCAGCCATGCTGCCCGACCCTTCCCGCGTGCCTGGACGCCACTGGGCCCAGGAGCTACACCCCCCTGCAACACTTCCCCCTGGCTCTCCTCCAGGCAAGACGTGTCCCCTCCATTGCCATCCCCTGGCGTGGATGAGGGTTCCCCCGATGTGCCGCCTTCCTCTTGGTCCTCGTCGTCCTCCTCTTCCGAGGGACTGGCACTCTCAGCTTCAGGGACCTCCTCCTCACCAGCTGAAAGCAGGAAGGCACAAGAGTAGCTTTAGAGTGAGGACAGGGCGTCAGCGAGGGAGGCATGAGTGGTGCCATTATGCGCATTGGTGGGACAGTGGCAAAGGATGTAGATCTGAAGCGCAAGGGGAACCAGAGAGGTCCAAACGGTCATGTCCTTACCATTGGGTCCCAGCACAGGGTCGGCATCTCCAATAGCAACGGGGCCAGTCACCCGGCCACGCATGAGTCGAGCCACGCTCTCCTCCAGCTGACTGGGCTCCTGGAACTGGGCACGGCCTCCCCCGGTGACAGTCTGGCTCTTCAAATTCCGCGCCAGCTTGGCCTGCAAGAGAAAGGACGGCCTCTAAGTACAGTGTGGTGCCCTGTTGTTGTGTGCACTGCCTCCCATGGTCGAATAGCTTGGCCAGTGTGTTAAGTGCAGAGAGTGCTATTGATGATCATGCCAGTGCCATAGCTGCGGGAGGAGGGCTGGCCATTAGGCCTTTGAGGTCCCTTTGCCCATAATGTGAGTTGCACATGCAAGGATGAGGAGGACACTGGAAAGGGTACTCACCCTGACCAACCGACTGAGGTCGTTGTACTTCTTGCGGCATTGGTCACCAGTCCTGGGGACATCGCTGTTGGCTGACACCCTCTGGGCGATTTCCCTCCAGGCTCTCCTGTACTGCCTCCTGGGAGCCTTCTTGCCACTGTCCGGGCACAAGATCTCTCTGTTCTTTTCCAACCCCCTAAGCAGCACCCTCAAAGCATGCTCTGAGAAGCGCTGCGCTCGTTCACGGGCCTTCTGCATGGCTTCAGGCGCTATTTGGGTCCACCAGCAGTGTTCAGGCCTAGCTGCAGGGCTCCACTATCCAGGGCGTGGCTGCAGACAAAGTCGACCCTTCCCCCTTTAAGAGCTGGCCGGCGTCAGGGTGTCTGCTGTCAATCAAAACATGACCGCACCTGCGCTGCGCCTGGCCTTGGCGTTATCAGTCCGCACCGCCGGCTTAGCGCCTAAAGATAGGAGTGCAACGTCAGTTTCAGCGCTTGCCCAAACTCCTTGGCCAAAGCTACTGAATTTCGGCGAAGTGGCCTCCACTTTCCGGCGGGCGCTAACTTTAGCGCCCGCCCGACTTTACCGCCCCAAAAGTGGCTATACTGAATTTCTAGGCCTATGTGTTTAATTATGACTTTCAGAGAAAGTAACTTATTGGAAAATCATCTCGGGCTGTGAAATTGATGAGGCGGGTATGATGTATTACCAAGACGATAACGCGTTTCTCCTGCCATAGGCCGGGGTGATTTTCTAGCCAGTCACTTCATTAAAATTACTTTAACAACTCTTTCCATTTCTTCCTTGCAAGGACGTCTGTGTAAGCAGGAGGCCTGTGAACGAGAAAAATGCCCGGGAACTGCTAGTAGCCAACACCTTCACGAGCTAGTGGCGCCTTGTACCTCCCCCTCCCCCGCAAGGCGAGGAAAGGAGCAGACACAATTTAAAGTGAAGCAGTGAACTTTTATTGCATCATAAAACAGCTTTCAGGGTCAGTTTTGATGTAGATAGTTTATAACTTTAAAATGTTAACTAGCTATTTCCTGCTTTTCAAACATTTGTAAACATGAATAGTTCAGAAAAAAATGTGTTAACATTTTAAAGTGACTTTTTCTGTTTTCTTAGTGCAATAAAGACATTCAAGGTGGAAACTAGCTATGTTCTAATTTTCAAATAGTTGTTGTAAAAATACTTTGGCTCCAATAAAAGTTGCTAATTTTTTTCAAACTGACTACAGGCTGCACTGTTTAAAGGAAAAGGTTACATATCCTTTCAGTCACAAATAAACATTTCAATGAAAACAGCAAACACAACATTTTACATGTCAATAAAATGAAAAATTTAACAATTGCACGATTTGCCCCCTCGCATCTGCGACTGAGGGTCCAAGGAGGTGCATTGCGCAAGAGGTCATCGTCGTACGTATCCTCACACTGTTCCCTTTCGGGAACTGTATGAAGTGGTGGAAGGATTTCTGGCCACGTTAACGCTCCTTCCGTGACCACAACCATCTTCATACCAGCCATTAGGGTGGTTAGTCCTATGGCGTGAGGGTTTTACGGGCTCCCACAACCCATCTGAGGGGGGGGCCACCCACACCCGCGGACGCAAATATCCCGCTGGATGTCCACCCAGAATTTATAGTTGGAGCTCCGACTCCACTTGCCGGGACTGTCTGGAGCGGGGTTCGAAACCCTAATCCTTCTGGCCCAGCGGCGGGGATGCTTACCGCTACGCAAAAGGCCCACTCCACGCAAAAGGTGACACCCATACGTTTCCTGCGCCTTTTCCCTCCCCGTGACTGGAGCCCTATGCTGCCACTTGAAAGACCAAGCTATCATCTGTCCTTTTTGCGGCGCCTTGGACTTCTCATTACCAATGATGAGCAGGCGCTGCGCCTCCACCTCGTTGAGGAGATTGCTGAGGTCATCATCAGTTCAATTGTGAGTTCTTTTAATGCCGTGAATTGTGCTCATTCCAGCCATTTCACGTTGCTAATCGGAGTGGGCCTTTGGCGCAGCGGTAGCATCCCCGCCGCTGGGCCAGACGGGGTAGGGTTTCGAACCCCGCTCCAGACAGTCCCGGCAAGTGGAGTCGGAGCTCCGGCTCTAAATTCTGGGTTGACATCCAGTGGGATATTTGCGTCCGTGGGTGTGGGTGGCCCCCCCCTCGTATAGGTTGTGGGAGCCCGTAAAACCCTCCCGCCATAGGACTAACCACCCTAATGGCTGGTACAAAGATGGTTACAGTCACGGAAGGAGCGTCAATCATGGCCAGAAATCCTTCCACCACTTCATATAGTTCCCCAAAGGGAACAGTGTGAAGACACGTACGACGACGACGTTGCTAATTAAATAAATGGAATGAAAAAAATGCTTTCAGGGCTTTTAAAAGTCTTTAAATTGCTTTAATTCTGTTTAAAACTACTTCAGATTCTTCAAAATAATGTAAACATTTTTAAAAGTTTATAAAAGTTACCGAAGGCTTCATAAAAATACCAAAAACCTAGTTAAAATGCTGCTCTGCATGTAAAAATGCTTTGCAGCTTGTGAGAAACATTGGGGGCGTGTCCTATTAAATGAGACCTCAAGGGGCGTGTCTCAGTTGCACTGTGCGCTCCAGGCTTCGCGCTGGCTGCACTCCTGGGCGGTGTGACGTCAGACGCTGCCCGGGAGTCATCATTTTAAAACAGGAATTCCAGGCGTCCCTGAAGCTCAACGGCCGGCGCGTCGGGTAAGTGCCGATCGGGGGCTTGCACACGCGGCAAGCCCCCGATCCTAATTTCTGCCCCTATATTATTAATTTCACTGAAAGTCTTTGCGTGCTGTTGAGCTAGCTCACTGGCATGGCATATTTTCACAGCTTTCTCCAATGTTAGTTCAGTTTCTCTCAACAAATGTTCCCTGACCTTTTTATCATGAATACCAAACACAATCTGGTCACGAATCATGGATGATTTGAGTTCAGAGAAATTACATGTCTGTGCTTTCAGTTTCAGATCGGTCACAAAGCTATCAAAAGTCTCATTTTGCTGCTGTGTCCGTGAACGGAACACGTACCTCTCATAGGTCTCATTCTTTTTGGGAGAACAATGTGTATCAAACTTCTTTAGCTCATCGTCTATTTTTTCTCTGTCCTCCTCTTGTTCAAATACAAACGTTTAAATACCTCTATCACCTGCGGGCCTGCAACCGTGAGCAGTAACGCTATTTTCCTTGCGTCTGGCTTCGTACCGAACCTGATGGCAGCAATGTAGAGTTCGAATTGTTGTTTGAAAGTCCGCCCATTGCAGTCGACATTCCCCGTGAGTTTCAAACCCTCCGGTGGCTTCAAATTCTCCATGTCACGTTTCACAATATTCAGCAGATATTACCAATCCTGGTACCATGTTATGTTCATAAATAACTAGATGTTTTCATTATGAACAGCTAGCTTGAGCTAGTCATTTATTCAGCCATGTGGACTAGTGTACAGGCATCCATCTTGACTACTGCCTTGTGGGTAGCCCCTTACTAAACATACAGCTCCACCTAGTGTACCATTCTAGAATGACATGTTACTGATCATTACACTCCAGCGCTCGCGGCTTTTCATTTGGCCTCTCTACTTTCCTCACTCACTGTTCGACTGCTGCGAGGCTGGAGGGGCAGGAGGCGTAGACGGCAGGAAGTCCATCTCCTCCATGGCGTCGATCATCAGATCCTGCAGGAGCTTCTGCTCGGCCTCAGCGAGGCCCGAGGTTCTGCAAGGAGCGCTGTCGCCTGAGCCGGCCTGAAAAGCAGACAAGGTTACAGCCAATCCATCAGGGCAACACTCAAGGAAGTCGACATGACAGGTGGTGAGTGTAGCATGCTTAGGGGAGGAACAGCTGACTTTGGACCTATGGTTCCCAAAGCTCTCCAGCACTGGGGGGTTTCCTCATCCCCCATGTCTGTTGTAGACTAATTGATAGAGACTGATTGCTAGGATTAATTAACAACTCCATTATCGTTGTATCATGAGACTACTAGGATGGTAGAAGGCGAACTAGAAGAACCTTGGTGTTTGTTCGTCTAGCAATTCCTCCGTTCCTGAGTCCTGGGAGCGGAGAGCGAGAGATAGTGGGACACAATGTTTAGTGGTGAGCTCGCACTTCCAGGAACCATATATGTTTATTTCCTCCCCACCACCACTCTCCTTGGAGACACGATATTTCCTAGACACGGGGACCAACAGATAGACAAGTGTTTTCTCCAGTCATGTACATTCCCATGCTGGGGTACGCATTCATCAGCACAAGCCCCGCACCGCTCACTCCCTCCCCCTCCTCCTCTCACCCAGCAGCTTATCCAAAGGGCAATTTATTGTTCGTCTGCCTAGATTAGTGATCCCCTCCCTCGGCCACCCCCGCCCGGCTCTCTAGAACTTCTGTGACAGTATTTTTGTTTATGATCAATTGTTTATTGGATGCTTTCTTGCTGGTCACAGAAGCCAGAGGGTTAAAGTTCGGTCATTTCCGGAAGCTGGCGAGGCTGCTGGTCATCTCACAGGCATCGATATATCTGTGGGTTGTACCTGTGGAACAGGCGGGGGCTCTTTTCTCTAGAAAAGAGAAGGCTGAGGTGTGACCTGATGGAGGTCTTCAAAATTATTACGGGGTTTGACAGGGTAGAGATAGAAATGATGATTCCGCTTGTGGGGGAGTCCAGAACTAGGGGTCATAAGTATAAGGTAATCACTAATAAATCCAATAGGGAATTCAGGAGCAACTTCTTTACTCAAAGAGTGGTGAGAATGTGGAGCTCACTACCACAGGGAGTAGTCAAAACGAATAGCAAAGATGCATTTAAGGGGAAGTTAGATAAGCACATGAGGGGGAAAGGAATAGAAGGATAGGGTGATGGGGTGAGATGAAGAGGGGTGGGAGGAGGCTCGTGTGGAGCATAAACACCGGCACGGACCTGTTGGGCCGAATGGCCTGTTTCTGTGATGTACATTCTCCCAAACCCGCAACCTCTTCCACCTAGAAGGGCAAGGGCAGCAGGCGCATGGGAACACCACCATCTCCAAGTTTCCCACTGTTATGTATTGTGTGTTCTCCTCCCACCTGTGGTGGCGCTGTCACAGGAGATAAATGGTTGGGTGTTCTTGGTTAAGTTTAGCTCTCTTTGTTTGGAACTTTCCAGAACTTCCTTTCATAGATACATAGATACATAGAAGATAGGAGCAGGAGTAGGCCATTCGGCCCTTCGTGCCTGCTCCGCCATTTAATGAGATCATGGCTGATCCTTTAATTCAGTATCCCGTCCCCGCCTTCTCTCCGTAACCCTTAACCCCTTTTGCCCGTAGAAATATATCTAATTCCCTCTTAAATATATTTAATGAGCTGGCGTACACTGCCCTCTGTGGCAATGAGTTCCACAGGTTCACCACTCTCTGAGTGAAGAAATTCCCCCTCATCTCTGTCCTAAATGGTTTAGCCCTTATCCTTAAATTATGTCCTCTAGTTCTGTTCTCACCCGCCAAGGGAAACATTCCTTCTGCATCCAGTCTGTCTAGACCTGTCAGAATTTTATACACTTCTATGAGGTCCCCTCTCAATCTTCTAAACTCCAGTGTGTACATCCCTAAACTACATAGTCTCTCCTCATAGGTCATTCCCGCCATTCCTGGTATCAGCCTGGTGAATCGCCGCTGCACCCCCTCCATGGCAAGAACATCCTTCCTCAGATGAGGCGACCAAAACTGTACACAGTACTCGAGGTGTGGTCTCACCAGTGCCCTGTACAGCTGCAGCAAGGTATCCCTGTTCCTGTATTCTAACCCTTTTGCTATGAAGGCCAGCATACCGTTTGCCTTCTTGACCGCCTGTTGCACCTGCATGCTCGCCTTCAGTGACTGGTGTACAAGAACACCCAGGTCTCTCTGTACTTCCCCCTCTCCCAATCTATTGCCATTTAAATAATAATTTGCCCTCCCGTTCCTGCACCCAAGGTGGATAACTTCGCACTTGTCCACATTATAGTGCATCTGCCATTTATCCGCCCAATCGCCCAGTCTGTCCAAATCGCTCTGGAGCTTCCTGGTCTCTTCCTCTGAGCCCACCCCACCTCCTAGTTTAGTGTCGTCTGCAAATTTGGAAATGCTGCATCCGACTCCCTGATCCAGGTCATTAATGTAAATTGTGAACAGCTGGGGGCCCAGGACAGATCCCTGTGGTACCCCACTTGTTACTGCCTGCCATTCAGAAAATGAGCCGTTTATTCCAACTCTCTGTTTTCTATCTGACAGCCAGTTCCCTATCCACGCCAAAACTTTCCCCTTTATCCCATGAGCCTCAATTTTCCATGCTAATCTTTTATGTGGGACCTTATCGAAGGCCTTTTGGAAGTCCAGGTACACCACATCTACTGGCTCTCCCCCATCTATTCTACCAGTTACTCCCTCAAAAAATTCCAAAAGATTAGTCAAGCACGATTTACCCTTTGTAAATCCATGTTGACTCTGTCCTATCCTGTCCCCATTTGCTAAGTGCTCCGCTATTTCATCCTTAATGATGGACTCCAGCATTTTGCCCACAACTGATGTAAGGCTTACAGGTCTGTAATTACCTGCTTTTTCCCTACCCCCCTTTTTGAATAGTGGGGTAACGTTAGCTACCCTCCAATCCAATAAAGCACTTCATGTTTGAATATCTGGGTTCTGAGTCCTAAATTGTGTCTAGGTAGAAAGGTGGCGACGAGGATCAGATGAATCTGTGTTGTGGGAACTTTCTTGTTTTCGACTACAAAACACTTGGAACAGAGATTGCAGTATCACATTAACGTTACGGCAGTGAGTAAACAGAAATTTTAATTTGAAATGTGAGATGGCTACTATATTAGAAAACATCGGTGATTTTGATGAAAATGTGGAGCAATGGAGCGCATATACGGAACGTTTTGACTATTTTGTATTGGCGAATGCGGTGGCAAATGAAAAGGTCGTGCCTACCTTTTTGAGTGTAATCGGGCCGAAGACATTCAAGTTATTTCGCAGCCTCGTGCAGCCAGATAAGCCAAGAACTAAAACATATAAGCAACTAGTGGAAATTCTTGGAGCACATTTTTCACCAAAACCTTTGGTTATTGCTGAGAGATTTAGATTTCACAAACGGAATCAAGAGGAGGGGGAATCAGTGACGATGTTTATTGCTGCTTTAAAAAGGTTGTCAGAACACTGCGAGTTCAAGGATGTGCTGAAGGACACCATTAGAGACAGACTCGTGTGTGGTCTGCAAAATGCAGCCACACAGAAGCGCCTTCTTACTGAGGACAACCTTACTCTTGAAAAGGCCATTGAAGTTAGTGTCTCCATGGAGATGGCGGAAAAGGAGGCTCACCAGTTGAGTTCAACAGGGAGAGTTCACAAGGTGTCGTCTGAGCCTAAAGGTGCGTGGAACGGCACATGTTACCGTTGTGGGAAAACGGGCCATCACGCTAATGACTGCTGCTGTACAGAGCTGGAATGCCAAAATTGTGGCAAAAAGGGTCACATTGAACGCGTCAGTAGAGGTAAAAAAAGAACAGACAGAGCTGGGAAGCATGGAAGCAAAATGTCTGTATTTGGACAAGGGAGGAAAAAGAGTGTTCATTCAGTGCAGTATGATGGAACAAGCAAAACAGAGGGGAGCGACACCTCTGAGGAGGAAGAGGTGCAGATACTGACGGTTGCAGGTGATTCAAATGGCTACTGGATGTCACCACTGGTGGAGGGACAATCAGTGTGGATGGAGGTGGACACAGGTGCGGCTGTGTCACTTGTTTCAGACACTGTCTACAACAAAATGCTAAAGCATCTTACCCTTCAGCCAACAAACATTGTGCTAAAGACGTATACCGGCGAACCTGTGCCCATGAGAGGCGTCATTGAGGTGACAGTTAAATTGAACGGACAGACTGCAAAACTGCCACTATATGTGGTAAAGGGAAATTACCCATCGCTACTGGGATGTGCGTGGCTAGAGAAAATTACGCTGGACTGGCCTGCAGTCCGCATGATGTCAAAAGGGGAGTCAGGTCTGACTGCAGTGTTAAACAAACATGCAGAACTCTTCAATGGGGAACTTGGGAGCATGAAAAAGATTAACGTGAGACTGGACATTAAACCTGACAGCAAGCCGAAGTTTCACAAAGCCCGACCTGTACCCTATGCAATTAGGCCAAAAGTTGAGGCTAACTTGGAGGCCTTAGTCGAGAATGGAGTCCTGGAGCCTGTGAGCGTGAGCAAATGGGCCACACCCATTGTTCCTGTCCTGAAAAAGGATGGATCTGTTCGAATCTGCAGGGATTTTAAAGTGACTATTAACCTGGTGCTGTCTGCGGAACAGTACCCTCTTCCCCTCATTGATGATCTTTTTACGGGCCTGGCCGGAGGGCAAAAGTTCAGCAAAATAGACTTATGCCAGGCTTATCTGCAAATGCATGTCAATGACAAATCAAAGGAGCTGCTGACAATTGTGACACACAAGGGGCTATACAGGTACTGCCACCTTCCATTTGGAATTACGTCGGCCCCTGCTCTATTCCAAAGGGCAATGGATCAGATTTTCAGTGGACTGCCAGGAGTCCAGTGCTACCTGGACGACATCCTTGTCACTGGGACAAATGAGGAGGATCATCTTCTGAACTTGGATGCGACACTACAACGACTGAAAGAGTACGGACTCAGAGTTCGTAAAGACAAATGTGAATCCTTTCAGTCTTCAGTTGAGTACCTGGGGCATGTGATTGACACTACTGGCCTGCATAAGGCGCCATCAAATGTCAAGGCGATCGTGGAGGCACCAGCACCCCAAAATGTGAGCCAGTTACGTTCATTTCTGGGGCTACTTAACTACTATGGGAAGTTTATTCCAGACTTAGCAACATTGATGAAGCTGTTACATCAGTTGCTATGTCAAGGCAAAACATGGAAATGGACTGAACTGTGCAACGAAGCATTCGCCCAAGCAAAGAAAGCATTGCTGAAATCAGAGGTCCTGACACACTTCGACCCAAAGCTACCCGTGCAGCTAGAATGTGATGCATCACCATATGGTGTGGGAGCAGTCATATCCCACATCATGCCTTCGGGTGAAGAGAAACCTATCACCTTCGCATCACGCACCTTGAACAAGGCCAAGAGTAACTATGCACAGATCGAGCGCGAGGCCTTGGGAATCGTTTTTGGAATTCGAAAATTTCATCAGTACCTGTTTGGGAGAAGGTTCACACTCCTGACTGTAATGATCAGTAACCTGTCATTCTGGAATGGTACACTAGGTGGTGCTGTATGTATATAATTGTGGGCTACCCATGATGCACCAGGCTACCCACAAGGCAGCAGTCAAGATGGAGGCCTCTACAGATACTGTGCCTAGCCCACATGTGCTCAATAAAGTGTCTAGCAAAAGCTAGCTGTTCTTAATAAAAACGACTAGTTATTAATGAACATAACATGGTACCAGGATTGGTAAGATCTGCTGAATATTGTGCAACGCGACATGGAGAATTTGAAGCCACCAGAGCGTTTGAAACTCACAGGAAATGTCGACTACAATTGGCAGACTTTTAAACAACAATTCGAACTCTACATTGCTGCCATCGGGTACGGTACGAAGCCAGACGCAAGGACAATAGTGTTGCTGCTCACGGTTGCAGGCCCACAGGCAATAGAGGTATTTAATACATTTGTATTTAATCCAGCAGAGAACGGAGAAAAATTAGACGATGTGCTAAAGAAGTTTGATACACACTGTTCTCCCAAAAAGATTGAAACCGATGAGAGGTATATCTTCCGTTCTCGGACACAGCAGCAAAATGAGAATTTGATAGCTTTTTGACTGATCTGAAACTGAAAGCACAGACATGTAATTTCTCTGAGCTGAAAGCATCCATTTTTCGTGACCAGATTGTGTTTGGTATTCATGATAAAAAAGTCAGGGAACGTCTGTTGAGAGAAACCGAACTAACATTGGAAATTGCTGTGAAAATATGCCAAGCTAGCGAGCTAGCTCGAAAGCACGCGAAGACTTTCAGTGAAATCAATAATGATGTGATTGTAATGAGTGATAATGCTGCTGTCGGTGCTGTGTCCTACAAGGGGAAGAAACATGGGCAGAACAGAAGTGAAAAGCAATCGGAGGAAGGAATTTTTAATTGTAAACGCTGTGGTTACAAACACCAGTTAAAACAATGACCAGCGTTTGGAAAAATGTGCACAAAATGTCATGGAAAGAATCACTTTGCCAAACAATGCTTTTCAAAAGTAAAAACTAAGAAAGGGCAACGAGTTAATGTAATTGAGGACACTGATTTAAGTGAGACATGTTTTGTAGGAATGGTGTCATGTGACAATATCAAAAAGGATACAGAAAATGTGCAGCCCTCAGGAATTAACAATGCTGAACATAAAGTTAATGCAGTAAAAGAGGACAAATGGATGATCCCCTGCAGGTAAATGGAGCATTAGTTACATTGAAACTAGACACTGGGGCAAAAGCAAACTTAATCAGTATGAGTGACATTAACAATATGAAAGAAAAGCCCAAAATACAGAAAAAGTCAGTACTACTGAAGGACTATAATGGACAGAAAATAGATAGCTTAGGTGTATGCAGACTTAAAGTGACAGTCAAAGACAAAGTGCATCATCTCATGTTTTCTGTTGTGGCTGAAGGACTTGATTCACTACTGGGTGACAAAGCTTGTGAGGACTTAGAACTGGTCAAGAGAATCTACCGTATAAACTGTGCCATAAGCAGACCAGATGACTCGGTGGATTCTGTAGTGAATAATTTCCAGGATGTGTTCAAAGGATTTGGAGATCTACCATTCACTTACAAGATCCAGCTAAAGGAGGATGCTCAGCCAGTGGTACATGCTCCAAGAAGAGTTCCAGCACCCCTGCGTGACTGGCCCAAGAAAGAACTGGACAGAATGACCACACTAGGAGTCATCAGGAAAGTCGAAGCGCCAACAGACTGGGTTAACTCCATGGTATCTGTAAAGAAAAAGAACAATGATCTAAGAATATGCATGGATCTAAAGGACTTAAATGCAAACATAAAACGTGAACACTACCAGATTCCCAAGCGAGAAGAAATCACCAGTGAAATGTCAGGTGCCAGATACTTTACAAAGCTCGATGCCTCACAAGGATTTTGGCAACTAAAACCGGATGAAGAGAGCACCAAATACTGTACCTTCAACACACCATTTGGCAGGTATTGTTTCCTCAGAATGCCTTTCGGGATAATATCTGCATCTGAAATCTTTCACAGAGCGATGGAACACATAATTGAAGGTCTGGAAGGAGTTCGGGTCTATGTTGATGACATCATCATCTGGGGCTCCACACTGAAAGAACACAATGAGAGACTGACTAAAGTGCTACAGAGCATACGCCGGAATGGACTGAAGCTCAACAAAGCCAAGTGTCAGTTTGGCGTCCAGGAAGTCACTTTCCTAGGAGATAATCTATCTGGTAAAGGAATAGAGCCAGATATGGAAAAAGTAAATGCCATAATCAAAATGCCCCGACCCACTGACAAAAAAGGAGTGCTACGCATCATGGGGATGATAAACTTCATTGGAAAGTTCATTCCTAACTTGTCAGCCAAGACAGCCTGTCTGCGAGACCTGCTACGTAAAACAAATGAGTTCGCATGGACAGAAAGACATGAACAAGAGTGGATAAACCTCAAAACAGTGCTGACAATCACACCTGTACTCACCTTCTTTGACCCAACAAAAAGAATCAAAGTGTCAATGGATGCATCAAAAGATGGCCTAGGTGCGGTCTTGCTACAAGCAGAGGGTGAAGATTGGAAGCCTGTTGCCCATGCCTCCAGGTCTATGACTGATACTGAGTGTCGATACGCCCAGATTGAAAAGGAATGTCTAGGCTTGGTAGTTGGACTAGAAAAGTTTCATGGCTACATATATGGACTTCCCACCTTCACAGTTGAGACAGACCACAGCCCATTGGTTGCCATCATAAAAAAGAACCTGAATGAGATGTCTCTAAGGATTCAACGACTCATGATGAAGCTGCAAAGATATGACTTTGAACTGATCAACACACCAGGCAAATACATAGTGTTAGCAGATGCACTATCCCGAGCACCCACAATGAGTCATGTGAGCTCTACTGAAGAAGACGTGGATGTTCATGTGAGTATGGTCACTGCTGCACTGCCCGTGTCAGACACAAAATCAAAGCAAATAGCAGAAGAAACAGTAAAAGATACAGTATTACAAACAGTAATGGAGAACATTCATCATGGTTGGCCAAAAGGTTCCTGTCCAAAATATTTTCACATAAGGTCAGAATTGAGTGTCGCAAGTGGACTATTACTAAAACAGAACAGAATAGTCATTCCACAGGCTCTACGTCAAGACATGCTCAAAAGGATTCATGTGTGACACCTCGGAATTGAAAAATGCAAAAGGAGAGCAAGAGACACTGTTTATTGGCCTGGCATAAATATTGAGAACATGATAGGCAAATGTGAGACATGTCAGAAACACCAAAACAAACAAGCAAAGGAACCAATGATAGTAGCTGACATACCAACAGCACCATGGCAAAAGGTTGGTATGGACCTTTTTCATTTAAATGGTAAAGACTATCTAATCGTGATTGACTACTATTCTAACTATCCTGAGATGGCGCTGCTCTCAAGCACCACAGCAAGCAGTGTCATAATGCATGTGAAATCCATCTTCTCCAGACATGAAATTCCCAGGATTGCCGTTAGCGACAATGGTCCGTGCTTCAACTGTAAGGAGTGGCAACAGTTTGCAGCACATTATGACTTTCAACACATCACATCCAGTCCTTTGTATGCTCAGTCGAATGGTAAGGCAGAGAAAGGTGTTCAAGTTCTCAAGCAGCTATTGAAGAAAGCGACAGAAAGCAAGTCTGATCCTTATCTCTCCCTGCTGAGCTACCGAGCCTCACCTTTAGACTCTGGTTCTTCACCTGCTGAACTCCTAATGGGTCGCAAGTTGTGTACCACGCTACCCTGCTGTGCCAAAGAAAAGCAGAGTAAGGAACTGAGACAGAGACTTCAACTGTTAAAGCTGAAACAGAAATCATACTATGACAAGTCATCCAAAACTCTGAAACCATTGACAAGGGATGATGTTGTCAGGATTGAGGATCCAGATACATGGAACAGGAAAGCTACAGTTCTTGAGGAAGTAGGACCAAGGTCATACACTGTTAGAACTGAGGAAGGACAGATTCTCAAGAGGAACTGCCGTTCCCTCCTGCAAACACAAGAGACTATCGAAGAGCAAATCGATGACAATGCCGCAACTGAATCTTGTCACTCACCACCAGAACAATCTAACGCAAATACACATACAGGCTCTCATGAAAACACATCAGACTTACCTGTGCTGAGAAGATCCACACGTGAAGTAAAAAGCCTGATAGACTTAATCTTTGAGTACAATGAAAACGACATTGAAAATGTATTGACTATTGAAGATGTTTATGTTGTTATGATTGATTGATACTGATTTTGTTTAACCTCAAAGAAAGGGGGATGTAATGATCAGTAACCTGTCATTCTGGAATGGTACACTAGGTGGTGCTGTATGTATATAAGAGTGGGCTACCCATGATGCACCAGGCTACCCACAAGGCAGCAGTCAAGATGGAGGCCTCTACAGATACTGTGCCTAGTCCACATGTGCTCAATAAAGTGTCTAGCAAAAGCTAGCTGTTCTTAATAAAAACAACTAGTTATTAATGAACATAACACTGACGGACCACCGTCCATTCACTTCAATCTTCAGGCCCCACACCGGAATTCTGTCTCTCGCTGCAAGCAGGATGCAAAGGTGGGCTTTACTGTTGTCAGGACACACATACGACATCAAATATCACAAATCAGAATTGCACGGCAACGCAGACGGTCTCTCGAGGCTACCCTTGCCTGTTACTCCCCCAGAGCCTCGTCAGATAGACATCTTCTACTTTAGACAAGTGGAGGGAGCACCTGTCACTGCAGTTCAGGTGCGAAGGTACACCCACAACGATCCAGTCCTGTCTGAGGTAATGGACAATGTCATTCGAGGGAGAGCTATAGGAGATTCTCCTAGTTTGAAACCTTACGTTTCAAAAAGAAATGAGCTCTCCGTCCAGGCAGGTTGTCTTCTTTGGGGATGCCGTGTCATCATTCCGCCACCTCTGAGGGAACCTATACTGCAACAACTTCATACAGGCCACAGTGGGATGGTTCGAATGAAGGAAATGGCAAGAAGCTACTTCTGGTGGCCAGGTCTCAATGGGAATATTGAGGAGAAAGCCAAAACATTTTCCCCATGTCAAAGGGTCCAGAATGTTCCACAGCTGGCAACCCTACACCCCTGGGATTGGCCTGCAGAAGTGTGGCAGCGAGTACATGTGGACTTTGCCGGTCCTTTCGAAGAGAAGATGTTTATGGTGGTTGTGGACGCTCATAGTAAGTGGCCGGAGGTCGCTGTGATGAGGTCTACCACGGCAGAGAAAACAATTGAGAAACTTGGTGAGATGTTCAGCCGTTATGGCTCACCGGAACAACTCATAAGTGACAACGGTCCACAATTTGTATCACAGGGGTTTGCAACCTTCCTGCATGTGAATGGTGTCCAACACATCAGGTCTGC
The DNA here is from genome assembly GCF_052327205.1 of Somniosus microcephalus. Classification (NCBI taxonomy): domain Eukaryota; kingdom Metazoa; phylum Chordata; class Chondrichthyes; order Squaliformes; family Somniosidae; genus Somniosus; species Somniosus microcephalus. Next base: position 17,615,896 of record NC_140998.1, read on the forward strand.
GCCCTATCATCCCTCTACTAACGGCCAGGCAGAAAGGCTCGTGCAAACTTTGAAGCACGTCTTGAAGGCATCGCAAGGTCAGGGCTCAATCCACCAACGTCTGAACAGCTTCCTGTTGTCCTACAGGAACGAGCCGCATGCCACAACCAAAACTTCCCCCGCTTCGCTCATGATGAAGAGGCAGTTGCGGACAAGTTTTGACTTACTCAAACCTCCAAGGGCAGAGCAGGTTGTCCATCATCAACAACAAGCTCAAGTTGAAAAGAGAGAGTAAAGAGCCAAGGAGAGACGGTTTCATCCGGGAGAGTACGTCCTAGCTCGAAACTACAACACTGGACCGAAATGGGTTCCTGATACAGTGATCGCGCAGACGGGCCCTGTGTCTTACACGGTTGAGACTGCTGAGGACGTCGTCTGGAGAAGACACACAGATCAACTGTTGCTAGGAGCAGAGACAGCCACAGAGGCTCCAACGGCTGGTTGGCCTGAACTGTTTCCGGATGATACCGCAAACCAGCATCCTTTGCCACAGTGCTCTTCTCCAACACAGGAAGTCAAAGAGACTGTTCCACCTGTGCAAACTCCTGACTTTCAATTGACACAAGCACCTTCTCCATCCAGGCCTGTGTCAATGCCTACTGCTGTGGAAGCCAGCGATGACCGCCGGTATCCTGTCAGAGAGCGGCGGCCTCCAAGACGCTTGGATCTATAGGCTTAGTGACTTACCCACAAGACTGGGGCAGAATAAACCCCAGGGTAAAGTCAGGGTTTGAGGCAGTCTACCTCTACCCTAGGTTCGTTGAGTGCATTGAAAGTAACTTACCTGTTGAGGAATAATGTGGACCTTCCATTTAAGAGGGGAGAAAATGTTATGTATTGTGTGTTCTCCTCCCACCTGTGGTGGCGCTGTCACAGGACATAAATGGTTGGGTGTTCTCGGTTAAGTTTAGCTCTCTTTGTTTGGAACTTTCCAGAACTTCCTTTCCTTCCAATAAAGCACTTCATGTTTGAATCTCTGGGTTCTGAGTCCTAAATTGTGTCTAGGTAGAAAGGTACCGACACAACACCCACCAAGTCACACACCATCCTGACTTGGAAATATATTGCTGTTCCTTCATCGTCGCTGGGCCAAAATCCTGGAACTCCCTCCCTAACAGCACTGTGGGAGTACCCTCACCATACGGACTGCAGCAGTTCAAGAAGGGCGGCTCACCACCACCTTCTCCAGGGCAAGGAGGGATGGGCAATAAATGCTGGCGTTGCCAGCGACGCCCACATCCCATGAATGAATAAAATAAATTCTATGTAAAAGCTGATTTTTGTTAATGTGTATGAGATGCTGAGCAGTTGGCACAACTCTGTCCCAGCAGCACCCCTGAAAACTGTCTGGATAATTGTGAATCTCCGGCAGTCACAGCTACTGAGCTTCAGGAGGAGGAGTGAGAGAGAAAAGAGAGAGAGAGAGCGAGAGAGCGAAAGAAAGACAACATGAAGAAAAAAATTGAAATACTTGTTGATCTGCACAGAGGTAGGCAAGACCAGTTTGAATTTTTCTGGTCTAGCAGGGTTGGGGTTGGGTGATAAAGGAAACAACTTGAAGGAAGAGTGGATGGAAAGGAAGATGGGAGGATAGTGAAAGGGAGAGGGGAGGAGAGCGAAAGGGAGAGGGGAGGAGAGTGAAAGGGAGAGGGGAGGAGAGTGAAAGGGAGAGGGGAGGGGCGGCGAAGGAAGGGTGAGGGAAAGCAGGGAGAGCAGAGAAGGCAGAAACTGAGGGAGGATTTGAAAGGGGGAGGGAGAGTAGGATGGGAGGGAGGGGTAGTGAGGGAGGGTGGGGGGAGAGGGGGAGGTTGGGAAGGCGGGCGGGGGAGGTTGGGAAGGCGGGCGGGGGAGGTTGGGAAGGCGGGGGAGGTTGGGAAGGCGGGCGGGGGAGGTTGGGAAGGCGGGGGAGGTTGGGAAGGCGGGCGGGGGTGGTTGGGAAGGCGGGGGAGGTTGGGAAGGCGGGCGGGGGAGGTTGGGAAGGCGGGGGAGGTTGGGAAGGCGGGCGGGGGTGGTTGGGAAGGCGGGCGGGGGAGGTTGGGAAGGCGGGCGGGGGAGGTTGGGAAGGCGGGCGGGGGTGGTTGGGAAGGCGGGGGTGGTTGGGAAGGCGGGGGAGGTTGGGAAGGCGGGGGAGGTTGGGAAGGCGGGGCAGGGAGGGATGGAAGGCAGGGATGAAGACGGAAGAAAATGATGAGTAAAGGGATTTCAGATCAGTAGGGATAGCGGGATTGCGGCATGAACAGCCAGCCATCGGGGAGGAAAAATACAGCCAGTTGGGGGTGCTGTGGATCGGCAACAGTGAGTGTTACTAGAAAGGTAGGGTTGGGGAAGCCTTTGTTGGGGAACTGCAGCCAATGGAGGAATTCGCGGGGAAAAGGATTGGGAGCCAATGGTTGGGATGGAATTGGAATAACAGACAGCAGAGTGGAGGGGAACTGAAGGGATTGAAATTTTGCTCATCAGGAGTGAGGAGGGTCACTTGCTCAGCGGTGGAATAGGGGGGTGCGGATTGATAGTTTGTTCCTTACATTCACCTGGGGTTATCACGTAACGTTAAGGCTGACTCTCTTGTACTCATATACGGTTGTGCATATAGCACCACCTACAGGTACAACAACTTGGATTTATATAGCGCTTTTAACATCCCAAGGCACTTCACAGGAGTGTTATCAATCAAAATTTGACACCGAGTCACATAAGGAGATATTAAGGCAGATGACCAAAAGATTTGGTCAAAGAGACAGGTTTTAAGGAGCGTGTTAAAGGAAGAGAGAGAGGTAAAGAGGTGGAATTCCGGAGATTAGGGCCTAGGCAGTTGAAGAGGCCAGATTTAGAGGATCACAGATATCTCAAAGGATTATGGGGCTGGAGGAGATTACAGAGATAGGGAGGGGCGAGGCCATGGAGGGATTTGAAATCAAGGATGAGAATTTTAAAATTGAGGCATTGCCGGACCGCGAGCCAATGTAGGTCAGTGAGCACAGGGGTGACGGGTGAACGAGACTTGGTGTGAGTTAGGGCACGGGCAGCAGAGTAAAGAAACAAAGACTTGCATTTATATAGCGCCTTTCACGACCACCCAATGCCTCAAAGCGCTTTACAGCCAATGAAGTACTTTTGAAGTGTAGTCATTGTTGTAATGTGGGAAACACGGCACCCAATTTGCACACAGCAAGATCCCACTAACAGCAATGTGATAATGACCAGATAATCTGTTTTAGTGATGTTGATTGGGGGATAAATAATGGCCAGTGCACCGGGGATAACTTCGAAATAGTGCCATGGGATCTTTTCCGTCCACCTGAGAGAGCAGATGGGGCCTCGGTTTAACTTCTCATCCAAACGACAGCGCCTCCGACAGTGCAGCACTCCCTCAGTACTGCACTGGGAGCGTCAGCCTATATTTTTGTGCTCAAGTCTCTGGAGTGGAGCTTGAACCCACTGTTATGTTCATTAATAACTAGTCGTTTTTATTAAGAACAGCTAGCTTTTGCTAGACACTTTATTGAGCACATGTGGACTAGGTACAGTATCTGTAGAGGCATCCATCTTGACTGCTGCCTTGTGGGTAGCCTAGTGCATCGTGGGTAGCCCACTCTTATATACATACAGCACCACCTAGTGTACCATTCCAGAATGACAGGTTACTGATCATTACACCCACAACCTTCTGACTCAGAGGCGAGTGTGCTACCCAGTGAGCCACAACTGACATTACAGCACCAGCAGGCTCTTGAGATCACTGTGTTTTTAATGTATTATAAATAATAAGCAAAGGCAGTTTTTAAAAAAAAAGTCTCTGCTCAACAACAACAACTTGTGATTATAAAGTGTCTTGAAAGTCGAAACCGCCCAAGGTGCTTCACAGAAACATGAAGACACTAAGCAAAGCAGTGATTACGAGGGTGATCAAAGGTGAGTCAAGGAAGTGGGTTTCAAGGAGGGTCTTAATGGAGGAGTGAGAGGCGGAGGGAATTCCAGAGGGTGGGGCCGAGGTGGCTGTAGGCACGGACAGCAATGGTGGGGTTCGGGGGCGGGGAGACCGAAATGTTAGTGAGTACCACAGGCCTAGATAGTGAGCGTCACTGGGCTACTCGACCACAGGGGAATCTACAGCCGAGCCTGATCAGTGCCAGCCTTGCCAGCGCTGCCCACATCCTGGGTATGAATTAAATGTAACACAAGTGTTGGGAATGTTTTTTTTTTGGATTACCCAACTCCTCTGAGCTGCTGCTCCAGGAGTATCCTGGAATTTGCAGGGTGGATGCAGGTCTCCGTAACTCGCCACGTACTGGATGAGGTTCATGAGGGCAACACAAGAGTCGGAACACGTCCGGATACGGATGACATCACTTGAGCAGCGCAGCTCAAACCGAGGCTGTAACTGGACAAGAGAAGCAAAGTTCAATGGAACGGCCCAATCAGTACGTACAATGTGAGACGGTGAGATTGACATGGATAAAAGCTCCCTCACCTGCTCTCCCTCCGCACTCGGTTTCGACGCAGTTATTCGAAATTCCAGCAGTCCCATGTCCAGGACTCACACATAATCTGGAATAAATAGTTAACCTTGTGTGAATCTGGTGAATGGATTTTCCCTCTTTCAGTTACACACAGATTGTTTTCTCCCCCAACAAAAACTCGTAAAAATCAAAAACAGCTGAAAACAGTTCCTGGGGTACGGGTCCCCTCCTCTCCTGAAGGTGCTGACTCCCACTGGGGTACGGGTCCCCTCCTCTCCTGAAGGTGCTGACTCTCACTGGGGTACGGGTCCCCTCCTCTCCTGAAGGTACTGACTCCCACTGGGGTACAGGTTCCCTCCTCTCCTGAAGGTGCTGACCCTCACTGGGGTACGGGTTCCCTCCTCTCCTGAAGGTGCTGACTCTCACTGGGGTACGGGTCCCCTCCTCTCCTGAAGGTGCTGACTCCCACTGGGGTACGGGTCCCCTCCTCTCCTGAAGGTGCTGACCCTCACTGGGGTACGGGTCCTCTCCTCTCCTGAAGGTGCAGACTCTCACTGGGGTACGGGTCCCCTCCTCTCCTGAAGGTGCTGACTCATAAGAACATAAGAACATAAGAAATAGGAGCAGGAGTAGGCCATACGGCCCCTTGGGCCAGCTCCGCCATTCAATAGGATCATGGCTGACATGAATCTAGACTCACGTCCACTTCCCTGCCCTCTCCCCGTAACCCCTAATTCCCTTATCTGCTAGGAAAATGTCTATCTCCATTTTAAATTTATTTAATGTTGCAGCTTCCACAGCTCTCTGGGGTAGCAAATTCCATAGATTTACTACCCTCTGAGTGAAGAAGTTTCTCCTCACCTCAGTTTTGAAAGGGCAGCCCCTTATTCTAAGATTATGCCCCCTAGTTCTAGTCTCACCCATCAGTGGAAACATCCTCACCGCATCCACCCGATCAGGCCCCCTCACAATCTTATATGTTTCGATAAGTTCGCCTCTCATTCTTCTGAACTCCAATGAGTAGAGTCCCACCCTACTCAACCTTTCCTCATACGTCAACCCCCTCATCTCCGGAATCAACCAAGTGAACCTTCTCTGAACCGCCTCGAGAGCAAGTATATCTTTTCTTAAATATGGAAACCAAAACTGCATGCAGTATTCCAGGTGTGGCCTCACCAATACCCTGTATAACTGCAGCAAGACCTCCCTGTTTTTATACTCCATCCCCCTTGCAATAAAAGCCAAGATTCCATTGGCCTTCCTGATCACCTGCTGCACCTGCATACTAACTTTTTGTGTTTCATGCACCAGGACCCCCAGATCCCTTTGTACTGTAGCACTTTGCAGTTTCTCTCCATTTAGATAATAACTTGCTCTTTGATTTTTTCTGCCAAAGTGCATAACCTCACACTTTCCAACATTATATTGCATCTGCCAAATCTCTGCCCACTCACTTAGCCTGTCTATGTCCTTTTGCAGGTTTTTTATGTCCTCCTCACTCACTGCTTTCCCTCCCATCTTTGTATCGTTGGCAAACTTGGATATGTTGCACTCGGTCCCTTCCTCCAAATCGTTAATATAGATTGTAAAGAGTTGGGGTCCCAGCACTGACCCCTGCGGAACACCACTAGTTACTGATTGCCAGCCTGAGAACGAACCATTTATCCCAACTCTTTGTTTTCTGTTAGATAGCCAATCTTCCACCCATGCCAGTATATTACCCCAAATCCTGTGATTTTTTATCTTGATCAGTAACCTTTTGTGTGGAACCTTGTCAAATGCCTTTTGGAAGTCCAAATACACTACATCCACTGGTTCCCCTTTATCCACCCTGTATGTTACATCCTCAAAGAATTCGAGCAAATTTGTCAAACACGACTTCCCCTTCGTAAAACCATGCTGACTCTGTCTGTAGTGTATGTACCCATCTACCTTTAAGAGAACTATTGTATGTAACCGTTCACCTTTAAGAGAACTATTTTAGGTGTGGCACTACTTTGTTTGGCTTCTGTATACGGTAATACCGACGGTGACCACACCAGTATATAAGTGTTGTGCCAGGAGTTATTGGGCAGATTCGCCCTGACCTTCGAATAGTAAAGTCCTGTTTTAAGTTACTCTTGGAGTCTGTGCATTAATTAACTAAACAACCCACAGACTTTACAGTGGCGACGAGTCCGATCGTACCCTGCGGCAACAATACGTCCGAAGCAGTTAACGAGCGTCGAGAAGAGGCAACCGCCCTCGTCGTTCTGCTGGAAAAAAAACTCGAGGCTGCAGAACTAGAAAGGAGGAAGAATTTAGAGACAAAGACTTCCATCAGCAACAGGCACTGACTGTCCCTTCTGCCACGGTGAGGAGTGAGCCGATCAGCACGAGAAGCAAGGCGGCCACGGTGACTGTGAGTAAGGGAAAAGTAAAAAGAATAACCGGAGGATAAGGGCGGTGCACTCGACCACGGTCGAGGGGGAAAGGAGCCGGACAGAAGTCGGGCACAGAGGCGCTGAGACTGGGGCAGCGTGGAGCAAGGAAGCTGCGGTACTAATAGGCTGGGGGACGCAACGGCGTTGTGAGACAGCTAGACCGCGACCGGCGGGAAAAGCCAGGCAGTGACCGAAGCCACGAAGCGCTGCGACCGGGAGCGTAGGCGCGGGAAGAGATAAACTCAGCCGCAGCCGGGGAGGGAAGCACCGGACTGCGAGACGGCTGGGAGAGGCGTTTGGGAGCCGAGCGAGCGGGAGAGGCAGAGCCGACCAAGGGAGACTGCGCGAGAGCCAGTCCAGCGGCTGAAACTGTTCTCCGTCAACGGGGTGTACCCAGCGCCGGTAGAGCCGAGCAAGCGGGAGAGGCAGAGCCGACCAAGGGAGACTGCGCGAGAGCCAGTCCAGCGGCTGAAACTGTTCTCCGTCAACGGGGTGTACCCAGCGCCGGTAGAGCCGAGAGAGCGGGAGAGAGACCGAGCCCGAGCAAGGGGAACTGAGCGAGAGCCAGCCCAGCGGCTGAACCTGTTCGCCGTCAACGGGGTGTACCCAGCGCCGGTTGCCCTGCCGAGAAAAGGGAAAGCCCTGAAGCCGACACGCAGGCTGTGAACCTGAAAGCCAGCGGCCGTCGCCTGTGGGGGAAAGTGTACCCCTCCCGCTAGGGAAGAAACGCGGGAAGCCGCCATTAGGCGGGGAAGAAGACAGAAGCGGGAAACCGCCATTGAAGTGGGCGGGAGAGAAGATAAGCGCGGGAAACCGCCATTTTCGCGGGAAAACCGCCATCTTAGAAAAAAAAAATAAGTTAAAGAAATAATTCGGGGTGTTATCAGAAAGAGAGGAAGATGCCTAAGCGTGGTAACATCAACGATTTTAATGCCGAGGTAGAAGACTGGGCCACGTACGTGGAACGCATCGAGATCTATTGTGAGGCCAATAAAATAGAAGAAGATGACAAAGCTATAACCTTGCTAAACTCGATGGGCGCGAAGACATAAGGGCTCTTGAAGCATCTACTATCACCAGCTAAACCGTCGGATCAGACTTTCGATGATATTGTGGCTGTTCTGAAGGATCACTTGAACCCCACACCGTTGATGTTGGCGGAACGATTCAAATTCTATGCGAGAACGCAACGGAAAGACGAAAGCAACGCAGAATACTTGGTCGAACTGCGTAGACTAGCGAAATACTGCCAGTTTGGAGGGAATCTGACAGAGGCATTGCGAGACAAGTTCGTGTGCGGGTTGGCAAAGGAAGGAACGCAAAAGCGACTACTCGAAGAGAACGACCTTACACTTGACAGGGCTGTCCTTATTGCAGCATCGCACGAAGCCGCAGCGAAGGGAACTGCGGAAATGCAGCTAAAGACAGCAGCACTAAGTGTGGATCAAATTACCTCGACAACAACAAAATGCTATCGTTGTGGGAAGACAACACACGACCAGAACCAATGCTGGTTTAAGAACCAGGAATGTAGGAAATGTGGCAAACTGGGTCACATAGCTAAGGTATGCCGGTCAGGGAAGAAGACCAACAACCAAAGGACCAACAACCAAAGGAAGCCATCACAGGAAAAGTACAACAAGGTACACAAGGTGGCTGAGAAGAGTTCAGACGAACAGAATTCAGACTCAGACCCAAACGGCCAAGAGCTGGGTAGTCTGAGAATTCACAATGTGAGTAAGGAAGCTGACCTACAAACTATCTGGGTCATGCTAAAAATAGCTGGAATCCAAGTGAAAATGGAGTTGGACACTGGATCAGCTCTATCAGTCATAAATCGAAGGGATTACCACCGGCTATTCTCACATATACCCTTAAGAGATACCAAGTTCGTATTGCAGACATACACGGGGCATAAAGTATACCCCATGGGAAAGATAAGAGTCAAAGTGAGAGATAGGGGTAAAGAACACCCAAGAATGAACTTATATGTACTACATGAGGGAGGACCACCACTTCTAGGACGGGAGTGGATCAAGAAAATAGACATGGAATGGCACTATCTAAAAGCCATAACGAGTGAGGACTCGGTGCAGACAATCAGCTCAGATTCTGAAACGGATGACGATAAGACCAACCCAAATATGAAAGACAAGGCTGAAATGGACTTGCCGACGAAGGTTGGAAAAACGAAGGCATGCATAAAGGCTTATGCTCCAGAGAAGAACAAAGTTTCAGAGCAGAACTCCACCGAACAACGACAACCTAGTTTGACAGAAAATTCTGAGCCTGTTCAAGTTACGGACATATCCATGACGGAAGAACACCGAGCTCGGACTCAAACTTATTTCAAATTACGACAACAATTAGAACAATTGAGTTACCGTCTCGTACAAGAGATGAAAACAATGAAAAAGTTCTATGACACCGAATGGGAGAATCTGGAAAGACAACAGAAGCAGCTAGCTCAAGCAGAGAGCGACCATAGAGCCATCGTGACCAATTACCGATCACATCTCCCTTATGCTGTTCAGGAGTTAGAATATTTGCAGGAAGAAGCAAATGAAGAGGAATCTTCAGGAAGCCAGGATTTTATTCCAGTTCTTCTCTACGACTCCTTACAAGCAGAGTGTGAGAAGTTGAAAGAACAGTATGAACAGGCCCAGGCTACAATTCTGGAAGGGGTTGACTCGGCAACCTCCGAAAAGCTAGTTTCAGTGGAAGCATATGAGCAACTGAAGGTTGAACATGAGCAAGAAGTCCAAAGGCTGCAGGAAATTCTTGATGAGCTCAAGGCCAAGACAGACTCATCGGTAGAAGTTCCATCCATAGATGAGAAATTAGAGGTGAAAGACATGGCAGAACATGAAAGACAAGATGTACAAGAACTCATAAAAATATTAAAGGAAACCCAAGACAAATATGGGGCGGCAATGACCGAGATTCAACAACTTGAAGAACAGATTCAACTGGGAATCCGTTCAGTGGAAGAAAAGGGAACTGTAAGAAACACAGAGACTGTAAGAATGGCCTCTGAACATGAGCTAGAGAGCATCAATGCGCAACTTCTCCGAGCGCTGGAAGTCAAAGTACAAGAGGAAAAGAAGGTGAAAGCATTGGAGGAAAAGGTGGATGAAATGGAGAAGACTCTGACCCACAGTGTTCCCGTGGAAGAGTTAACGGTCAGCCAACTCCTTCATATGCTGAAGGACAAGACTCTACAATGGGAACAATCTGAACACGAGCTTCAATCTTCAAAGGGAAGGAGTTCGGAGCTCTCAAAAGTTATGGAAATAGCTGAGATTGCAACACAGATTTTACAGGGATGCCAAAAGTACGCTGAATCACGTCAATGTGAACAGCAGAATGTTGAAACAGCTGCTCCAGTAGAAGGATTGAATAGCCTGATCAATCAATCCCTGAGGGAAGGGGAAGTATTGAAATCAGAAACGAGGTCATTAGTGAAGGATTTGCAGGAAACCCAGGAAGAGCGGGATGAATATGAACGCATGAAGAAGTCTCTTCAGGAAAGATGTCTAGGGAGGGAACAACAGTCGGCTAACGTCCAGTTGGGTACGGAAGAAGTAGCAGGCCCTCTCGCTAGACTAGCTCAGGACGACACCGAATATTACCATGACCTGTTGAGTGACACGGAATATTACGATGACTTGGTCTGCCCAGCTTGTGATGAAAACTCCCAAAGTGCAGAAATCAGGATGAAGCACTTAAAGTCTAAGGAACATAGGGAGATGGTGGCGCTACAGCTGGCAGCGGATAAGGGAGCTCCGAGAGTCTCCAAGAAGCAGAAAAGAAAAAGACGAAGCAGAAGACGATAACCATCTAAATCATTATCACTTCTATCAGATCATGCACGTGGGCCCTACGAAGGGGGCCAAATCAGTTGGAAAGTAGGAAAAATAACCAAGGCAGTCCAGCTGTTTGTAAAAGTCAGCACTGCTGGTTCAGCAGGACGGAAGTTCAAGCTGTTAAGCCAAGGGAAAGACTATTGGATGAGTCACGCTAGAAATGTGAACCGGCTACACCACAGAGATGTTGTTCGGACCGAGTCAAGACCAGAGACTGAATCTGTGAACTGTTCCCGCAGAGACTGAATCTGTGAACTGTTTCCCGCGGAGACTATATCTGTGAATTGTTTTACATGAAGTTGATTATATGTTATGTTTAATGGGGAATAAGTATGTTGTAAGCTAAAAAGGGAGGATTGTAGTGTATGTACCCGTCTACCTTTAAGAGAACTATTGTATGTAACCGTTCACCTTTAAGAGAACTATTTTAGGTGTGGCACTACTTTGTTTGGCTTCTGTATACGGTAATACCGACGGTGACCACACCAGTATATAAGTGTTGTGCCAGGAGTTATTGGGCAGATTCGCCCTGACCTTCGAATAGTAAAGTCCTGTTTTAAGTTACTCTTGGAGTCTGTGCATTAATTAACTAAACAACCCACAGACTTTACACTGTCCTATTAAATTATGTTTATCCAAATGCTCTGTTACTGTTTGTGGTAAACCACTGTTTGTATTCCACTGTGTACATGCCTGGACATGCCTCGGCTGACTCCTCCCACAAGTCCTAGTATAAAGGTGACTGCTCCCCAGCCCTTTGTATTTCTGGACCGGTCGACCACTCGAGGCAGACCTTCATTCTTTTGTTAATAAAAGCCTTTAGTTACTCTCTTAACTCTCAGTCTTTTATGAGTAATTGATAGCGCATCAATTTTATTAACAAAATTTTTATAATGGAGAAGATCCTCACACCAGCATGCCTGGACTTAGATCATCGGGAGGCGGACTCATCCACCAAGTTTACTCACTGGCTTAAGTGTTTCGAAAAATTCCTGACCGCCTCCGCAGCAATCAAATCGGACGAGGACAAACTGGATGTCCTGACCTCCAAAGTGAACCACCGAGTGTACTCGGTCATCCAAGACGCGACCTCGTACGCGGACGCTATCAAGCTCCTCAAGGACCAGTACACGCGCCCAGTGAACGAAGTGTACGCCAGGCACCTTCTGGGGAGTCGTAAACAACAACCTGGGGAATCGACCGTGGAATACCTTCAGGTACTGTCTGTGCTTGGCCGGGCCTGTGGTTGTAAGGATGTAAAGGCCGCCGTGTACACAGAGGAACTTATCCGGGACGCTTTTGTAGCGGGCCACAGATCCAATTACACCCGACAGCGACTGTTGGAGCAGAGTGACCTCGACCGCAACAAGGCCTCTGAACTCGCACTATCATTGGATGCAGCCTACCGGGGCATGGATGCCTACTCCTCTGCACCGTGGACGCCGCGGGGAATGACAGCCTGGGACACGGTAGGACCGCCTCATAGCGCCGTGCCACCCCAGCCACACCCCAGCAACGGCCCAACTACCGCAGCAGTGTCCCAAGGCCAGACAGCAGTGCCCCAAGACCAGAAATGCTACTTCTGTGGCCAGGCAAAACACCCCAGAGCGCGCTGCCCGGCGAAAAACGCGATCTGCTCGGGCTGCGGGAAGAAGAGACACTACGCTAACATCTGCAGGGCCAAAGCCACCCCGAACCCCAGCAGCGCCGCGTGTGGGCCATGCGGGCCGCCATCTTGGGCCTCCCTGGCCATGTGCGAACCACCGGTACAGCAGCCATTTTGGACGCCTCCAGCCACATGGGGATCATGGACGCCGCCATCTTGGATGACAGCCGGAACGCAGCAGGCCCCCAACACCGCCTCATCTGATACCCGCAGCAACACACCGACCCCTACGCTGGCATCCGTTACACTGGACCAAGCGAGACCGCACCAGCTGGCCAGTTCCACAATGGACATTAAGGTAAATGGCCACGATACAATCTGCCTTTTTGACTCTGGGAGCACGGAGAGCTTCATCCACCCCGACACGGTGCGGCGTTGCTCTCTCCCAGTCCTGCCTGCGCACCAGCGGATTTCTATGGCCTCCGAGTCCCAGTCGGCGGACATCGGCGGCTACTGCGTAGTGACACTCAAAGTAGACGGGACCGTGTACGATCATTTTAAACTTCTGGTCCTGCCCGACCTCTGCGCTGCCGTCCTGCTGGGGTTAGATTTTCAGTGCCACCTTAAAAGTGTTACGATGGCGTACGGTGAACCCCTACCCCCACGCACAGTCCGCAGCCAGCAGCTCCCAAATTGCCCGCCGCGCACCAGGTGCAACCTCTCCACACTCAGAGTCACCCCCCCCGTCACTGTTTGCTAACCTCACCCCCGACTGTAAGCCCATCGCCACAAAGAGCAGGCGATACAGTGCCGGGGACAGGGTTTTCATTAAAACCGAAGTGGAGCGGCTCCTGAAGGAAGGGATTATTGAGGGCAGCACCAGCCCCTGGCGAGCCCAGGTTGTGGTCGTTAAGACCGGCGAGAAGCAGCGCCTGGTCATCGACTACAGCCAGACAATAAATCGCTACACCCTGCTGGACGCCAACCCACTCCCCCGCATAGCTGATATGATCAACCAGATCGCGCAGTACCGCGTCTTCTCGACCATTGACCTGAAATCAGCGTACCACCAGCTCCCTATCCGCCCTGAGGACCGCCAGTATACTGCCTTTGAGGCAAACGGCTGCCTCTACCACTTCCTTAGGGTTCCCTTTGGTGTCACCAACGGGGTCTCCGTCTTCCAAAGGGACATGGACCGGATGGTAGATCAAAATGCATTGCAGGCCACTTTCCCATATCTGGACAATGTGACCATCTGCGGCCGTGACTTGCAGGACCATGACACAAACCTCGAAAAATTCCTCCGCACCGCCCAACTCCTGAACCTGACATATAACAAGGAGAAGTGCATATTCCGCACAAACCGCCTCGCCATCCTTGGCTGTGTTGTGGAACACGGAGTCATCGGCCCCGACCCCGACCGGATGCGTCCCCTTATGGAACTCCCACTGCCCCACTGCCTCAAGGCCCTGAAGAGGTGCCTAGGGTTTTTCTCCTATTATGCCCAGTGGGTCCCCTACTATGCGGACAAGGCCCATCCGCTGATCAAGTCCACCTCTTTTCCCTTGACGGCAGAGGCCCGCTTAGCCTTCCACCGTATCAAGGAAGACATTGCTAAAGCCACCATGCACGCAGTGGACGAATCCATCCCCTTCCAGGTGGAAAGCGACGCGTCCGACTTTGCCCTGGCCGCTACCCTCAATCAGGCGGGGAGACCCGTGGCCTTCTTTTCACGAACCCTCCAAGGCCCGGAGACCAGACACTCCGCTGTTGAGAAGGAGGCCCAGGCGATTGTGGAGGCTGTGCGTCATTGGAGGCACTACCTGGCCGGAAAACGATTTACCCTGCTCACTGACCAACGTTCAGTTGCTTTCATGTTTAACAACAAGCAGAGGGGCAAAATCAAAAATGACAAGATCTTGAGGTGGAGAATCGAACTTTCCACCTACAATTACGAGATCTTGTACCGGCCCGGGAAGCTCAATGAACCCCCGGATGCGCTATCGCGTGGCACCTGCGCCAGCGCGCAGATCGATAGACTGCGGGCCCTCCACAATGACCTCTGCCACCCGGGGGTCACCAGGTTCTTCCACTTCATCAAGGCCCGCAACCTGCCTTACTCTATTGAGGAGGTCAGGACCATGACCAGGAACTGCCAAGTCTGCGCTGAGTGCAAACCGCACTTTTATAGACCAGACAGGGCCCACCTGATAAAAGCCACTCGCCCCTTCGAGCGCCTGAGCATTGATTTTAAAGGGCCTCTCCCCTCCTCCGACCGCAATGTGTACTTCCTCAATATTATTGATGAGTACTCCCGTTTCCCGTTCGCCATCCCCTGCCCGGACATGACCAGTGCCACGGTCATTAAATGTCTGAACGACCTCTTCACCCTGTTCGGTTTTCCCAGCTATATCCAGTACCTGCTAACTAGGGGTATTGCCACAAGCAGGACCACCAGTTACAACCCCCGAGGGAACGGACAGGTGGAAAGAGAAAATGCGACAGTTTGGAAGGCCGCCCTGCTAGCCTTAAAGTCTAGGGGCCTTCCAACCTCCCGCTGGCAGGATGTGCTCCCCGATGCGCTCCACTCTATTCGGTCACTGCTCTGCACTGCCACTAACGCCACCCCTCATGAGAAAATGTTTGTCTTCCCAAGGAAGTCCACATCGGGGACATCGCTACCGCCATGGCTGACGTCCCCAGGGCCGGTCCTACTGAGAAGGCACGTGAGGACCCATAAAACGGACCCCCTGGTCGAGAGGGTCGACCTCCTCCACGCCAACCCCCAGTATGCTTACATTGCATACCCGGACGGGCGGGAGGACACAGTCTCCATAAGAGACCTTGCACCCTCGGGGGCTGCAGTAACCCACTACTCACTACCACCCACCCCCACGATCCGATATCCAGCCCCAGCAGACGGCAGGCCTGGGCCCCGCGACCCGCTCGACATCTACGAGGACGACACGCCTGTGCCACAGCCCACGCAGGACTCGACGCCGGAAGCTCCACTACCCCTGCCGTCGCCACGCCGATCACAGCGGCAGACAAGACCTCCGGAGAGACTCCAATACACTAACTTTTAATACACTTCACCCCGCCGGACTCAATTTTAAACAAGGGGTGAATGTGGTAAACCACTGTTTGTATTCCACTGTGTACATGCCTGGACATGCCTCGGCTGACTCCTCCCACAAGTCCTAGTATAAAGGTGACTGCTCCCCAGCCCTTTGTATTTCTGGACCGGTCGACCACTCGAGGCACACCTTCATTCTTTTGTTAATAAAAGCCTTTAGTTACTCTCTTAACTCTCAGTCTTTTATGAGTAATTGATAGCGCATCACTGTTTCCTTAATAATGGACTCCAACATTTTGCCAACCACAGATGTTAGGCTAACTGGTCTATAGTTTCCAGCTTTTTGTCTACTTCCCTTCTTAAATAAGGGTGTTACATTAGCAGTTTTCCAATCTGCCGGGACCTTTCCTGAGTCCAGGGAGTTCTGGAAAATGATCACCAATGCATCCACAATCCCTACCACCACTTCTCTCAAGACCCTAGGATGTAGGCCATCAGATCCGGGCGATTTATCAGCCTTAAGTACCATTATTTTACTGAGTACCATCTCCTTAGTGATTTTAATCGTGTTTAGCTCCTCCCCCCACCCCCCCCCCCCCCATTGCCCCCTGTTTGTCCAGTGTTGGGATATTTTTAGTGTCCTCTACTGTAAAGACTGATACAAAATATTTGTTCAGCGTCTTTGCCATCTCCATGTTCCCCACCACTAGTTTCCCGGTCCCATCTCTAAGGGACCAGCGTTCACTTTAGCCACCCTTTTTCTTTTTATATAGCTGTAGAAACTCTTGCTATCTGTTGTTATATTTTTTGCTAGTTTACTTTCATAATCTATCTTCCCTTTCTTAATTGATCTTTTAGTTATTGTTTGCTGGCTTTTAAATGCTTTCCAATCTTCTATCCTCCCACTAGATTTGGCTACTTTATATGCCCTTGTTTTCAGTCGAATACTATCCTTTATTACTTTACTAAGCCACGGATGGCTGTCTTTTCTTTTACTCCCCTTTTTCCTCAGTGGAATATATTTATCTTGAAAGATGTGAAATATCTCCTTGAATGTAGACCACTGCTCTTGTACCGTCTTACACTTTAATCTGTTTTCCCAGTCCACTTTAGTCAATTCTACTCTCATAGTCTCCTTTATTTAAGCTTAGTACGCTGGTTTGAGATCCAACTCTCTCACCCTCAAACTGAATTTGGAATTCAACCATATTATGGTCACTCATTCCAAGGGGATCCTTTACTAGGACATTTTTTATTAATCCTGTCTCATTACACAGGACCAGATCTAAGATTGCCTGCCCCCTGGTTGGTTCAGTTACATACTGCTCAAGGAACCCATCCCTAATACACTCTATGAACTCTTCCTCAAGGCTGCCATGCCCAATTTGATTAGTCCAGTCAATATGAAAGTTAAAATCCCCCATGATTATAGCTGTTCCCTTATTACAAGCCCCAACTATTTCCTGATTTATACTCTGACCAACAGAGTTGCAACTGTTAGGAGGCCTATAGACTACGCCCACCAGTGACTTTTTCCCCTTATTATTCCTTATCTCCACCCAAACTGTTTCACTATCCTGATCCTTTGACCCAATATCATTTCTGACTATTGCAGTGATTCCATCCTTGATTAACATAGCAACTCCACCTCCCTTTCCTTCCTGTCTGTCCTTCCTAATTGTCAAATACCCTTGTATGTTTAGTTCCCAGTCATGATTATCTTGCAGCCATGTTTCCGTAATGGCCACCAGATCATACCCATGTGTAGTTATTTGTACCGTCAACTCGTCAATTTTGTTACGAATGCTGCGTGCATTCAGATAAAGAACTTTCAAATATGTTTTCTGACAATTTATTCCTGCTTTTACCCCTTTTACTACTTTACCTTTATCATTATACATTCTGTCCCTTCCTGACACGCTCTGGTTTTTAATTCCCCCACTGCTATCTTGCTCGATTGCCTTCTCCGCTGTCATTTTTATTTTTCGCTCTCTTAAAACCTCCCCCCCACTAATTAGTTTAAAGCCCTCTCTACAGCCCTAGTTATTCGATTCGCCAGGACTCTAGTCCCAGCACTGGCCAAGTGAAGTCCGTCCCAATGGAACAGCTCTCTCCTGTCCCAGTACTGATGCCAGTGTCCCAGGAAGCAAAACCCATTTCTCCCACACCAGGCTTTGAGCCACGCATTTAACTCTCGAATTTTATTTACCCTAGCAATATTTGCACGTGGCTCAGGTAGTAATCCAGAGATTATTACCCTTGTGGTTCTGCTTTTTAATTGGGGTATGGGTCCCCTCCTCTCCTGAAGGTGCTGACTCTCACTGGGGTACGGGACCCCTCCTCTCCTGAAGGTGCTGACTCTCACTGGGGTATGGGTCCCCTCCTCTCCTGAAGGTGCTGATTCTCACTGGGGTATGGGATCCCTCCTCTCCTGAAGGCGCTGACTCTCACTGAAGTACGGGTCCCCTCCTCTCCTGAAGGTGCTGACTCTCACTGGGGTACAGGTCCCCTCCTCTCCTGAAGGTGCTGATTCTCACTGGGGTATGGGATCCCTCCTCTCCTGAAGGCGCTGACTCTCACTGGGGTACGGGACCCCTCCTGCCCTGAAGGTGCTGACTCTCACTGGGGTACGGGTCCCCTCCTCTCCTGAAGGTGCTGACTCTCACTGGGGTATGGGATCCCTCCTCTCCTGAAGATGCTGACTCTCATTGGGGTACGGGTCCCCTCCTCTCCTGAAGGTGCTGACTCTCACTGGGGTATGGATCCCTCCTCTCCTGAAGTTGCAGACTCTCACTGGGGTACGGGACCCCTCCTCTCCTGAAGGTGATGACTCTCACTGGGGTATGGGATCCCTCCTCTCCTGAAGGTGCTGATTCTCACTGGGGTATGGGATCCCTCCTCTCCTGAAGGTGCAGACTCTCACTGGGGTACGGGTCCCCTCCTCTCCTGAAGGTGCTGACTCTCACTCGGGTACGGGTCCCCTCCTCTCCTGAAGGTGCTGACTCTCACTGGCGTACTGGTCCCCTCCTCTCCTGAAGGTGCTGACTCTCACTGGGGTACTGGTCCCCTCCTCTCCTGAAGGTGCTGACTCTCACTGGGGTACGGGACCCCTCCTCTCCTGAAGGTGCTGACTCTCACTGGGGTACGGGTCCACAGGCAGCCACTACCCTCCAAGTGCAGGCCATGCTTCATTTGTGAGCCGAGAGAGAGCGAGTTTTGCCAGACTATTCAACTGTGGGAGGTCGGACCGCTGAGCCTGATCCTGCCCTCACCCAACAGTCACTTTTTCCAGCAGGGATCACGGACTACCGATAGGAGCTGGAATCCTGGCCGATTTTTTTCCACTCCCTCAGCGAGGGGCTGTTAAGACCAACTGCAGCCTCCATTACTGCCACAGCTGAGGTCACAACACAGAGCAGGAAAGCATTATTCTTTAAAAAAAAACATTTAGAAACTCAAGTGTGGAGAAGTGTCAGGCTGTTGATTACTTTCAATAATTTCACTCTTCCCAATTCCTCATATCATCGCACTACCGACCATAGAGCACATATACCAGAAACGCTGTTTACGGAGGTCACGGTCCATCATCAAAGACCCTACCCACCCCAGCCACAGTCTGTTCGCCCTCCTGCCATCTGGGAGACGCTACAGATGCATTCGCACCCGTACGACCAGATTTAGGAACAGCTTCTTTCCCAGGGCTGTCATCCTACTGAACTCCACAAATAAACTCTAAAGCCTGCACATCTGCCAATGCACTTTATTATGGTTATGTTTATGTTAATGTATTACAAGCCAAATGTATGTTGAATGTTTAATGTCTTAATCTAAATGTACACTCTCGGGAGCCGCAAGCCTACATTTCGTTGTACTGCACTTGTGCATTAACAATGACAATAAAAGTTGATTTGATTTGAGCACACAAGCAGGCACACGAGTGGCCTGTAGCTGCCAATAAGGGACAGGCGAAAGCAGCCTGGGGTCAACTCTGACACGAAGATTCTCTCCCCTGCACCTGGCCTCCTTTTAGCAGGGAGCCAGAGATTGGGAGTGCGGGATTGAGTCCGCAATTTACTGATATCATGGTTACAGGCACCCAATCTCTGGTGACACCCCCCCCCCCACCTTTAGTACCCCAACCCCTGGGGACATAAGATGTAGGAGCAGGAGTCGGTCATTTAGCCGCTCGATCCTGCTCCGCCATTCAATAAGATCATGGCTGATCTGATCTTGGCCTCAACTCCACTTCCCTGCCTGCTCCCCATAACCTTTGATTCACTTATTGTTCAAAAATCTGTCTATCTCCACCTTAAATATATTCAATGACCCAGCCTCCACAGCTCTCTGGTGCAGAGAATTCCAAAGATTCACAACCCTCAGAGAAGAAATTCCTCCTCATTTACAATTTAAAAGGGTGCCCCTCATTCTGAAATTATGCCCCCTAGTTCTAGATTTCCCCACGAGGGGAAACATCCTCTCTGCATCTACCCTGTCAAGCTCCTTCAGAATCTTATGTTTCAATAAGATCACCTCTCATTCTTCTAATCTCCAATGAGTATAGGCCCAACCTGCTCAACCTTTCCTCATAAGACAACCCCTTCATCTGCAGAATCAACCTAGTGAACCTTCTCTGAACTGCCTCCAATGCAAGTATATCCCTCCTTAAATAAGGAGACCAAACTGTACGCAGTACTCCAGGTGTGGTCTCACCAATACCCTGTACAATTGTAACAGGACTTCCCTACTTTTATACTCCATTCCCTTTGCAATAAAGGCCAACATTCCATTTGCCTTCCTAATTACTTGCTGTACCTGCATGCTAACTTTTTGTGATTCATGTACAAGGACCCCCAGATCCCTCTGTACCTCAGCATTTTGTAATCTCTCCCCACTTAAATAATGATTTCCTTTTTTATTTTTCCTACCAAAGTGGATAACCTCGCATTTTCCCACATTAAACTCCATCTGCCAGATTTTTGCCTGCTCACTTAGCCTATCTATATCCCTTTGGAGAGTATTTGCATCCTCCACACAATTTGCTTTCCCACCTATCTTTGTATCATCAGCAAATTTGGCTACATTACACTCGGTCCCTTCATCCAAGTCATTAATATAGATTGTAAATAGTTGAGACCCCAGCACTGATCCCTGTGGCACCCCACTAGTTACAGTTTACCAACCTGAAAATGACCCATTTATCTCGACTCTCTGTTTTCTGTCAGTTAGCCAATCCGCTAACCATGCTAATATATTACCCCCAACCCCGTGAGCTCTTACCTTTTATGTGGCACCTTATCGAATGCCTTCTGGAAATCCAAATACACGACATCTACTGGTTCCCCTTTATCCACCCTGCTCGTTACATCCTCAAAGAACTCCAGCAAATTTGTCAAACTTGATTTCCCTTTCATAAAACTATGCTGACTCTGCTTGACTATATTCTGATTTTCTAAATGTCCTGCTATCACTTCCTTAATGATGGACTCCAGCATTTACCCAATGACAGATGTTAGGCTAACTGGTCGATAGTTGCCTGCTTTCTGTCTCCCTCCTTTCTTAAATAGGGCCGTTACATTTGCGGTTTTCCAGTCCGCTGGGACCTCTCCAGAATCCAGGGAATTTTGGTAGATTACAACCAATGCATCCACTATCTCTGCAACCACCTCTTTTAAGACTCTTTCAGGCCATCGGGTCCAGGGGACTGTAATGATCAATAACATGTCATTCTATAGTGGACACCAGGTGGAGCCGTAGAGCTGTGTAGAGCTGTATGTATATAAGACTACACTACCCAGCTGTATGTATATAAGACTACATTACCCATGAGGCACTAGGCTACCCACAAGGCAGCAGTCAAGATGGATGCCTCTACAGATTGATATTGATTTTGTTAAACCTCAAAGAAAGGGGGATGTAATGATCAATAACATGTCATTCTATAGTGGACACCAGGTGGAGCCGTAGAGCTGTATATAGCTGTATGTATATAAGACTACACTACCCAGCTGTATGTATATAAGACTACATTACCCATGAGGCACTAGGCTACCCACAAGGCAGCAGTCAAGATGGATGCCTCTACAGATACTGTACCTAGTCCACATGTGCTCAATAAAGTGTCTAGCAAAAGCTAGCTGTGTTCATAATAAGAATGTCTATTTATTAATGAACATAAGATGGTACCAGGATGGTGAAGATCTGCTGAAAATTGTGAAAAGCGACATGGAGAATTTGAAGCCACCAGAGCGTTTGAAACTCACAGGAAATATCGACTACAATTGGCAGACTCTTAAACAACAATTCGAACTCTACATTGCAGCCATCGGATTCGGTACGAAGCCAGACGCAAGGAAGATAGCGTTGCTGCTTACGGTTGCAGGCCCACAGGCGATAGAGGTATTTAATACATTTGTATTTAATCCAGAGGAGAACAAAGAAAAATTAGGAGATGTGCTAAAAAAATTTGATGCACATTGCTCTCCCAAAAAGAATGAGACCTATGAAAGATACATCTTCCGTTCTCGGACACAGCAGCAAAATGAGACTTTTGATAGCTTTATAACTGATCTGAAACTGAAAGCACAGACATGTAATTTCTCTGAGCTCAAAGCATGCCTCTACAGATACTGTACCTAGTCCACATGTGCTCAATAAAGTGTCTAGCAAAAGCTAGCTGTGTTCATAATAAGAATGTCAATTTATTAATGAACATAAGACCACGGACCATTTTTGCCAGGAAAGGCTTGCCAGAACAGATTTGCTCCGATAACAGACCACAGTTTGTGTCCGAAGAGTTCCGGAGGTTTATGCAGAAGAATGGGGTAAGGCATTACACATCCGCCCCGTATCATCCAGCCACAAATGGATTGGCTGAGAGGTTCGTACAAACCTTTAAGAAGGCAATAAAGGCCATGTACAATGACAACATTCCGCTGCAGCATAAGGTGGACAATTTCCTGTTCGCCTACCGGAATGCGACACATGCAGTCACCAACCAGGCCCCGGCCATGATGTTCTTTAACCGAAGGTTAAGATCTCGCCTGGATTTGCTCAGACCAAACATACGAAGAGATGTTGAGAGTAAGCAATTCCAGCACATCCATGAGAAGCCAACAAGGAGCTTCAATGTAGGGCAACCTGTCTTGGCCCGTGACTACCGAACAGAAAAATGGCAGCCAGGAATGATATGCACACGGCAGGGCCCACTAATGTACACAGTGGACGTTGGGGAGAACATTGTGAGACGCCATGCTGACCAGATCCTAGAGTCACAGGAACAAGTCAACCCCATGCCTCGCCCATACGTACCTGGTGAGGAACCCAACGTACAGGTCGCATCTACCCCAGAAACAATAGCATCGGAAGCTGATGACCCAACCGACGACAGGGTGCCAGAATCGCCTCCGCACCAAGAGCGAGACACTCGGGAAAGGCGCTATCCAGAAAGGATCAGGAAGCCTCCCCAAAGACTGAATATATAAATGGACTATTTTCAGCTAACGTTGTATGTTAAAAGTGTTACTGATATTATCTTTATTGTTTTCTTGAAAGTTGATTGATATTGATTTTGTTAAACCTCAAAGAAAGGGGGATGTAATGATCAATAACATGTCATTCTATAGTGGACACCAGGTGGAGCCGTAGAGCTGTGTAGAGCTGTATATAGCTGTATGTATATAAGACTACACTACCCAGCTGTATGTATATAAGAGTACATTACCCACGAGGCACTAGGCTACCCACAAGGCAGCAGTCAAGATGGATGCCTCTACAGATACTGTACCTAGTCCACATGTGCTCAATAAAGTGTCTAGCAAAAGCTAGCTGTGTTCATAATAAGAATGTTTATTTATTAATGAACATAAGAGGGACTTGTCCACCTTTAATCCCATTAGTTTACCTAGTACTTTCTCTCTAGTGATAGTGATTGTTTTAAGTTCTCCCCCCCCATCCCAATAGCCCCTTGATTATCCATTATTGGGATGCTTTTAGTGTCTTCTACCGTGAAGACCGATACAAAATATTTGTTCAAAGTCTCCGCCATTTCCCCGTTTCCCATTATTAATTCCCCGGACTCAGCCTCTAGGGGACACCCCCCTTTAGTACCCCAACCCTGGGGACAACCCCCTTTAGTACCCCAACCCTTGGGGACACCCCCCTTTAGTACCCTAACCCTGGGGACACCCTCCTTTAGTACCCCAACCCTGGGGACACCCCCCTTTAGTACCACAACCCCTGAGGAAACCCCCTTTACTCCACCAACCCTGGGGACACCCCCCTTTAGTACCCCAACCCCTGGGGACACCCCCCTTTAGTACCCCAACCCCGGGGACACCCTCCTTTAGTACCCCAACCCCTGGGGACACCCCCCTTTAGTACCGCAACCCTGGGGACACCCCCCTTTAGTACCCCAACCCCTGGGGACACCCCCTTTAGTACCCTAACCCTGGGGACAACCCCCTTTAGTACCCCAACCCCTGGGGACACCCCCTTTAGTACCCGAACCCCAGGGACACCCCCCTTTAGAACTCCAACCCTGGGGACACCCCCTTTAGTACCCCAACCCCTGGGGACACCCCCTTTAGTACCCCAACCCCTGGGGACACCCCCTTTAGTACCCCAACCCCGGAGACACCCCCCTTTAGAGCTCCAACCCTGGGGACACCCTCCTTTAGAACTCCAACCCCTGGGTACAGCCCCACTTTAGGAACATAAGAATTAGGAGCAGGAGTCAGCCACACGATCCCTGCGAGCCCGCTCTGCCATTCAATAAGATCATGGCTGATCTTCGACCTCAACACTTTCCCGCCCGATCTCCATGTCCCTTGATTCCCCATGAGTCCAAAAATCTATCTATCTCAGCCTTGAATATACTCAACGATTCAGCATTCACAGCCCTTTGGGGCAGAGAATTCCAAAGATTCACAACACTCTGAGTGAAGAAGTTCCTCCTCATCTCAGTACAGGAAACTCTTTTTTATCCGGCACCGACAGGACTGGCGTGGTGCCAGTTTATCAAAAAGTCCGGATTACAGAGAGGTATAGTAAAAGGTACGAGAGCCCCGTACACGGCCACAGATCCAGGCGTCCCTGTTGCATGGCAACAGGTGTGTGGTAAACCACTTTTATCGTTCACTATCGTTACACTATAGTTATCACTGTTATATCGTTACTCTATGGTTATCACTGTTCACACTGTTGTATCACTATACGAGGTCGCCTCTTGTCACGCTGCTATACCTGGGCTGACCACTGCTGACTCCGCCCATGACTCCACCTACCTGCCCAGGTATAAAGGTAGTCGACTGGCTGGCATTCCTCCTTGTTGTATCCGATCACCCACGAGGGTGGGCTCTGTTATTTAGCCAATAAAAACCTATAGTTACTTTCTTAACTCATCGCTTTTCATTGGATGAATTGATAGGTATATCAATTTTATTGGCTAAATTTTAAAATGTCGACACCTGAGCAGTCAAACGACCAGCCAAGCGACCAGCCAGACGCCCAGCTACAACAGCCACAGCAGCCGGCCTGGCTGCGAGCCCTCAGACCACCGTGCCTGGATCTAAACCCACAGGCAGCAAACTCAGCCCTCGACTTCGAACACTGGCTGAGCTGCTTCGAAGCCTACCTGGGAGAATCCAGCGTGCCTCAGAAATCCATGCTAAGAGTTCTGAACGCCCAAGTGAGCCCTAAAGTATTCGCACTCATCCGGGACCTTAAAACATACGAGGACGCCATCAACCGGCTGAAAAGACAGTACCAAACCCCGGTAAATTCCATGTATGCCAGACACCTCCTAAGATCCCGCCCGCAACAGCCAGGAGAGCCCGTGGAGGAATTTTTACGGGTGCTACAAGCACTCGGCAGAGACTGTAACTTTAAAGCGGTAACGGCGGAATAAAATACTGAAGACAATGTCCGCGATGCCTTCGTGAAAGGCCTGCGGTCTGACTACTCACGGCAAAGACTACTGGAAGCAAGGGACCTCAACCTGGACAAAGCTGCAGCCCTCGCTCTCTCTCTAGAGGTGGCCCATCGGGACCTCGAGGCATACTCAAGGTACTGTAACTCGCGACCCTGGGACTTGGGACCGACCCCGACCGCGATACCCCCCGCAGCAACCCCCCTGGGACCTACCTCAGCGTTGGCGTCCCGGACCCGATCGAGACCGCCACCCCCGGTACCGGCTCCGACATCGGACCCCCGCGATCGGGCCGCCGGCTGCTTCTTCTGCGGCCAGGCGAAACACCCGAGGTCGCGCTGCCCAGCCAGGAACTCTACCTGCTCAAACTGCATGAAGAAAGGCCACTTCGCTAAGGCCTGCAGAGTTGGATCATCAGAGGCCAGCAGTGCCTCATGCGAGCTGTGGGGGTGGCCATCTTCCTTCAAGGCAACAGAGGCCAGCATCCCCACATGTGAGTCATGGGGGCGGCCATCTTTGATACAGGCAACCGACACCAGCAGTGCCTCATGTGAGTTATGGGGGCAGCCATCTTCTCCGCCATTTTGTCCAACCTCGTGGGAGACGCCATTTTACCCACCACGCCCGACCGCCACCGTGCCTCTAGACCCGACTACCGCCTCAACCGCAGACTACAACAACTCGCTCAGCTATACACTAGCCTCCGTCACACTGGACCAGGCCCGCCCGCATCACCTGTCCAAGTCGATGATGGACATCAAAGTAAACGGCCACGCCACGACCTGCCTGTTCGACAGCGGAAGCACGGAGAGCTTCATCCACCCAGACACGGTGAGCCACTACTCCCTCCCTGTCCTGCCAACGCGCAACCGGATCTCGATGGCATCGAGGTCAGACGCCACAGACATCAACGGCTACTGTGTTGTGACCCTGTCGGTTAAGGGTACGGAGTATAAAAATTTTAAACTCCTCGTCCTGCCCCAGCTATGCGCTGCCGTCCTACTAGGCCTAGACTTCCAATCCCACCTCCAAAGCGTCACGCTAGCATACGGCGGACCCCTCCCCCCACTCACAGTCGACAACCAGCAGATTTTAAACTGCCCACCGCGTAACACCTGCGGCCTATCCACCCTCAAGGTCCCGCCACCCTCCCTGTTCGCTAACCTCACCCCCGACTGCAAACCCGTCGCTACCAAGAGCAGGCGGTACAGCGCCGGGGACAGAGCTTTCATTAGCTCTGAGGTGCAGCGTCTCCTGAAGGAGGGCATCATCGAGGGGAGCACCAGCCCCTGGCGTGCCCAGGTCGTGGTCGTTAAGGCCGGCAATAAAAACCGCCTGGTCATCGACTACAGCCAGACCATAAACAGGTACACCCAGCTGGACGCATACCCCCTTCCCCGCATATCTGATATGGTCAATCAGATTGCGCAGTACTGGGTATTCTCCACCATCGACCTTAAGTCGGCCTATCACCAACTCCCTATCCGCCCTGAGGACCGCCAGTATACAGCCTTCGAGGCGAACGGCCGCCTCTACCACTTCCTTAGGGTTCCCTTCGGCGTCACCAACGGGGTCTCCGTCTTCCAAAGGGAGATGGACCGGATGGTTGACCAGAACGGGCTGCACGCCACGTTCCCCTATCTAGATAACGTCACCATCTGCGGCCGCGACCGGCAGGACCACGATGTTAATCTGGAGAGATTCCTCCGTACGGCCCAACGGCTGAACCTCACCTACAATAAGGATAAATGTGTGTTTAACACCTCGCGCCTTGCCATCCTCGGCTGTGTAGTAGAGAACGGAGTCATCGGCCCCGACCCCGAAAGAATGCGCCCCCTCATGGAGCTACCCCTCCCCCACTGTCCAAAGGCACTGAAGAGAACCCTGGGGCTATTCGCCTACTATGCCCAATGGGTGCCCAATTATGCGGACAAAGCCAGACCCCTCATGAAGTCCACATCCTTCCCCCTTACGGAGGAAGCGTGCGCAGCCTTCTCCCTCATTAAGGGAGACATTGCCAAGGCCACTATGCACGCAGTGGATGAGTCCATCCCCTTCCAAGTCGAGAGCGATGCATCCGACTTCGCCCTAGCCGCCACCCTTAACCAGGAGGGGAGACCGGTGGCCTTCTTCTCAAGGACCCTACAGGGCCCTGAGGTCCGACACTCGTCGGTCGAGAAGGAGGCCCAGGCGATTGTGGAGGCGGTACGACGCTGGAGGCACTACCTGGCAGGCAAACGATTTACCCTCCTTACCGACCAACGTTCGGTCGCTTTTATGTTTAATAACAAGCTGAGGGGCAAAATCAAGAATGACAAGATCTTGAGGTGGAGAATCGAGCTCTCCACCTACGATTATGATATCTTGTACCGGCCAGGTAAGCTGAACGAACCCCCCGATGCTCTGTCACGAATTACATGCGCCAGCGCGCAAAGTGATAGACTTCAGACCCTCTACAACGACCTCTGCCACCCCAGGGTCACC
This sequence comes from Somniosus microcephalus, assembly GCF_052327205.1. Lineage (NCBI taxonomy): Eukaryota > Metazoa > Chordata > Chondrichthyes > Squaliformes > Somniosidae > Somniosus > Somniosus microcephalus. The sequence continues at coordinate 17,643,775 of NC_140998.1, forward strand.
AGACTTTACCACTTCATTAAGGCCCGCAACCTGCCCTACTCCATCGAGGAGGTCAGGACCATGACCAGGAACTGCCAGACCTGTGCCGAGTGCAAACCGCACTTCTTTAGGCCGGACAGAGCAAGCCTGATCAAGGCCACCCGCCCCTTCGAGCGCCTGAGCATCGACTTTAAGGGGCCCCTCCCATCCTCTGACCGTAATGTGTACTTCCTCAACATTGTTGATGAGTACTCCCATTTCCCCTTTGCCTTCCCCTGCCCAGACATGACCAGTACCACGGTCATTAAATGCCTGAACGACCTCTTCGCCTTGTTCGGGTTCCCAAACTATATACATAGTGACCGGGGCTCCTCCTTCACGAGCGAGGAACTCCGTCAGTTCCTACTAGCGAGAGGTATTGCTGCAAGCAGGACCACCAGCTACAACCCCCGAGGGAACGGCCAGGTAGAAAGAGAGAACGCGACGGTATGGAAGGCCGTCCTCTTAGCCTTAAAGTCTAAGGGCCTCCCAACCTCCCGCTGGCAGGAAGTCCTCCCGGCAGCGCTGCATTCCACCCGGTCACTACTTTGCACTGCCATCAACGCCACCCCCCATGAACGAATGTTTGCTTTCCCCAGGAAGTCGACTACGGGAACCACGCTACCAACCTGGCTGACCTCTCCGGGGCCCGTCTTGCTGCGAAAGCACGTGAGGGCCCATAAAACGGACCCCCTGGTCGAGAGGGTGGACCTCCTGCACGCCAACCCCCAGTACGCCTATGTGGCATACCCCGACGGGCGGGAGGACACAGTCTCCTTACGAGACCTCGCACCCTCGGGCACTCCGGAGGCACCACCTTCACCCCCCCCACCACCCCCCCAATTCCAGACCAGGTAGACGGCATGCCGGAACCACACGAGCCTTCGCCGACCACGCAGACACCAGCATTAACACCGGATAATGCAACACCGCCGCTGCGACGATCAGAAAGGCTTACGAGGCCTCCGGACAGACTGACATACCAGAACTGGTAGTACACCACCCCGCCGGACTCAAATCTAAACAAGGGGTGAATGTGGTAAACCACTTTTATCGTTCACTATCGTTACACTATAGTTATCACTGTTATATCGTTACTCTATGGTTATCACTGTTCACACTGTTGTATCACTATACGAGGTCGCCTCTTGTCACGCTGCTATACCTGGGCTGACCACTGCTGACTCCGCCCATGACTCCACCTACCTGCCCAGGTATAAAGGTAGTCGACTGGCTGGCATTCCTCCTTGTTGTATCCGATCACCCACGAGGGTGGGCTCTGTTATTTAGCCAATAAAAACCTATAGTTACTTTCTTAACTTGTCGCTTTTCATTGGATGAATTGATAGGTATATCAAGGTGCAGGAACCCCTGCCACAGATCCAGACATCCCTGTTGCATAGCAACAGGTGCAGGAACCCCGGTTACATGGCCAGAGATCCAGGAATGGCCACTAATATGAAGTAAAACTTACCTGAACCTACTCCTGAATTTTGCCGGTTAACAGAGATTTTTGGTTATTTAGGTGCCGGTAAATCGAGAGTTTCCTGTATTAAATGGCCAACCCCTTATCCTGAGACTATGCCCCCTAGTTCTAGACTCTCCAGCCAGGGGAAACAACCTCTCAGCATCTACCCTGTCAATCCCCTTCAGAATCTTATATGTTTCAATGAGTACCCCAACCCTGGGGACACTCCCCTTTAGTACCCCAACCCCTAGGAACATCCCCTCCTTTAATGCTAGACATATAAACAAAGACCTCACCTTTCTTTAAGTTCACCGTGGCTGGATTACATTTTTCAGACAAATACAGCGCGGCATCATCGATAATAATTCTGGAAGATGAAAGATCGTGTTTATTACAAGTAGTTAGTTGGTGGAAACAGGTAGTCAATATGCAATCTGAGTGAAAGGGGTCAGTCAATACCTGAGTGTGGAGCAGTATTTGTCCAGTACAATGTTACTGGATATTGTGAAGGTTTCAACGGTCACTAGTGCCCGAACTGGTAAATACAGCGGCCTGGAACACAGACACAGTCACACACATTACTGGGGTCATCAGCGTCTCCTACTCCAACTCAATCTTTCCCAGGACTTGAAAACTGTAGAACTCATCAGCCTTTCATGCTTACAATCGGAAGACTTTCGAAACCCCCACTTAGCATCAACTACCTTACCTTCTCTCCCACCCTTTAAATCTCAGTCGTGTCCCGCAATCGACACTTCAACTGGGCCAATTCCAAAAAGAACATCCAATCTGAAAGTCTGAGCCAGACATACCCCAGTTCCATCTACCACTCCCTGAAGGAGGAACCTGGCAGAGCCCTTGCCTAGGCCGTTCCTTCAGTGCACCGCTGACTAAATTCCTCCCCACTCTTTCTTAGCAAGCATTTCATAGAATCATAGAGCCATAGAGTTATACAGCACAGAAAGAGGCCCTTCGGCCCATCGCGTCCACGCCGGCCATCAAATCGTGTCTAATCTAATCCCATTTTCCAGCATTTGGTCCGTAGCCTTGTATGCTATGGCATTTCAAGTGCTCATCCAAATGCTTCTTGAATGATGTGAGGGTTCCTGCCTCTACCACCCTTTCAGGCAGTGAGTTCCAGATTCCAACCACCCTCTGGGTGAAAAAGTTTTTCCTCAAATCCCCTCTAAACCTCCTGCCCCTTACCTTGAATCTATGTCCCCTTGTTATTTACCCCTCTACTAAGGGGAAAAGTTCCTTTCTATCTACCCTATCTATACCCCTCATAATTTTGTACACCTCAATCAGGTCCCCCGTCAGCCTTCTCTGCTCCAAGGAAAACAACCCCAGCCTGTCCAGTCTTTCTTCATAGCTGAAGCGCTCCAGCCCAGGTAACATCCTGGTAAATCTCCTCTGCACCCTCTCCAAAGCAATCACATCCTTCCTATAGTGTGGCGACCAGAACTGCACACAGTACTCCAGCTGTGGCCTTACCAGCGTTTTGTACAGCTCCATCATAACCTCCCTGCTCTTATATTCTATGCCTCGGCTAATGAAGGCAAGTATCCCATATGCCCTTTTAACCACCTTATCCACCTGTTCTGCTGCCTTCAGGGATCTATGTACATGCACACCAAGGTCCCTCTGATCCTCTGTCTTTCCTAGGGTCTTACCATTCATTGTGTATTCCCTTGCCTTGTTAGTCCCTCCAAAATGCATCACCTCACACTTTTCAGGGTTAAATTCCATTTGCCACTGTTCCGCCCATCTGACCAACCCATCTATATCATCCTGTAGCCTGAGGCTTCCCTCCTCGCTATTTATCACCCCACCAATTTTCGTGTCATCTGCGAACTTACTGATCATACCTTTTACATTCACATCCAAATCATTAATGTAGACCACAAACAGCAAGGGACCCAGCACCGATCCCTGCGGTACCCCACTGGACACAGGCTTCCAGTCACAAAAACAACCTTCGACCATCACCCTCTGCCTTCTGCCACTAAGCCAGTTTTGGATCCAATGTGCCAAGGCACCCTGGATCCCATGGGCTCTTACCTTCCTGACCAGTCTCCTATGCGGGACTTTATCAAAAGCCTTACTGAAATCCATGTAAACCACACCCACTGCACTACCCTCATCCACACACCTAGTCACCCCCTCGAAAAATTCAATCAAATTGGTCAGACATGATCTTCCCTTGACAAAGCCATGCTGGCTATCCCTAATTAATCCTTGCCTCTCCAAGTGGAGATTAATTCTGTCCCTCAAAATGTTTTCCAATAATTTCCCTACCACTGATGTTAGGCTCACTGGCCTGTAATTCCCTGGTTTATCCCTATTACCCTTCTTGAATAATGGTACTACGTTAGCTGTTCTCCAGTCCTCTGGCACATCCCCTGTGGCCAGAGAGGTTCTGAAAATTTGTGTCAGAGCCCCTGCAATCTCCTCCTTTGCCTCACATAGCAGCCTGGGATACATCTTGTCCGGGCCTGGGGATTTATCCACTTTTAAGCCTGCTAAAACCGCTAGTACCTCCTCCCTCTCGATGCTAATATGTTCAGGTATATCACAGTCCCCCTGCCCGATTTCTATGTCCACATCGTCCTTCTCCATAGTGAACACAGATGCAAAAAATTCATTTAAAACCCCACCTACATCTTCTGGCTCTACACACAGCTTGCCACTTTAGTCCCTAATGGGCCCTACTCTTTCCCTAGTTATCCTCTTGCCCTTAATATACTTATAAAACACCTTAGGATTTTCCTTTATTTTGCTCGCCAGTGTTATTTCATGGCCCCTCCTCGCTCTCCTAATTTCTTTTTTAAGTATCCCCCTTGACTTTTTATACTCCTCTAGGGCTTCCTCTGTCTTTAGTCCTTTGTATCTGCCAAAAGCCCCCCTTTTTTTCCTAATCCATTCTCGTATATCCCTTGACATCCAAGGTTCCCTGGGCTTGTTGGTTCCACCCTTGACCTTTACGGGAACATGTTGCCATTGTACTCTCTCAATTTCCTTTCTGAAAGACTCCCATTGCTCCGATGTGGATTTTCCTCAAGTAGCTGATCCCAGTCCACTTTGGCCAGATCCTGCCTTGTCATATTAAAATCAGCCTTCCCCCAATTTAGAACCTTTATTTCCGGTCCATCCTTGTCCTTTTCCATGACTACCTTAAATCTCACCGAATTATGGTCACTGTCGCCAAAATGCTCTCCTATTGATACTTCCACCACTTGCCCGGCTACATTCCCTAGAATTAGGTCCAGTACCGCCCCCTCTCTTGTAGGACTTTCTACATGCTGGTTCAAAAAGCTCTCCTGGATGCACTTTAAGAATTCTGCACCCTCTAAGCCTTTCACACTCTGACTATCCCAGTTAATATTGGGGAAGTTGAAATCCCCCACTATTATTACCCTATTATTTGCACACTTCTCTGAGATTTGCCTACATATCTGTTCCTCTATCTCCCCCTGACTGTTTGGGGGCCTATAGTACACTCCCAGCAAAGTGCTTGCCCCCTTTTTGTTTTTAAGTTCAACCCATATGGCCTCATTAGAGGAACCTGTTAATATATCATCCCTCATTACAGCAGTAATTGGCTCCTCAATTAATATTGCGACACCCCCTCCCCTTTTACCCCCCCCCCCCCGTCTCGCCTGAAGATTCTATACCCCGGAATATTGAGCTGCCAGTCTTGCCCTTCCCTCAACCATGTCTCCGTGATAGCAACAATATCATACTCCCATGTGTTCATCAACAACTTCAGTTCATCCACCTTATTCGCAAGACTCCTTGCGTTAAAATAAATGCCATTCAGCCTTGCCCTACTCCCTTGTGCCGTTACATATTTGCTCTGCCTTCCAAGCTGATTTGTTTTTTCCTCTATATTTGGCTGTACATCACCCCCTATTATAGCTCCACTCTGTATCCCATCCCCCTGCCAAGTTAGTTTAAACCCCCCCCAACAGTGCTAGCAAACCTCCCCGCAAGGATATTTGTCCCGTTCTGGTTCAGGTGCAACCCGTCCGACTTGTACAAGTCCCACCTTCCCCAGAAGCAGACCCAGTGATCCAGGAAACTAAAGCCCTCCCTCCTGCACTGACTCTTTAGCCACGCATTCATCTGCTCTATCCTCCTATTTCTATACTCACTAGCACGTGGCACCGGGAGTAATCCAGAGATTACAACCTTTGAGGTCCTGCTCTTTAATCTGCTACCTAGCTCCCTAAATTCTTGCTGCAGGACCTCATCCCTCTTCCTACCCATGTCGTTGGTCCCAATGTGAACAACAACCTCTGACTGTTCACCCTCCCCCTTCAGAATGCCCTGCAGCCGTTCAGTGACTTCCTTGACCCTGGCACCAGGGAGGCAACAAACCATCCTGGAGTCATGTCTACGGCCACAGAAACGCCTATCTGTTCCCCTTACGATAGAATCCTCTACCACTATTGCTCTCCCACTCTTTTTCCTCCCTTCCTGAGCAGCAGAAGCACCCCTGGTGCCAGGAAGTTGGCTGCTGCTGCCTTCCCCTGGTAAGTCATCCCCCTCAACAGTATCCAAATCGGTATACCTGTTTGAGAGGGGGATGGCCACAGGGGTCCCCTGCACTATCTGCCTGCTTCTACTGCTCTGCCTGATGGTCACCCATTTCCCTTCTGCCTGTGCAGCCCTTACCTGCGGTGTGACCAACTCACTAAACGTGTTATCCACGACCCTCTCAGCATCGTGAATGCTCCAAAACTCATCCATCCGCAGCTCCAGTGCCGCAATGCGGTCTACTAGTAGCTGCAGCTGGATACCTTTCTGGCACACATGGTCATCAGGGACACAGGCAGCATCCCTGAATTCCCACATAGAGCAAGAGGAGCATAACACGGGGCTGGGCTGTCCTGACATGACTTACCCTTTAATTAATTTAAATTAAATCAATACCACCAATTAAATGATATACTCAAGGGCGCTTGCCAGCAGTCCCCGCTATACCACAGAGACCCTAGAAACTATAAACCACAGAATTTAAATTTTGTAAAGGAGGAGAAAGAGTAAATACTTACCAACCAATCACTTACCCGCTTTCTGGTGACATCACACTTGGATTACTTTTTACTTCTCTCCTTCCCTCGGACTTCGGAGACTGGAGATTGGTACACCTACCTGGACTTGGAGCCGCCTTTTAAAGCCTCCTGCTCGCGGCTCCCGCCGACTCTCGCGGACTGAGGCCTACCTGGACTCAGAGCCGCCTTTTAAAGCCTCCCACTCGCGCCTCCCGCCGACTCTCGTGGACTGAGGCCTACCTGGACTTGGAGCCACCTTTTAAAGCCTCCTGCTCGCGCCTCCCACCGACTCTCGCGGACTGAGGCCTACCTGGACTCGGAGCCGCCTTTTAAAGCCTCCCGCTCGTGCCTCCCGCCGACTCTTGCGGACTGAGGCCTACCTGGACTCGGAGCTGCCTTTTAAAGCCTCCCGCTCGCGCCTCCCGCCGACTCTCGTGGACTGAGGCCTACCTGGACTCGGAGCCGCCTTTTAAAGCCTCCCGCTCGCGCCTCCCGCCGACTCTCGCGGACGGAGGCCTACCTAGACTCGGAGCCGCCTTTTAAAGCCTCCCGCTCGTGCCTCCCGCCAACTCTCATGGACTGAGGCCTACCTGGACTCGGAGCCGCCTTTCAAAGCCTCCCGCTCGCGCCTCCTGCTGACTCTCGCGGACTGAGGCCTACATGGACTCGGAGCCGCCTTTTATAGCCTCCCGCTCGTGCCTCCCGCCGACTCTCGTGGACTGAGGCCTACCTGGACTCGGAGCCGCCTTTTAAAGCCTCCCGCTCGCGCCTCCCGCCGACTCTCGCGGACTGAGGCCTACCTGGACTTGGAGCCGCCTTTTAAAGCCTCCTGCTCGCGCATCCCGCCAACTCTCACGGACTGAGGCCTACCTGGACTCGGAGCCGCCTTTTAAAGCCTCCCGCTCGCGCCTCCCGCCGACTATCGCGGACTCCAACTCCATACAGACGACTGCCAGGGCCTGCCAACAGGTGCAGTGAATATTGATGGAATTAATTAATCAAAAGGAAATTAGACGGGTATCAGATTTATTACGATCTGTGCAGAAGCATAGAGGGAGCTTTACTCTGTATTTAACCAGTGCTGTACCTCCCCTGGGAGTGTTTGATGTGACAGTGTAGAGGGAGCTTTACTCTGTATCTAACCCGTGCTGTACCTGCCCTGGGAGTGTTTGATGGGACAGTGTAGAGGGAGCTTTACTCTGTATCTAACCCGGTGCTGTACCTGCCCTGGGAGTGTTTGATGGGACAGTGTAGAGGGAGCTTTACTCTGTATCTAACCCGTGCTGCACCTGCCCTGGGAGTGTTTGATGGGACAGTGTAGAGGGAGCTTTACTCTGTATCTAACCCGTGCTGTACCTGCCCTCGGAATGTTTGATGGGACAGTGTAGAGGGAGCTTTCCTCTGTATCTAACCCATGCTGTACCTGCCCTGGGAGTGTTTTCTGAGACAGTGTATGGAATGATCAGTAACCTGTCATTCTGGAATGGTACACTAGGTGGTGCTGTATGTATATAAGTGTGGGCTACCCATGATGCACTAGGCTACCCACAAGGCAGCAGTCAAGATGGAGGCCTCTACAGATACTGTACCTAGTCCACATGTGCTCAATAAAATGTCTAGCAAAAGCTAGCTGTTCTTAATAAAAACAACTAGTTATTAATGAACATAACATGGTACCAGGATTGGTAAGATCTGCTGAATATGTGCAACGCGACATGGAGAACTTGAAGCCACCAGAGCGTTTCAAACTCACAGGAAATGTCGACTACAATTGGCAGATTTTAAACAACAATTCGAACTCTACATTGCTGCCATCGGGTACGGTACGAAGCCAGATGCAAGGAACATAGCGTTGCTGCTCATGGTTGCAGGCCCACAGGAGATAGAGGTATTTAATACATTTGTATTTAATCCAGAGGAGAACAGAGAAAAATTAGACGATGTGCTAAAGAAGTTTGATACACATTGTTCTCCCAAAAAGAATGAAACCTATGAGAGGTACAGCTTCCGTTCTCAGACACAGCAGCAAAATGAGACTTTTGATAGCTTTTTGACTGATCTGAAACTGAAAGCACAGACATGTAATTTCTCTGAGCTGAAAGCATCCATGATTCGTGACCAGAGTGTGTTTGGTATTCATGATAAAAAAGTTAGGGAATGTCTGTTGAAAGAAACCGAACTAACATTGGAAATTTCTGTGAAAATATGCCAAGCTAGCGAGCCACCTCAAAAGCATGCCAAGACTTTCAGTGAAATCAATGATGATGCGATTGCAGTAAGTGCTGCTGTCGGTGCTGTGTCCTACAAGGGGAAGAAACATGGGCAGAACAGAAGTGAAAAGCAATCGGAGGAAGGAATTTTTAATTGTAAACGCTGTGGTTACAAACACCAGTTAAAACAATGTCCAGCGTTTGGAAAAATGTGCACAAAATGTCATGGAAAGAATCACTTTGCCAAACAATGCTTTTCAAAAGTAAAAACTAAGAAAGGGCAACGAGTTAATGTAATTGAGGACACTGATTTAAGTGAGACATGTTTTGTAGGAATGGTGTCATGTGACAATATCAAAAAGGATACAGAAAATGTGCAGCCCTCAGGAATTAACAATGCTGAAAATAAAGTTAATGCAGTAAAAGAGGACAAATGGATGATCCCACTGCAGGTAAATGGAGCATTAGTTGCATTGAAACTAGACACTGGGGCAAAAGCAAACTTAATCAGTATGAGTGACATTAACAATATGAAAGAAAAGCCCAAAATACAGAAAAAGTCAGTACTACTGAAGGACTATAATGGACAGAAAATAGATAGCTTAGGTGTATGCAGACTTAAAGTGACAGTCAAAGACAAAGTGCATCATCTCATGTTTTCTGTTGTGGCTGAAGGACTTGATTCACTACTGGGTGACAAAGCTTGTGAGGACTTAGAACTGGTCAAGAGAGTCTACCGTATAAACTGTGCCATAAGCAGACCAGATGACTCAGTGGATTCTGAAGTGAATAATTTCCAGGATGTGTTCAAAGGATTTGGAGTTCTACCATTCACTTACAAGATCCAACTAAAGGAGGATGCTCAGCCAGTGGGACATGCTCCACAAAGTGGATAAACCTCAAAACAGTGCTGACAACGACACCTGTACTCACCTTCTTTGACCCAACAAAAAGAATCAAAGTGTCAATGGATGCATCAAAAGATGGCCTAGGTGCGGTCTTGCTACAAGCAGAGGGTGAAGATTGGAAGCCTGTTTCCTATGCCTCCAGGTCTATGACTGATACTGAGTGTCGATACGCCCAGATTGAAAAGGAATGCCTAGGCTTGGTAGTTGGACTAGAAAAGTTTCATAGCTACATATATGGACTTCCCACCTTCACAGTTGAGACAGACCACAGCCCACTGATTGCCATCATAAAAAAGAACCTGAATGAGATGTCTCCAAGGATTCAATGACTCATGATGAAGCTGCAAAGATATGACTTTGAACTGATCTACACACCAGGCAAATACATGGTGTTAGCAGATGCACTATCCCGAGCAGCCACAATGAGTCATGTGAGCTCTACTGAAGAAGACGTGGATGTTCATGTGAGTATGGTCACTGCTGCGCTGCCCATGTCAGACACAAATCAAAGCAAATAGCAGAAGAAACAGTAAAAGATATAGTATTACAAACAGTAATAGAGAACATTCATCATGGTTGGCGAAAAGGTTCCTGTCCAAAATATTTTCACATAAGGTCAGAATTGAGTGTCGCAAGTGGACTATTACTAAAACAGAACAGAATAGTCATTCCACAGGCTCTACGTCAAGACATGCTCAAAAGGATTCATGAGGGACACCTTGGAATTGAAAAATGCAAAAGGAGAGCAAGAGACACTGTTTATTGGCCTGGCATAAATAAGGACATTGAGAACATGATAGGCAAATGTGAGACATGTCAGAAACACCAAAACAAACAAGCAAAGGAACCAATGATAGTAGCTGACATACCAACAGCACCATGGCAAAAGGTTGGTATGGACCATTGTCATTTAAATGGTAAAGACTATCTAATAGTGATTGACTACTATTCTAACTATCCTGAGATGGCGCTGCTCTCAAGCACCACAGCAAGCAGTGTCATAATGCATATGAAATCCATCTTCGCCAGACATGGAATTCCCAGGATTGCCGTTAGCGACAATGGTCCGTGCTTCAACTGTAAGGAGTGGCAACAGTTTGCAGCACATTATGACTTTCAACACATCACATCCAGTCCTTTGTATGCTCAGTCGAATGGTAAGGCAGAGAAAGGTGTTCAAGTTCTCAAGCAGCTACTGAAGAAAGCGACAGAAAGCAAGTCTGATCCTTATCTCGCCCTGCTGAGCTACCGAGCCTCACCTTTAGACTCTGGTTCTTCACCTGCTGAACTCCTAATGGGTCACAAGTTGCGTACCACGCTACCCTGCTGTGCAAAAGAAAAGCAGAGTAAGGAACTGAGACAGAGACTTCAACTGTTAAAGCTGAAACAGAAATCATACTATGACAAGTCATCCAAAACTCTGAAACCATTGACAAGGGATGATGTTGTCAGGATTGAGGATCCAGATGCATGGAACAGGAAAGCTACAGTTCTTGAGGAAGTTGGACCAAGGTCATACACTGTTAGAACTGAGGAAGGACAGATTCTCAGGAGGAACCGCCGTTCCCTCCTAAAAACACAAGAGGCTATCGAAGAGCAAATCGATGACAATGCCGCAACTGAATCTTGTCACTCACCACCAGAACAATCTAACACAAATACACATACAAGCTCTCATGAAAACACATCAGACTTACCTGTGCTGAGAAGATCCACACGTGAAGTAAAAAAGCCTGATAGACTTAATCTTTGAGTACAAAGAAAACTACATTGAAAATGTATTGACTGTTGAAGATGTTTATGTTGTTATGATTGATTGATATTGATTGATACTGATTTTGTTTAACCTCAAAGAAAGGGGGGATGTAATGATCAGTAACCTGTCATTCTGGAATGGTACACTAGGTGGTGCTGTATGTATATAAGAGTGGGCTACCCACGATGCACCAGGCTACCCACAAGGCAGCAGTCAAGATGGATGCCTCTACAGATACTGTACCTAGTCCATATGTGCTCAATAAAGTGTCTAGCAAAAGCTAGCTGTTCTTAATAAAAACGACTAGTTATTAATGAACATAACAGTGTAGAGGGAGCTTTACTCTGTATCTAACCCGTGCTCTACCTGCCCTGGGAGTGTTTGATGGGGACAGTGTAGAGGGAGCTTTACTCTGTTTCTAACCTGTGCTGTACCTGTCCTGAGAGTGTTTGACAGGATAGTGTAGAGGGAGCTTTACTCTGTATCTAACCCATGCTGTACCTGCCCTGAGGTTTTACTCTGCATTACACTATACATCACCTTGAAGAGTACATTCAACAAAATAAATGGTGAGAAATGCTGAGGAGTTGTTCACCTGCAGTCCAGGGCACAGCTCCAGAGGTGCAGGTGGAAGGTGGTTGCATTCGCTGGGTGAGCGTAACCCAACACAGGCTCATCAGCAATGTTCAGGAAATCCAGGATCTGCGGGGAGAGAGAGCAATGAATCCAATAGAGGTCCTCGAAACAGGCTCTGAACCCAATGCAAATCTAGCACAACCACAACACTAATTTAGTAGCACAATGCCAAATCTATATTCTTATAAATGTTGGCCATGCAGCCTCTCCTCACATTCAAGATAAAATGCTTCAAAGATATCTCAACTAATTAGGTACATGAGCTAAGGGAGTGTCCTAATGGTTGAGGTGCTGAGAACCACAGCATCAGTGAGAGGTCAGTTCAATCCCAGGCTCTCCCGAGTTCCCGATCTTGGGTTCCCCACTCTAGGGAAGTGCTGAGTGGAGGCCAGGTGCAGATTATCGGAGAGCAAGTTAAGAACGTAAGACACAGTAGCAGGAGTAGGCCACACGGCCCTTCGAGCCTGCTCTGTCATTCAGTAAGATCATGGCTGATCTACTACCTCAACTCCACCTTCCCGCACTATCCCCATATCCCTTGGTTCCCCCAGTATCCAAAAATCTATAGATCTCTGCCTTGAATATACTCAATGACTGAGCATTCACAGCTCTCTGCAAATACTGATAAAATCCCAGGATCCTCTGCAAATACTGACACACTCCCGGGAACCCCCTGTAAATATGGACACACTGCCAGACACTCCTATACATACTGATACTCCCAGGAGTCTCCTATAAATAGAGACACACTCACAGAGACCCCCTGTAAATACTGCCACACTGCTGGGTTCCTTTGTGTAAATATTATAAAGGATATGATAACAGGACACTTAGAAAATATCAACGGGATTAGACAACGTCAACATGGATTTATGAAAGGGAAATCATGTTTGACAAACCTACAGGAGTTTTTTTGAGGATGTAACTGGTAGCATAGATAAGGGAGAACCAGTGGATGTGGTGTATTTGGATTTTCAGAAGGCCTTTGATAAAGTCCCACATAAGAGGTTAGTGTGCAAAATTAAAGCACATGGGATTGGGGGTAATATACTGGCATGGATTGAAAATTGGTTAACAGACAGGAAACAGAGAGTAGGAATAAGTGGGTCTTTTTCAGGGTGGCAGGCGGTGGCTAGTGGGGTACCGCAGGGATCAGTGCTTGGGCCCCAGCTATTCACAATATATATCAATGAATTGGATGAGGGAACCAAATGTAATATTTCCAAGTTTGCTGACGACACAAAACTAGGTGGGATTGTGAGTTGTGAGGAGAATGCAAAGAGGCTTCAAGGCGATTTAGACAAGTTGAGTGAGTGGGCAAATACATGGCAGATGCAGTATAACGTGGATAAATGTGAAGTTATCCACTTCGGTAGGAAAAACAGAAAGGCAGAGTATTATTTAAATGGTGATAGATTAGGAAATGTTGATGTACAAAGGGACCTGGGTGCCCTTGTACACCAGTCACTGGAAGCAAACATGCAGGTGCAGCAAGCAGTTAGGAAGGCAAATGGTATGTTGGCCTTCATTGCAAGAGGATTTGAGTACAGGAGCAAGGATGTCTTACTACAGTTATACAGGGCCTTGGTGAGACCACACCTGGAGTACTGTGTGCAGTTTTGGTCTCCTTACCTAAGAAAGGATATACTTGCCATAGAGGGAGTGCAGTGAAGGTTCACCAGACTGATTTCTGGGATGGCAGGACTGTCGTATGAGGAGAGATTGAGTCGACTAGGCCTGTATTCACTAGGGTTTAGAAGAATGAGAGGGGATCTCATTGAAATGTCTAAAATTCTGACAGGGCTAGACAGACTGGATGCAGGGAGGATGTTTCCCCTGGCTGGGGGGGTTTAGAACGAGGGGTCACAGTCTCAGGATACAGGGATGAGGAGAAATTTCTTCACTCAGAGGGTGGTAAATCTATGGAATTCTCTACCACAGATGGATGTGGAGGCCAAGTCACTGAATATATTTAAGAAGTAGATAGATTTCTAGGCACAAAAGGCATCAAGGGGTATGGGGAGAGAGGGGGAATATGGCATTGAGATAGAAGATCAGCCATGATCATATTGTATGGCGGATCAGGCTCGAAGGGCCGAATGGCCTATTGCTGCTCTTATTTTTCTATGTTTCTATACTGACATACTCCCGGGGAATCCCTGTAAACACTGCCACTCTCCCGGGGAATCCCTGTAAATACTGACACACTCCCAGGGACCCCCTGTAAATACTGCCATACTCCCAGGGAACCCCTGTAAATACTGACACACTCCCGGGGAATCCCTGTAAATACTGCCACACTCCCGGGGACTCCCTGTAAATACTGCCACACTCCCGGGGACTCCCTGTAAATACTGCCACACTCCCGGGGACTCCCTGTAAATACTGACACACTCTCGGGGACTCCCTGTAAATACTGCCACACTCCCGGGGACTCCCTGTAAATACTGACATACTCCCGGGGACTCCCTGTAAATACTGACACACTCCCAGGGAACCCCTGTAAATACTGACACACTCCCGGGTGTTGTGTATGTACCTTTAAGGGAATAACTGGTCTCAGACTGCAGTACCGGCAGTGACCACCCCTGTATAAAAGGCCCTAGCAGGCTTCTGTAGTTTCAGTTTCCAGGTTGTCTCCATTCAGTAAAGACTTGTTATAATCAACTCCTGCAGTCCGTGTCTCAATTATACGCAGACATAATACTGGTGACGAGCAGATACGAACTTACCTACAATCTGCACCACCTCATGGGGATCCATCCCTGAAGCGAAGTTATCAGAGGTCGAGGCCAGAAGGAAGAAAGAAACAGTAGAAACAGGCGTTGACCGTGGGCATCCGCCTCTGAGTCAGCAGAGTTGAAGATTTGCAGGAGAGGCTGTCGAGAGCGGGGCTTGGTTATCCTGTCGATGGTGCTTCAACTAATCGGGCTGGTGGCAGGTAGTACACTGATCCTTCCTGGGCTGCGGCGGTCTAGAGTTCGAGCGGGTGGCTTGCAACGGGGCCGAGCAGCGTTGTCGGGAAGAGGAGAGAGAGAGAGAGGGTAGAGCAAACTGGGCGTGGCTGGTGCTACGAAGCCGGGCAGCGTACAGACCCGAGAAGAGGGAGGCAAGAGTCCCGCAGGGTTGTTCCGACGACGGGGAAATAAAAAAAATTAAAATTAAACGCGCAAAAAGCCGCGAGGAGCTGCAGTTTGCCACGGAAACCGCGGAGAGCGGCGTTAGCAGCAGCGCGGGGGGAAGTGCGCGAAGACCATAGGGCATCGCCATCAAGGCATAAAACACCAGCAACAGCGCTAGCAACAGCGGAGAAGACAAAAACACGGGAGGCGCCATTTTGTTAAATCGGGGAAGAAGGCAAAGCGCGGGAGGCGCCATCTTAGATTTTCAAGATGCCAAAGACTGGCGATATCACTGCCTTCGATAATGCAATAGAAGACTGGACCACGTATGTGGAAAGAGTCGAGGTATATTGCGAGGCAAACGAAATAGCCGATGAGAAAAAGGCATCGGTATTGCTAAATTTAATGGGCGCAAGAACTTATGGCCTATTGCGGGACCTGATTACTCCAGCCAAACCGAAGGCGAAGAGTTTTAACGAAATTGTTGCTATCCTACAGGAACACCTAAATCCTACACCGCTGCTGATAGCAGAAAGATTTAAATTCCACAGGAGAAATCAGCATAAAAATGAGAGCAATGCTGATTACCTTACGGAACTACGCAAGCTATCAAAGCACTGCCAGTTCGGAGCAGGACTGGCAGATACCTTACGGGACAAATTTGTCTGTGGACTCCTGAGTGAAGGAACCCAGAAGAGGTTACTCTCAGAGAAAGAGCTGACGCTAGATAAGGCTTTCAGCGTGGCAGTATCGTACGAAGCAGCAGCAAGGGGAGCTGCGGAAATACAACAAAAGCCACAGGAATACGGCACCCACGAAATGACACGGGGATTTGCAAAATGTTATCGCTGCGGCAGAACAAACCATGACCAGAAGGACTGCTGGTCCAAGGACAAAATATGCAGGCAATGCGGAAAGATGGGACACATTGCACGAGTTTGCAGGTCTGGGAAGAAGACCAACGACAACAAAAAGGCTACTAAGGAACCGTACAGGAAAGTACAAAAGATGACGGACAGTAGTTCCGAAGACCAGATGAGCGATAGTGAATCCGGGAACAAGAGACTAAGCTGTCTCAAACTTTACAATGTAATCGCAAAAGAGGATCACCGAACCATTTGGGTCACCCTCACGATAGCAGGGTCCCAAGTCAAAATGGAATTGGATACAGGATCAGCTCTAACCGTCATGAATCGACGAGACTACGAGCGGCTATTCTCACACATACCCTTGAGAGAGACATCCATTGTCTTGAGGACGTATACAGGGCAAAAAGTATACCCCAGAGGAAAAATAAGGGTGCCTGTCGAATACAACAGCAAGAAAATACTGAAATTGTATCTCTACATTCTGCAAGATGGTGGACCACCATTATTGGGACGTGAATGGATCAGAAAGATAAGTTTAGACTGGCACTCCATTCAGGCACTGACGGTGGCTGGTAAAAAGGATGACGACGTCACTCCTGGACGATTGTCAACAATCTTAGCTGACGCCAAAGAGGTATTTCAACAAGAACTGGGCACTCTTAAAGGCGTAACCGCCTCGATAAAAATAGAGGAGAATGCAATTCCCAAGTTTTTCAAAGCAAGACCAGTACCATATGCAATTCGCCCAGCCGTCGTGGCAGAGCTGGAGAATCTGGAGAATGCAGGCGTGTTATCTAAGGTAGACTGGAGCGAGTGGGTGACACCCATCGTCCCTGTCATGAAGAAAACGTTAAACAATAAGTCTGAGGAGCCAAGGAAGGTTCGCATCTGTGGGGACTTCAAGGTGACGGTGAACCCAGTCCTTCACACAGTACAATATCCTCTTCCAAGGATAGAAGATATCTTCACCTCACTATCTGGAGGGAAGCGTTTTACAAAAATTGAACTAGCACAAGCATATTTGCAGATGGAGGTTGAAGAATCCTCTAGGAAGTATCTCACGATAAACACTCACAAAGGTCTTTACCAGTATAATCGACTGGTATTCGGAGTAGCCTCAGCTCCGGCGATATGGCAAAGAGCGATGGAACAGGTCCTGCAAGGGATTCTGGGGACTCAGTGGTTACTTGGACGACATCCTAGTGACAGGTGAAGATGACAGTGAACACCTTGCCAACCTAGAGCAGGTGCTCACTAGACTACGTGAACATGGGCTATGAGCCAATCGCCCCAAGTGCGAGTTTTTTAAGAAACAGATATCGTATTGTGGCCACGTGATTGATGAAGAGGGGTTGCATAAGTCCCCTGACAAAATTGAAGCGGTAGTTCAGGCTCCAGCGCCTGAAAATGTGTCGCAACTGAGGTCATTCCTCGGATTGGTGAATTACTACCATAAGTTTTTGCCGAATTTGTCCACAATTCTGCACCCACTGAACGCCCTACTACGAACGGGAGTAGCATGGAAATGGAGTGATGAATGTAAGCGGGCCTTTCAGAAGAGTAAGGACCTAATCACTTCAAGAGAAGTATTGGCTCACTACAACCCATCACTACCGATAAGACTGGCGTGTGATGCGTCTCCCTACGGCATTGGGGCGGTACTGTCACATAAATTCCTTGATGGTTCAGAGAGGCCGATAGCTTTTGCGTCACGCTCGTTAACTTCAGCCGAGCGTAACTATGCCCAGATTGACAGAGAGGCCCTCAGCCTGGTGTGGGGGGTGAAGAAGTTCAATCACTACCTGCACGGTCAGAAATTTACTCTACTAACTGATCATCAACCTCTCGTCTCCATTTTCAACCCTCAGAAGGGCGTACCGATAATGACGGCACAACGACTGCAGAGGTGGTCCCTTTTCCTAGGGGCACACCAATATGACATTGAGTACAAAGGAACTAAACAGCATGGGAATGCTGATGGATTGTCGCGCCTACCTTTGCCGATGGTGGAAGAAGAACTGGCAGTGGATCCAGTGGAGTTATTCCACTCGACTATTGTCGAATGTCTCCCGGTGACGAATGCAAACATAGAAAAGGAAACACGAAATGACCCGACACTCTCCTGGGTCTATGATTTAACGGTGAAGGGATGGCCAGCACATGGCGAACCACTGCTGCCAGCATTCTCGCCGAGAAGAGAGCAGCTGTCAGTGTGCAGAGGAACCTTGATGTGTGGATCCAGAGTAGTAATTCCACCCAAATTGAAGGATAGAGTGCTCAATGAGCTTCATGAGGGTCATCTGGGAGGGGTAAAAATGAAGAACTTAGCCAGAGCGTTTGTGTGGTGGCCGGGAATCGATAGAGAAATTGAAGAGATGACCAAGAGCTGTACAGGATGCCAGAAGGTCCAAAACACCCCACCACAAGCCCCTCTACATCCATGGGAGTGGCCCTCATCTCCATGGCAAAGGGTGCATGTAGTGTCCGTGTGTAGATAAAGACACTGAAGACAGGAGTTGGTTCATAGGTATTTACTAAGCAAGTCTGGGGGGGGTTCTGAAGGATATACACAATACACAGGCTTATATAGCCCAAGTGGCAATTACCGGCATTACGCACACCTGGGGCTCTTAAAGGCACATACACCACAATTCCTCCCCTTCTAGCTAACTAGTACATCATATTTTAAGTAATTATTAATTACATGTTATATGCAAAATAATATACATTGCTGCATTAATTAATTATAAGTTAGTCTCTCAGGAGGCTTCCTGACTCGGTCCGGATAACGCCTCGGGGGTGTAGTAGTTTCTGGTGGTGTAGTAGGTTCTTCTGGCAAGGCTGATTCGGCTTGAAGGCCAGTGTCGGGTTCATCGGGTTCCAGTATCACCGGATCGGAGGTAGATATGGGTATCTCTACTTCATCGTTAGATGTATAGCATGGTGGTGTAGGTTGTCCCTTTTCGGATGACTTGATGATTTGGTCAGCATGGCGCCTTATTATGCTTTCTCCGATGTCCACGGTATACATCAGTGGTCCTAGTCGTGTGCAGATAGTTCCAGGCTGCCATTTCTCGGTACGGTAGTCCCGGGCCAAAACCGGTTGGCCTATCTGGAAGGCCCTAGTTGGCCTTTCATTCATGCCCTGAAACTGCCGGTTCTCCACGTCCCTTCGGATGTTGGGCTTGACCAAATCCAGCCGGCATCTTAGGTTTCTATTGTAGAACATCATGGTGGGAGTTTGGTTTGTAACCATATGTGTTGCATTCCTATATGCAAATAAGAAGTTATCCACCTTGTGCTGAAGTTTTATGTCTTCATTACCCATGGCCTTTATGGCCTTCTTAAAGGTCTGGACAAACCTTTCAGCCAATCCATTGGTGGCGGGATGGTATGGGGCGGACGTGTAGTGCTTTACCCCATTGTTCTTTAAGAACTTTCTGAATTCTTCGGACACAAATTGCGGTCCATTATCAGAACATATCTGTTCCGGCAGCCCATTCCTGGCAAATATGGTCCTTAATACTGTGATGGTTTTTTCCGTGGTGGTGGAGGACATCTTTATTACCTCCGGCCACTTGGAGTGTGCATCAACTGCGATTAAGAACATTGAGTCCACAAATGGACCAGCAAAGTCGATGTGCACCCTTTGCCAGGGAGATGAGGGCCACTCCCATGGATGTAGAGGGGCCTGTGGCGGAGCATTTTGGACCTTCTGGCATCCTAGGCAGCTCTTGGTCGTGTCTTCGATGTCTCCATCGATACCTGGCCACCATACAAACGCCCTAGCTAGGTTCTTCATTTTCACTCCACCCAGATGCCCCTTGTGAAGCTCCTTTAGCACTTTATCCTGGAGTTTGGGTGGAATCACCACTCTGGATCCACACATCAAGGTTCCTCGGCACACTGACAGCTGTTCTCTTCTTTGCGAGAATGCTGGCAACAGTGGTTCGCCATGTGCTGGCCATCCCTTCATTGTTAAATCGTAGACCCGTGAGAGAGTAGGGTCATTTCTTGTCTCCCTTTCAATGGCAGAATTTGTCACCGGTAGACATTCCACTATGGTAGAGTGGAATATCTCTACTGGGTCTACTGTAGGTGCCTCTTCTATCATTGGCAACGGCAGGCGTGATAAACCGTCAGCATTCCCATGCTGTTTTGACCCTTTGTATTCAATGTTGTATTGGTGTGCCCCTAGAAAAAGGGACCACCTCTGTAGTCTTTGTGCCGTCATAATGGGGACACCTTTCTTAGGGTTGAATATGGAGATGAGGGGTTGATGGTCAGTCAGCAAGGTAAATTTTTGTCCGTGTAGGTAATGGTTGAATTTCTTCACACCCCATACCAGGATGAGTGCTTCCCTGTCTATCTGGGAATAGTTACGCTCAGCTGAGTTCAATCAGCGTGAGGCAAAAGCTATCGTCCGTTCCGAGCCATCAAGGAATCTATGGGACAATACCGCTCCTATGCCATAAGGGGATGCATCGCACGCCAGTCTGATTGGTAGTGATGGGTTGTAATGAGCCAAAACTTTCGCGGATGTGATTAAGTCTTTACATTTATGGAAGGCACGTTTACAGTCTTCGTTCCATTTCCAAATCACTCCTGTGTGTAGAAGATCATTAAGAGGGTGTAGAATAGTTGATAAGTTCTGTAAAAATTTATGATAGTAATTTATTAATCCCAGGAATGACCTCAATTGTGAAACATTTTCAGGTGCTGGGGCTTTTATAACTGCTTCAATTTTTTCAGGTGACTTATGCAACCCTTCCTTATTAATTATGTGGCCACAATATGATATCAGATTTTGGAAAAATTCGCACTTGGGGCGATTTGCTCGTAGGCCCCGTTCTTTCAGCCTAGTGAGCACCTGCTCCAAATTGGCAAGGTGCTCGTTGTCGTTTTCTCCTGTTATAAGGATGTCGTCTAGGTAACACTGAGTCCCCGGAATCCCTTGCAGGACTTGCTCCATAGCTCTTTGCCAGATAGCTGGAGCTGATGCTACTCCAAAAACCAGTCGATTGTACTGGTACAGGCCTTTGTGTGTGTTTATTGTGAGATACTTTTTAGAGGTCTCCTCAACCTCCATCTGTAGATATGCCTGTGCCAAGTCAATTTTTGTGAAACGTTTTCCTCCGGATAGTGAGGCGAAAATATCTTCTATCCTCGGAAGAGGATACTGTACCATGTGAAGGACCGGGTTTACAGTCACCTTAAAGTCCCCACAGATGCGAATTTTTCTCTGTTCCTCAGAGTTATTTTTCAATGCTTTTTTCATGACTGGAACGATGGGTGTTGCCCATTCGCTCCAATCTATTTTGGATAATACGCCTGCCTTTTCCAAATTCTCCAGCTCTGCCTCGACTGCCGGACGTATTGCGTATGGCACCGGTCTTGCCTTAAAAAATTTTGGAATTGCTGCATCTTCCACCTTTATTGAGGCGGTGATGCCTTTCAAGGTTCCTAGTTTCTCTTGAAACACTTCTTTGGCGTTGGCCAAGATGTCTTTTAATCGTTCAGGTATGATGTCATCATTGTTTTTTTCCTTACTGGTCACCGTCAGTGCCTGAATGGAGTGCCAGTCTAAACGTATCTTCCTTATCCATTCACGTCCCAACAACGGTGGACCACCATCTTGTAGAATGTATAAATACAACTTTTGTATTTCTTTGCCGTTGTATACCACAGGCACCTTTATTTTTCCTTTGGGGTGTACTTTCTGCCCCGTATATGTTTTTAAGATAACGGATGTGTCTTTTAGAGGTATATGCGAAAATAGCCTCTCGTAATCTCGTCGATTTATTACGGTTAGAGCTGATCCTGTATCTAGCTCCATTTTAACTGGGGACCCTGCTATTATGAGGGTAACCCAAATGGTCTGGTAATCTTCATTGGCAATTACATTATGTAATTTGAGAGAGCTTAGTCTCTTGTTCCCGGAGTCGCTATCGCTCTTCTGGTCTTTGGAGCTACTGTCCGTCATCATTTGTACCTTTCTGTGCTTTTCCTTATTGATTCTTTTCCCGTTCGTGGATTTTTTATTTTCAGATCGGCATACACGTGGAATGTGTCCCATCTTTCCGCATCGCCTGCATGCTTTTTCTTTGAACCAGCAATCCCTCTGGTTATAGTTGGATCTGCCGCAGCGATAACATCTCTCGAAACCCCGTGTCATTTCATGGGTGCCGAAGTCTTGTGGCCTTTGCTGTATCTTTGCCGCTCCTATTGCACTGAAAGCCTTGTCCAGTGTTAAATCTTTTCCAGAAGATACCTTTTTTTTTGTTTCTACACTTAGGGGATCGCAGATGAATTTGTCTTGCAGAGAATCTGCCAGTCCTGCCTCGAATTGGCAGTGTAGGGTATCAACAATCTCCTCAAAATTCTTGTCCATCGGTTCGGCTGGAGTGATTAAGTTGCGTAACAGCTTGTATGTTTCTGCGCCCATTAGATCCAGAAGCACTGAAGCTTTTTTTTCATCTTCTATTCCATTTGCGGTGCAAAACACCTCCACTCTTTCTACATATGTGGTCCAGTCCTTTATCTTGTTATCAAAAACATCAATATTGCCAAAGTTAGGCTCTGTTTCATTATCAAAAGCATCAATATTGCCAGACTTAGGCATTTCAAAAAAGATATGGCGCTTCCCGCGCTTTTTTTTTTCTCTCTGTAGCAACGATATGGCACTTCCTGCGCTTTCCCGCCGCTGCTACCGATAACAACGCTGTTTTACTGTGGTTTCCGTTTATTCACTGTTGGAGACTCGTTCCCGACGGAGGTCTAAACGCTGACCTGCTTGCCGCGCCGGCCGTCTCCCGAGTGCACCCTCCCAGTCCGTTATTGCTTGCCTCCGATTTCGCTGCCTGTCTCAGCTGTAGAGCCCGCCGCTGGAGCCCCAGCCTGACGCCCAGGAAGGATTAGCGCAGTACCTGCCACCAGCTTGGCCAGCTGGTGAAACCACAGTTTCTATTACTTCCTTGAGTCTTCTGGACGCTGGAGGAATCGATGTCCTTGAGGTGCTGCCGAATTGCAGGTAAGTCCGTTTCCACTTCGTCGCCACTGTAGTGTCCGTGTGTAGATAAAGACACTGAAGACAGGAGTTGGTTCATAGGTATTTACTAAGCAAGTCTGGGGGGGGTTCTGAAGGATATACACAATACACAGGCTTATATAGCCCAAGTGGCAATTACCGGCATTACGCACACCTGGGGCTCTTAAAGGCACATACACCACAATTGCTCTTAAAGGCACATACACCACAGTGCACATTGATTTTGCTGGTCCCTTTATGGACTCGATGTTTTTAATTGCGGTGGATGCACATTCAAAGTGGCCAGAGGTAATAAAAATGTCCTCAACCACCACAGAAAAAACTATCACAGTCTTACGAACCATATTCACCAGGAATGGGCTGCCTGAACAGATTTGCTCTGACAATGGACCACAGTTTGTGTCTGAAGAGTTCCGGAGGTTTTTAAAGAACAATGGTGTTAAGCATTACACATCCGCCCCATATCATCCAGCCACTAATGGATTGGCCGAGAGGTTTGTTCAAACATTGAAGAAGGCTATCAAGGCAATGTGTAATGAAGATATACCCCTACAACACAAGGTGGATAACTTCTTGTTTGCCTACCGGAATGCGACACATGCGGTTACCAACCAAACTCCAGCCATGATGTTCTTCAATCGAAGACTACGATGCCGCTTGGATTTGGTTAAGCCAAACGTCAGAAGAGATGTGGAGAACAGGCAGTTTCAGAATATGAATGAAAGGCCGACCAGGAGTTTTAAGATAGGCCAACCAGTTTTGGCCTGGGACTACCGCACAGAGAAATGGCAGCCAGGAACGATCTGTACACGGCAAGGACCTCTAATGTATACCGTGGATGTTGGAGAGAGCATTGTAAGACGCCATGCTGACCAGATTCTAGAGTCACTGGAAAACGTCAACTCCACACCACGATCTGATACACCTGGCGATGAAACCGAAGTACCAATGGCATCTACCGCAGAATCGGTGATATTGGAAGCAGATGAACCAAACAACGACATTGATCCCGACTCAACCTTGCCAGAAGAACCTGATACCCCAAAGAGGCGTTATCCAGACAGAATCAGGAAGCCTCCTCAAAGACTGAACTTATAATTGCTTAACTTCAACCAATGTATCTAGCAACCGTAATTGTAATTGTAATTAGTTATTATTTAGTTGTTAAATGAATGTTATGTACTGTTTATCTAAAAGGGGAGGAATTGTTGTGTATGTACCTTTAAGGGAATAACTGGTCTCAGACTGCAGTACCAGCAGTGACCACCCCTGTATAAAAGGCCCTAGCAGGCTTCGGTAGTTTCAGTTTCCAGGCTGTCTCCATTCAGTAAAGACTTGTTATAATCAACTCCTGCAGCCCGTGTCTCAATTATGCACGGACATAATACCGGGGACTCCCTGTAAATACTGACACACTCCCGGGGACTCCCTGTAAATACTGACACACTCCCCAGGACCCCCTGTAACTACTGACACACTCCCAAGGAACCCCTGTAAATACTGACACACTCCCGGGGACCCCCAGTAAATACTGACACACTCCCGGGGACTCCCTGTAAATACTGACACACTCCCAAGGGGCCCCTGTAAATACTGACACACTCCCAGGGGACCCCCAGTAAATACTGACACACTCCCGGGGACTCCCTGTAAATACTGACACACTCCCAAGGAACCCCTGTAAATACTGACACACTCCCGGGGACCCCCAGTAAATACTGACACACTCCCGGGGACCTCCCTGTAAATACTGACACACTCCCGGGGACCTCCCTGTAAATACTGACACACTTCCAAGGAACCCCTGTAAATACTGACACACTCCCGGGGACCCCCAGTAAATACTGACACACTTCCAAGGAACCCCTGTAAATACTGACACACTCCCGGGGACCCCCAGTAAATACTGACACACTCCCGGGGACCTCCCTGTAAATACTGACACACTTCCAAGGAACCCCTGTAAATACTGACACACTCCCGGGGACCCCCAGTAAATACTGACACACTCCCGGGGACCTCCCTGTAAATACTGACACACTCCCAAGGAACCCCTGTAAATACTGACACACTCCCGGGGACCCCCAGTAAATACTGACACTCTCCCGGGGACCTCCCTGTAAATACTGACACACTCCCAAGGAACCCCTGTAAATACTGACACACTCCCGGGGACCCCCAGTAAATACTGACACACTCCCGGGGACCTCCCTGTAAATACTGACACAATCCCAGGTGCCTCCCTGTAAATAACAAGATATTTTACTGTAACCATTATGTATATACATTTTATAAGTAATAACCTGCTCGTGCCAGCTCCGCCCCGGGGGCACGTTGCAGTGCTGTAGGGTGGCCCCACGCAGCCCAACAGCCACAAGGATCTCCTAAAACAAGGGGGAGGGGAAAATACATCAACATTTACAGAAAACTGTTCACTTAAAAGTTTACCTCATTCTCCTTCTACAACAACAACTTGCACTTGTATAGCGTCTTTAACATAATAAAACATCCCAAGGTGCTTCACA
Organism: Somniosus microcephalus; assembly: GCF_052327205.1. Classification (NCBI taxonomy): domain Eukaryota; kingdom Metazoa; phylum Chordata; class Chondrichthyes; order Squaliformes; family Somniosidae; genus Somniosus; species Somniosus microcephalus. Next base: position 17,669,392 of record NC_140998.1, read on the forward strand.
GGAAATGTAGTTATGTGGAGAGAGCATTGTATAAAATAACACAAGCCTTCAGATGAATTAAGGTGTATGCAGCCCCTTGTTGGTTTCGGGCTTCAGTGCATGGAGGAGGTCATATCGCTTTCATAACCACCGAGGACACACACCCATGTTAGGTGACAAAAACTGACACTGAGCCAAGGGGGACATTAGGAGATGTGACCAAAAGCATGGCCAAAGTGATGGGTTTTAAGGAGTAGCTTTAGGATGAGAGCGAGGTAGAGAGGTGGAGAGGTTTAGGGAGGGAATTCCAGAGCCTAGAGCCTCGGCAGCTGAAGGCACGGCCGCCAATGGTGGGGCGAAGGGAGCGGGGGACGCACAAGAGGCCAGAAGTGGAGACGCGCAGAGATCTTGTAGGCTTGTATTTTTGCTCTTTTACTAAACTGCGGCTGGTTTGTAATGACGCTCTGTATAAAATTGTAAAATAATGTTTTACCAAAGAACAAAATATACCCGGAAAAAGAATAAGGCATTTCAGCCAGGTTTCGGACATGCACAGAATCCCGTCACCATCTCCAAACCAAGCGGTAGAGACACCCTCGTAGGGAGAGTTCCTGCTTGTCCAACATGGAAGATGTGTTTGGTGGTGGGATCACGCTGGAGATGGCGGAAATGGCAAGCCCTTTAAATTGGTGAGCCCTTGTCAAGAAACATGTATCTTTCTTCTCCCTCCCCCTTCCATGGGACGCCTCCCCTCTCCTGAAACTATTAACTCCTGGGATTCCCGGGCACCAGGTCATCATTTATATAAATCAATCTGTCATCATTTACAAAGTGTATTGGAAACTGATTTCAATCACATTTGCCTGTATTGAAGTATCACTTCCCTTCACCAGCTGTTCCTGCACAATTATATTCAGCACCGAGTGTACTCTTCGGTTTTACTTCTTTTGTGCACAGCCTGCGCTTGAAGGAGGTAAATTCCAAACTAATCTGTGGAAACAATATTTCAGCGAGCGAGTGGTCAATCCATGGAACAGGCTCCCTCGGGAGACGGTGGGAGCAGTTAGTGTTGATTCATTCAAATGCAAATTAGGTAGATTTCTTTCAGAAAATAATATTTTTGTGCTCCAGTATGTGAGTAATTTGAGACGTGACGTGTGGGGAGTGTAGCGAGCTCGGGAGGAACAGGTGACTCTGGACCTCGGGACCTCTGGTTCCCAAAGCTCTCCATCACTGGGGGTTTTCCTCGCCTCACGTCTGGGTCTGTTTGTAGACGAAGTGATAGAGATTGATGGCTGTGATTGGTCAACAACTCCATCATCATTGTACGATAGCAAAATACTGCAGATGCTGGAAATCCGAAATAACAACAGAAAATGCTGGAAACACTCAGCAGGCCAGGCAACATCCGTGGAGAGAAATTAGAGTCAACGTTTCTCGAGGAACAGCACCTCATCTTCCGATTAGGCACTTTACAACCTTCCGGACTCAATATCGAGTCCAACAATTTCAGATCATAACCTCGGCCCCTATTACATTTTTACTTATATTTTTTATCCACACCTTTGTTTTGGCCCTCCCCCCCCTTTCCTTTCTCTCTCCCACATGGCAGCTGTCTCCCATTCTGCCAGCGCTTTTCACACCTAATCTAGAGCCGTCTTTTGTCTCCACTAGTCCTATCACCATCTCGTCTCGTTTTGAATACCTCTTAATGTCTCTTCTCTTTTGTTCTCTCCCAGCCTGACCTCTTAATCTATTTCATTCCTTGTGCCTCTTTAGTCTTGACAAAGGGTTTGACCCGAAACGTTGACTCTAATTTCTCTCCACGGATGTTGCCTGGCCTGCTGAGTTTTTCCAGCATTTTCTGTTGTTATTTCCATCATCATTGTGTCATGTGACTACCAGGATGGTAGACGGTGAACAGGATGGACCTCAGTCTTTGATCATCTAGCAATTCCTGTGAGCCCACGTCCTCATGCTCTGGAGCCACCTTGCAAGGTTTGTCCACCAGCGCCTCTTGCCTCCAACCATGTTCCCCACCCCACCCCCAGGCTATCACCAACAGGAGGAGCCCACAAGAGCGGCCGGGGGGGGGGGGCGGGGATAGGGTGCCCGCCAACTCCCCACCCGAGCTCGCTCCCTACCCCCAACTCTTCGGGATGTCACCTCCTCCCAACTCAGCACTTCTTGGGGCACAACAGCTATGATGTGAAACTGCGATCGACTGAGGGGATCGAGCCCCACTCCACTCTGTGGTGCAGTGCATTGTTGTACAAAATGCAGCTGCTCTTCATTCAACTTTCAAAAAAATAGATCTCAGATCTGTGACCAACTCCATTACTTGAGAAATCTACACCCAAAATCCAACCACAAAATCAACTTATCGCCACGCATTGGCTCACTCACAACAATATGAATTTTTCATCTACAAATTCCTATTAGTTTTTTCTGCTCCTTTTTGTGCCCTCAACCCTTCCTGCGTTGTCCTGTGTCCCCTTGGCGGGAGAGTGACTTGCAGCAGCGCCACTTGATATGTACGACCCAGGGCGGAGGCATTAACTGAACACTGGCCCAGTGCTTGGTGACGGGTCTTAAAAAAAAAAGATTCATGCCTCAAAGGTATAACAATAAACCGGGCTGTTAAATATAAACCGTGTGGAATGCATGTTGTGCCTGACTGATTCAACCTCGCTTCCTGCTAAAGCTGAAGGTGATCTGTCACCAGCTCGTCAGTCCGGCACTCCACTGGGAGGGAGGGAGGGAGGGGGTGGGGTGGGGTGGGAGGAAGGGAGGGAGGGGTGGGTGAGGGCGGGGAAGGGGGGAAGTCCAGTGTTTGATTCTGCCGCAGCTTCAGTACAAGAAGCACAGACATGGGGAAGTGTGGCTGCCTGTTTGTGGTGGCGGTGATGGCGGATTATATTTGCACGGTTTCGGCTATACCAGGTAAGCCTATGAAATTAACTACTTGAACACAAAATCTAGGCTGACACTCCCAGTGCAGTGCTGAAGGAGCGCTGCACTGTTGGAGGTGCCGTCTTTCGGATGAGACGTTAAACCGTGGCCCCGTCTGCTCTCTCGGGTGGACGTAAAAGATCCCAGGGCACTATTTCTTAGAAGCGCAAGGGAGTTCTCCCCGGTATCCTGGGCCAATATTTATCCCTCAACCAATATCACTAAAGTAGACAATCTGGTCATTATCACATTGCTGTTTGTGGGATCTTGCTGTGCGCAAATTGGCTGCCGAGTTTCCTACATTACACTAGTGAGTGCACTTCAATAAAGTACCTCATTGGGTGTAAAGCGCTTTGGGAATGTCCTGTGGTCGTGAAAGGTGCAATATAAATGCCCGTCCTCTCTTTCCTTTACTCACTAGAGGCGGCGCTGGATGCTACCGAAGTGGTACGGATGAAATGTGATTATGCCAGTAGCGTGAGGTGGGCATGCACCGCGCCCAATTCCCTTACCTGCTGTCAGCGCGGGGGGGATAGCCGATTCGCGATGCGCCCGTTCACACGCTTTCGGTGAAGACCAAATTCACCCCCTTTGTTCAGCACACTCCGTTAGCTAAACGTGGAGGGGTGTTTCCGTAGAGTGAGGTGTTGTCGGGGGTGGTGGGCGCTGCTCATATTTCCTCATCGAGGGAGGGGTCTGAAAGGGAGGAAATATGTGTAAAACTGACACAAAAACATAGTTGCGACAAAAAAGTTGCGGAAGAATTGCTGCTGCTAGAACAAAAGGACATAAGAGATAGGAGCAGGAGTCAGTCATTCGGCCCCTGGAGCCTGCTCCGCCATTCAATGAGATCATGGCTGATCTGATCTTGGCCTCAACTCCACTTCCCCGCCCACACCCCCATAACCCTCGACTCCCTTATTGTTCAAAAATCTGTGCTTGTGTCGGATGCCCAGTGGAACTGACTGCCTCTCTTCTCACTTCCACAGATGATGAATGCCCTGATGCCTACCCGGCCCGAGAGAACTGCGAGTTTGACGAAGTGTGTGAGGACGCCAACTGCAAATATAATCAGTACGTGACCTGCCACCTCAACCGATGTGGAACCTGCGAGGCTGTTTTCCGTGGTTACGACAATCTGACCGTCAGCTGCAACCAGTGTGAGTCTCAGCTTTGGGCCTCGCTCCTTGTTTACACCATTTATTTATACCTCCGCTCCAGCTTCTGCTCCCTACGAAAAGCCCCCTCCTTTCAATTCCGCTCTAACCTTTAATAGTTACTTAGAATGCTACACTTGCGGAGATCTAAAACTGGATGGGGAGAGCGGGGGGGAGAAAAGGGTGCGATAGGGCAGGGCAAGGTGGAACAGGGACTGGGATGGGAGCTGGAATGGGGACAGAACAGGGTAGGGCAGGAGTGGAGTAGTGAACTCATAAATTAGAATCCATAGAACAATAGGCACCCCAACAAATCAATAAATTAATGGGGCAGCAGGCAGTGGTGACTAATAAATGAATTCAGAGTTAAGCACCAGTGAATTAATAAGTTATTGAAACAGAGGCAATATCAATGAATTAATAACTAATGGAGCAGTGGTGTGCATGTACTCTGCTAGATATATATGTGTATATACAGTATATATAATATTTGATATATATTATATATGACCTCCAAATCCACAACCTCTACCACCTAGGGGAGCAGGCACGTGGGAACATCATCACCTCCAAGTTCCCCTCCGAGTCACACACCATCCTGACTTGGAAATATATCGCCGTTCCTTCATCGTCACTGGGTCAAAATCCTGGATCTCCCTCCCTAACAGCACTGTGGGAGTACCTTCACCACACGGACTGCAGCGGTTCAAGGCAGCGGCTCACCACCACCTTCTCAAGGGCAATTAAGGATGGGCAATAAATGCTGGCTTTGCCCATGATGCCCACATCCCACGAATGAATAATAAATAAATATGATTTATAGCGTGTATGATATGTACAGTATAGCATATGTGATATATATAGTATACTTTATAGTGCATGTATTATATATAGTATAATTTGCAGTGTACACAATATATACAGTATAATTAGTGTATATAATATAGTTTAGTGCGTATTTTATATATATATTATAATTTATAATGTATATAATACAGTGTATACTATACAGATAATATATGCATTATAAAGCATATTATATATAATAGTATATATGTTATATTGTATGTAGGGTTTATTTCTGGAGGGATAGAATTGAAAAGTAGGGAAGTTATGCTAAACCTGTATCGAACCTTAGTTAGACAACACTTAGAGTACTGTGTACAGTTCTGGTCGCCATATTATAAAAAGGATATCGAGGCACTGGAGAGGGTGCAGAGAAGATTTACAAGGATGATACCAGAAATGCGAGGGTATACCTATCAGGAAAGGATGAACAGGCTGGGTCTCTATTGTCCTGAAAAAGGAAGGCTGGGGGGTGACCTAATAGAGGTCTTTAAAATTATGAATGGTTTTGATAGAGTGGATACAGAGAGTGTTTTCACTTGTGGGGAAGAGCATAACTAGAGGCCATCAATATAAGATAGTCACCAAGAAATCAAATAGGGAATTCAGAAGAAACTTCTTTACCCAGAGAGTGGTGAGAATGTGGAACTCGCTACCACAGGGAGTGGTTGAAGCGAATAGTATAGATGCATTTAAGGGAAGGCTGGACAAACATATGAGGGAGAAGGGAATAGAGGATTATGCTGATAGATTTAGATGAGGAAAGACGGGAGGAGGCTCGAGTGGAGCATAAACACTGGCGTGGACTGGTTGGGTCGAATGGCCTGTTTCTGTGCCGTATATCCCATGTATTATAAATTCTTATTATATATCATATTATCTTGCAGTATATCATATAGTATAAGTTATTGTGTATATCATAATATATATAGTATAATTTATAGTTTGTATATATTAATATTAAAGTGACGCCGAAATGCCGGCTGTTGCACCTGGAGATGCTTCACAAGAGCCGAACGGCCAGCAGCCAGCCAGGGGGCGGGAGAGTGGACGATCTGTACGACCCCGAGTGTGAGAAGAATGGCACCTTTAAAGCCAAACAGTGCGACGATGACTCCAATCTCTGCTGGTGTGTGGACAGTGCCGGGGTCAGGGTCACCGACAAGACCGGGGACGATCCAAAATGTGACCAGCTCGTCCGTGTCCAGTGAGTTTTGTTCTGTGACATTGGGGTTAAGTTCAGGAGAGCTGAACTGATGGCTCCCCGCCCACGATGGCTCAGGCACTGCCTGGCGTGGTACATGGCCGGGCAGAGCGAGCCGGGCAGAGCGGGCCGGGCAGAGCGGGCCGGGTAGAGCGGGCTGGGTAGAACGGGCCGGGGAGAGCGGGCTGGGTAGAAAGGGCTGGGGAGAGCAGGCTGGGTAGAGCGGGCTGGGCAGAGCGAGCCGGGCAGAGCGGGCCAGGTAGAGCGGGCTGGGTAGAAAGGGCCGGGGAGAGCGGGCTGGGTAGAGCGGGCCGGGCCGGGTAGAGCGGGCTGGGAAGAGCGGGCTGGGAAGAGCGGGCCGGGTAGAGCGGGCCGGGCAGAGCGGGCCAGGTAGAGCGGGCCAGGTAGAACGGGCCGGGGAGAGCGGGCTGGGGAGACCGGGCTGGGTAGAAAGGGCTGGGGAGAGCAGGCTGGGTAGAGCGGGCCGGGCTGGGTAGAGCGGGCTGGGTAGAGCGGGCCGGGCTGGGTAGACCGGGCCAGGTAGGGCGGGCCGGGCCGGGCCGGGTAGAGCGGGCTGGGAAGAGCGGGCTGGGAAGAGCGGGCCGGGTAGAGCGGGCCAGGTAGAACGGGCCGGGGAGAGTGGGCTGGGGAGACCGGGCTGGGGAGAGTGGGCCGGGTAGAATGGGCCGGGGAGAGCGGGCTGGGGAGAGTGGGCTGGATAGAGCGGGCCGGGTAGAGCGGGCCAGGTAGAACGGGCCGGGGAGAGCGGGCTGGGAAGAGCGAGCTGGGAAGAGCGGGCCGGGTAGAGCGGGCCAGGTAGAACGGGCCGGGGAGAGCGGGCTGGGGAGAGCGGGCTGGGTAGAGCGGGCTGGGTAGAGCGGGCCGGGGAGAGCGGGCCGGGTAGAGCGGGCCGGACAGAGCGGGCCGGGGAGAGCAGGCTGAGTAGAGCGGGCTGGGTAGAGCGGGCTGGGGAGAGTGGGCTGGGGAGAGCGGGCCGTGTAGAGCGGGCCGGGTAGAGCAGGCCGGGCCGGGGAGAGCGGGCCGGGTAGAGCGGGCCGGGTAGAGTGGGCCGGGCTGGGTAGAGCGTGTTATGTTCATTAATAACTAGTCATTTTTATTAAGAACAGCTAGCTTTTGATGGACACTTTATTGAGCACATGTGGACTAGGTACAGTATCTGTAGAGTCCTCCATCTTGACTGCTGCCTTGTGGGTAGCCTGGTGCATCATGGGTAGCCCACTCTTATATACATACAGCACCACCTAGTGTACCATTCCAGAATGACAGGTTACTGATCATTACATCCCCCTTTCTTTGAGGTTAAACAAAATCAGTATCAATCAATATCAATCAATAACAACATAAACATCTTCAACAGTCAATACGTTTTCAATGTAGATTTCTTTGTACTCAAAGATTAAGTCTATCAGGCTTTTTTACTTCACGTGTGGATCTTCTCAGCACAGGTAAGTCTGATGTGTTTTCATGAGAGCCTGGTGGTGAGTGACAAGATTCAGTTGCGGCATCGTCATCGATTTGCTCTTCGATAGTCTCTTGTGTTTTTAGGAGGGAACGGCGGTTCCTCCTGAGAATCTGTCCTTCCTCAGTTCTAACAGTGTATGACCTTGGTCCTACTTCCTCAAGAACTGTAGCTTTCCTGTTCCATGCATCTGGATCCTCAATCCTGACAACATCATCCCCTGTCAATGGTTTCAGAGTTTTGGATGACTTGTCATAGTGTGATTTCTGTTTCAGCTTTAACAGTTGAAGTCTCTCTCTCAGTTCCTTACTCTGCTTTTCTTTTGCACAGCAGGGTAGCGTGGTACGCAACTTGCGACCCATTAGGAGTTCAGCAGGTGAAGAACCAGAGTCTAAAGGTGAGGCTCGGTAGCTCAGCAGGGCGAGATAAGGATCAGACTTGCTTTCTGTCGCTTTCTTCAGTAGCTGCTTGAGAACTTGAACACCTTTCTCTGCCTTACCATTCGACTGAGCATACAAAGGACTGGATGTGATGTGTTGAAAGTCATAATGTGCTGCAAACTGTTGCCACTCCTTACAGTTGAAGCACGGACCATTGTCGCTAATGGCAATCCTGGGAATTCCATGTCTGGCGAAGATGGATTTCACATGCATTATGACACTGCTTGCTGTGGTGCTTGAGAGCAGCGCCATCTCAGGATAGTTAGAATAGTAGTCAATCACTATTAGATAGTCTTTACCATTTAAATGAAAAAGGTCCATACCAACCTTTTGCCATGGTGCTGTTGGTATGTCAGCTACTATCATTGGTTCCTTTGCTTGTTTGTTTTGGCATTTCTGACATGTCTCACATTTGCCTATCATGTTCTCAATGTCCTGATTTATGCCAGGCCAATAAACAGTGTCTCTTGCTCTCCTTTTGCATTTTTCAATTCCGAGGTGTCCCTCATGAATCCTTTTGAGCATGTCTTGACGTAGAGCCTGTGGAATGACTATTCTGTTCTGTTTTAGTAATAGTCCACTTGCGACACTCAATTCTGATCTTATGTGAAAATATTTTGGACAGGAACCTTTTGGCCAACCATGATGAATGTTCTCTATTACTGTTTGTAACACTGTATCTTTTACTGTTTCTTCTGCTATTTGCTTTGATTTTGTGTCTGACACGGGCAGCGCAGCAGTGACCATACTCACATGAACATCCACGTCTTCTTCAGTAGAGCTCACATGACTCATTGTGGGTGCTCGGGATAGTGCATCTGCTAACACTATGTATTTGCCTGGTGTGTAGATCAGTTCAAAGTCATATCTTTGCAGCTTCATCATGAGTCGTTGAATCCTTGGAGACATCTCATTCAGGTTCTTTTTTATGATGGCAACCAGTGGGCTGTGGTCTGTCTCAACTGTGAAGGTGGGAAGTCCATATATGCAGCCATGAAACTTTTCTAGTCCAACTACCAAGCCTAGACATTCCTTTTCAATCTGGGCGTATCGACACTCAGTATCAGTCATAGACCTGGAGGCATAGGCAACAGGCTTCCAATCTTCACCCTCTGCTTGTAGCAAGACCGCGCCTAGGCCATCTTTTGATGCATCCGTTGACACTTTGATTCTTTTTGTTGGGTCAAAGAAGGTGAGTACAGGTGTGGTTGTCAGCACTGTTTTGAGGTTCATCCACTCTTGTTCATGTCTTTCTGTCCATGCGAACTCATTTGTTTTATGTAGCAGGTCTCGCAGACAGGTTGCCTTGGCTGACAAGTTAGGAATGAACTTTCCAATGAAGTTTATCATCCCCATGATGCATAGCACTCCTTTTTTGTCAGTGGGTCGGGGCATTTTGAGTATGGCGTTTACTTTTTCCATATCTGGCTCTATTCCTTTACCAGATAGATTATCTCCTAGGAAAGTGACTTCCTGGACGCCAAACTGACACTTGGCTTTGTTGAGCTTCAGTCCATTCCGGCGTATGCTCTGTAGCACTTTAGTCAGTCTCTCATTGTGTTCTTTCAGTGTGGAGCCCCAGATGATGATGTCATCAACATAGACCCGAACTCCTTCCAGACCTTCAATTATGTGTTCCATCGCTCTATGAAAGATTTCAGATGCAGATATTATCCCGAAAGGCATTCTGAGGAAACAATACCTGCCAAATGGTGTGTTGAAGGTACAGTATTTGGTGCTCTCTTCATCCAGTTTTAGTTGCCAAAATCCTTGTGAGGCATCGAGCTTTGTAAAGTATCTGGCACCTGACATTTCACTGGTGATTTCTTCTCACTTGGGAATCTGGTAGTGTTCATGTTTTATGTTTGCATTTAAGTTCTTTGGATCCATGCATATTCTTAGATCATTGTTCTTTTTCTTTACACATACCATGGAGTTAACCCAGTCTGTTGGCTCTTCGACTTTCTTGATGACTCCTAGTGTGGTCATTCTGTCCAGTTCATTCTTGAGCTGGTCACGCAGGGGTGCTGGAACTCTTCGTGGAGCATGTACCACTGGCTGAGCATCCTCCTTTAGCTGGATCTTGTAAGTGAATGGTAGAACTCCAAATCCTTTGAACACATCCTGGAAATTATTCACTACAGAATCCACCGAGTCATCTGGTCTGTTTATGGCACAGTTTATATGGTATACTCTCTTGACCAGTTCTAAGTCCTCACAAGCTTTGTCACCCAGTAGTGAATCAAGTCCTTCAGCCACAACAGAAAACATGAGATGATGCACTTTGTCTTTGACTGTCACTTTAAGTCTGCATACACCTAAGCTATCTATTTTCTGTCCATTATAGTCCTTCAGTAGTACTGACTTTTTCTGTATTTTGGGCTTTTCTTTCATATTGTTAATGTCACTCATACTGATTAAGTTTGCTTTTGCCCCAGTGTCTAGTTTCAATGTAACTAATGCTCCATTTACCTGCAGTGGGATCATCCATTTGTCCTCTTTTACTGCATTAATTTTATGTTCAGCATTGTTAATTCCTGAGGGCTGCACATTTTCTGTATCCTTTTTGATATTGTCACATGACACCATTCCTACAAAACATGTCTCACTTAAATCAGTGTCCTCAATTATATTAACTTGTTGCCCTTTCTTAGTTTTTACTTTTGAAAAGCATTGTTTGGCAAAGTGATTCTTTCCATGACATTTTATGCACATTTTTCCAAACGCTGGGCATTGTCTTAACTGGTGTTTGTGACCACAGTGTTTACAATTAAAAATTCCTTCCTCCGATTGCTTTTCATTTCTGTTCTGCCCATGTTTCTTCCCTTTGTGGGACACAGCACCAACAGCAGCACTTACTACAATCACATCATTATTGATTTCACTGAAAGTCTTCGCATGCTTTTGAGCTAGCTCGCTGGCTTTGCATAATGTCACAGCATTTTCCAATGTTAGTTCGGTTTCTCTCAACAGACGTTCCCTGACCTTTTTATCATGAATACCAAACACAATTTGGTCACGAATCATGGATGCTTTCAGCTCAGAGAAATTACATGTCTGCGCTTTCAGTTTCAGATCAGTCAGAAAGGTATCAAAAGTCTCATTTTGCTGCTGTGTCCTTGAACAGAACATGTATCTTTCATAGGTCTCATTCTTTTTGGGAGAACAATGTGTATCAAATTTCTTTAGCACATCGTCTAAATTTTCTCTGTTCTCCTCTGGATTAAATACAAATGTATTAAATACCTCTATCACCTGTGGGCCTGCAACCGTGAGCAGCAACGCTATTTTCCTTGCGTCTGGCTTCGTACCATACCCGATGGCAGCAATGTAGAGTTTGAATTGTTGTTTAAAAGTCTGCCAATTGTAGTCGACATTTCCTGTGAGTTTCAAACGCTCTGGTGGCTTCAAATTCTCCATGTCGCATTGCACAATATTCAGCAGATCTTACCAATCCTGGTACCATGTTATGTTCATTAATAACTAGTCGTTTTTATTAAGAACAGCTAGCTTTTGCTAGACACTTTATTGAGCACATGTGGACTAGGTACAGTATCTGTAGAGGCCTCCATCTTGACTGCTGCCTTGTGGGTAGCCTAGTGCATTGTGGGTAGCCCACTCTTATATATATACATACAGCACCACCTAGTGTACCATTCCAGAATGGCAGGTTACTGATCATTACAGAGCAGGCCGGGGAGAGCGGGCCGGGTAGAGCGGGCTGGGCCGGGTAGAGCGGGCCGGGTAGAGCGGGCTGGGCCGGGTAGAGTGGGCCGGGGAGAGTGGGCCGGGCCGGGTAGAGTGGGCCGGGGAGAGAGGGCCGGGTAGAGTGGGCCGGGGAGAGCAGGCCGGGGTGAGTGCGCCGGGTAGAGCGGGCCGGGGAGAGCAGGCCAGGTAGAGCGGGCCGGGCCGGACAGAGCAGGCCGGGTAGAGCGGGCCGGACAGTGCGGGCCGGGTAGAGCGGGCCGGACAGAGCGGGCCGGGGAGAGCGGGCTGAGTAGAGCGGGCCGGGTAGAGTGGGCCGGGTAGAGTGGGCCAGGGAGAGCAGGCCGGGGAGAGCGGGCTGGGGAGAGTGGGCTGGACAGAGCGGGCCGGGTAGAGCGGGCCGGGGAGAGCAGGCCAGGTAGAGCGGTTCGGGCCAGACAGAGCGGGCCAGGTAGAGCGGGCCGGACAGTGTGGGCTGGGTAGAGCGGGCCGGACAGAGCGGGCCGGACAGTGTGGGCTGGGTAGAGCGGGCCGGACAGAGCGGGCCGGACAGTGTGGGCTGGGTAGAGCGGGCCGGACAGAGCGGGCCGGGGAGAGCGGGCCGGGGAGAGCGGGCCGGGCCGGGTAAAGTGGGCCGGGGAGAGAGGACCGGGTAGAGTGGGCCGGGGAGAGCGGGCCGGGGAGAGCGCGCCGGGTAGAGCGGGCCGGGGAGAGCAGGCCAGGTAGAGCGGGCCGGGTAGAGCGGGCCGGGTAGAGCGGGCCGGACAGAGCGGGCCGGGTAGAACCGGCCTGGTCCCTGAACCATGCTGAGGGAGTTGAACTTGGCCAGGGCCAGGAGCCGAGACCCTACGAATGGCCTCGGTCCGAGTGGTGGGGAGAGAAGAATCAAACTTGGGTTCCCCACCTCCAGATAGACACCTAGTGGCCGCTTCGGGAGACAGCAGCTGTTTAGATTGTGTGCGGACAGGATCCGGCTTGCTTTCTCTCTGGTGTACGTTAAGTCTTAGAATCGTACAGCGCAGAAGGAGGCCATTCAGCCCATTGTGCCTGTGCCGGCTCTTTGAAAGAGCTCTCCAATTAATTCCACTTCCCCCTGCTCTTTCCCGTAGCCCTGATAATTTTTCCTTTTCAAGTATTTATCCAATTCCCCTTTGAAAGTTACTATTGAATCTGCTTCCACCGCCCTTTCAGGCAGCGCGTTCCAGATCATCACAATGTGGCTGGGGCTAGTCATATATGTGTAGATGAGGGAAGAGGCCAATAAAAAGAGCGAATAAATTTAAGAGTCATCAAGACAAACCCCGGCCAAGATGGAATCCGCCAGATATTGGAATGCGGCCTTGACGCTTTCCAATGCGAGAGACCTGACTGCAAACGCGGAAAGCCCTCAACGCTTGAGGCGTGAGGAATGGGATGATCCTCTGCCTTAAATGCCGATAACCTTTCGTCAGGTCGAGAGCTGTCAGATAGATACTTGGTGCTCACTCTCTCCCCCCACCCCCTCCGAGCTTCTCCAGGGTCTGTGCACGGCATCGGGTAGGTGCCGGTCTCCGCCAAGTCATTTCGTTCACGATAACCTCCACAAAAACCATGCGGTCTCGCCCTTAGTGACCAAAGCCCACCAGTGATAGAAACATAGAAACATAGAAGATAGGAGCAGGAGTAGGCCATTCAGCCCTTCGAGCCTGTTCCGCCATTCAACGAGATCATGGCTGATCATCCAAACCCTAGCACCCGGTCCCTACACCGACAGCCATCCCACACAAGCCCTATCCCCGTAACCCCGTAACCCCACGTATTTAATCCCCCCTAACACTAAGGGCCAATTTTTATCATGGCCAATCAACCTAACCCGCATATATTTGGACTGTGGGAGGAAACCGGAGCACCCGGAGGAAACCCACGCAAACACAGGGAGAATGTGCAAACTCCACACAGACAGTCACCCGAGGCCGGATTTGAACCCGGGTCCCTGGCGCTGTGAGGCAACAGTGCTAACCACTATGCCACCGTGATGACCGTGGGCCCTGTGCTGTCCGTACTGCTCCCAGGCCCGGCACCGCCTGAACCCTCCCAGCTGTCCATTCCCTCTCGCTGGTTGGCACAGAGTGCGCACTTTGGCGCACTGGGTTTGAAGTGTCTGTGTTTATCTCGTGTACAAAACTTGCCTATTCTTTGAAGATTTCAATTAGCTTCGCCGAGCTCCGCTCACAGGACTGAGACTGCTTGCCGAGGGTTGTTAGAATTTCATAATGGCGGGTCTCATTCAGAACAAAAATAACAGGCTGTTAAATCCATAGCTGACCAATCACAAAGTCTGTATTTGTTTGAAATTGTGCATTAGTCTCCTTCTCAAATCCCGTTACCAATGGAAACAGTACATTACAACAGTGACTACACTTCAAAAAGTACTTCATTGGCTGTTAAGCGCTTTGGAACGTCCTGTGGTCGTGAAAGGCGCTATAGAAATGCAAGTCTCTCTAGCTTTCCAATTTACGTAATGATGGGACAATGATATAGGCTGGGACAATACAACTGCCATTATCAAACTCTTTATATAGTGTGCCTGACTTAGAGGGACAGTTTACTGGACCAAAGCAAGACAGATCTGCTTCAGTCTAATCACAAATCTTGCTCCTGCCTCGTATTGTTGATGAGGGGGTAAGAAATCAATTGGGCGCATCATTCATCTGAAGGTTAAATAACTAAACCTGCTTCTCTGTTTTCCCCCATAGTCTCATTCAGATCGATTTCAGCTTCAAAGTCGAGTTTGTCTTCCTGAAGATGAAGGAGGAGGCACTGCGGCGGTGAGTTGGGTTGGAAGCTAAGCCCTCGGGCCGTACAGACACAAAAGATCCCAGATTCGAAGCCTGTGTTGAGTGAGCTTATCTCTGCTGAGCTGGTGACAGAGGGGGCGCTCCAATTGGCCTCAGCGCCGCTCGACTGGGGGGTGGGGTGGGGCGGTTTACATTAATCGGGGGTCCCGCAGCTTATTGCTGTCCAGTGACGGAAGGTCCCTCACAGAGTTGAATATCCTGCCATTGCACATTGTCTACACTGATACAGGAGGATTGGTCACCTGGACAAAGGGGTGGAGGGCGGAAGGGGGCCAGGAAACTCTACCCTAACGTGAGCTGCACATTCAGGAGAGGAAAGGAGAGAGTTGGACTGGAAGGCCCTCTGAGGGTGTAACAGGCAGCTAGTGGCCCCTTCGGGCAGAACCCTAGATAAAAGTTTCTGTCTCCTTCCATGCACTCTGAACAGGGGTCGGCCATTCAGCCCCTCGGGCCTGTTCTGCCATTCAATCAGATCATGGCTGATCTGTACCTCAACACCATTTACTCGCCTTTGCACCACATCCCTTGACAACCTTGCCTAACAAAAGTCATTTTAATTTCATTTCCCAATGAAACTAAAAAGTCGTTCGGTCCTAACTGGATTCAGGCAATTGTGGTGTCCATTCCCTCCGGGAACTGGATTTAAATCCAGCCCAAACCTGCTCTGTCTGATGGCTGTGAAGATTGTCCATGGAATCAGTTTGGGGTCAGCCTTAACCGAGTCCCTGGTGTCGCTGGGCCCTGGTGGACCTGAGCTAGCAGTCTCACTCAGCGAAGTCCCTGGTTGGCTGAGAGTGTGTGACCCAGGCATTGAGTGCTTTCATTCCTCTGTGTGCAATCTTTAGCTCCTTAGTTAGCACTTTCATGTAAAATTCCCATCTATGCTATTCCTTTTAAATACATTAAAACCGGTGTTAAAATAGCACAATTATATAACACCCACGGGTTAACCAAGGGCTAAAAAAATTGAGATCGTGCCCCATTTTCCCAGCAGTAAGATCCCTCACCTTTAATGAGTTCACAAATTCATTAACTTTTTTTTAAGTAGAAAAAAGAATCTGTGAGTAAATGGTCTTTTTCTTTAATTCCATTTTTTTACATAGAATTTGCAGCACAGAAGCCGGCCATTCGGCCCAGCTGGTTCGTGCTGGTGCTTATGCTCCACAAGAGCCTCCTCCCAGCCTACTTCATCTCACCCCATCAACATATTCTTCGATTCCTTTCTCCCACATGTGTTTATCTAGCCTCCCCTTAAATGCATCTATACTATTCACCTCAACCACTCCCTGTGGTAGCGAGTTCCACATTCTCACCACTCTCTGGGTAAAGAGGTTTCTCGTGAATTCACAGAATCACAGAAACCCCACAGTGCAGATAGAGGCCATTTCGGCCCATCGAGCCTGCACCGACACATATCCCACCCGATCCCTGTAACCCCTACACCAACACATATCCCACCCTATCCCCGTAACCCCACGTATTTAATCCCCCTAACACTAAGGGTCAATTTATCATAGCCAATCAACCTAACCCGCACATCTTTGGACTGTGGGAGGAAACCGGAGCACCCGGAGGAAACCCACGCAAACACGGGGAGAATGTGCAAACTCCACACAGACAGTCACCCGAGGCCGGATTTGAACCCGGGCCCCTGGCGCTGTGAGGCAACAGTGCTAACCACTATGCCACCATGCTCGCGAGAATGGTGGCACTAATTGGATTTATTAGTGACTATCTTATATTGATGGCCCCTAGTTCTGGTCTCCCCCAGACGTAGATACATCTTGTCTACATTCAACCTATCAAACCCTTTCATAATCTTAAAGACCTCCATCAGATCACTACTCAGCCTTCTCATTTCTAGAGAAAAGAGCCCCAGCCTGTTCAATCTTTCCTGATAGGTATAAACTTTCAGTTCTGGTATCATCCTTGTAAATCTTTTTTGCACCTTCTCTAGTGCCTCTATATCCTTTTTATAATATGGTGACCAGAGCTGCGCCCAGTACTCCAAGTGTGGTCTAACCAAGATTCTATACAGGTTTAACAGAACTTCCCTGCTTTTCAATTCTATCCCTCTAGAAATGTTTTATAGCCTGCGTCGCTACTTTTAGTGATTTGTGTACCTGAAACCCCAGATCCCTCTGCTCCTCTACCCCATTTAGACTCCTGTTTTCCAAGGAGTATGTGGCCTCCTTATTCCTTCTACCAAAATGCACCACCTCACAATTATCTATATTGAAATTAATTTGCTATTTACATGCCCATTCTGCATGTTTATTAATGGCTTCCTGTGTTTTGAGGAGAATTTGTTGAGGTGACTTGTCCCTGATTTTACCCCTTTGCCCCCCTCCTCCATTCAAACTCTTTTATTCCAACTGGGTCCCTGTACAATGGCCCAATTAAAACAGGAGCCTCACCATGTAGATAAGCATACCTGCTCTCCTCAGACTTGGCCAGCATGCTGCAGGATATGGGATCCTCATCGTCTCCATATGTCAATGTCAAGCACACGTAGCTGAGTACAATGAGGTAATGCTTCTCCAATCAGACTCCTCTGTTTTGGGTACCACAGTAAGTGTGAATCCGGCCCAGACTGACAGGACGATGGGTTCCTCTCCGTTGAATGTAGGGTCCTACAAGAAATTAGGTTGGACGGACTCAACCCAGTTTCTAGTGGGCGCAGTCCCACACAACAGACTGCCTGATGACAGGGGCTGAAGCTTTCATCTCACACAGACAGGCCTCAGGGACAGCTGGTGTGAGAAATGGAAAGGTCCATAACATGAAGTCACATAGTAATGGCTGCTTGTCTGAGGCTCTCTGAGATCTACATAAGAAATAGGAGCAGGAGTCGGCCATTTGGCCCTTCGAGCCTGCTCTGCCATTCAATAAGATCATGGCTGATCTTCTACCTCATCTCCACTTTCCTGCACTATCCCCATATCCCTTGATTCCCTTAATATTCAAAAATCTATCGATCTCTGTCTAGAATATACTCAACGACTGAGCCTCCACAGCCCTCTGGGGTAGAGAATTCCAAAGATTCACCACCCTCTGAGTGAAGAAATTTATCCTCATCTCAGTCCTAAATGGCCGACCCCTTATTCTGAGACTGTGACCCCTGGTTCTAGACTCCCCAGCCAGGGGAAACATCCTCCCTGCATCTACCCTGTCAAGCCCTGTAAGAATTTTGTATGTTTCGATGAGATCACCTCTCATTCTTCTAAACTCTAGAGAATATAGGCCTAGTCTACTCAATCTCTCCTCAAAGGGCAATCCCCCCATCCCAGGAATCAGTCTGGTGAACCTTCATTGCACTCCCTCTATGCCAAGTATATCCTTCCTTAGGTAAGGAGACCAAAACTGTACACAATACTCCAGGTGTGGTCTCACCAGGGCCCTATATAATTGCAGTAAGACGTCTTTACTCTTATACTCAAATCCTCTTGTAATAAAGGCCAACATACCATTTGCTTTCCTAATTGCTTGCTGTACCTGCATGTTAACTTTCAGTGATTCGTGTACAAGGACACCCAGGTCCCTCTGAACACCAACATTTCCCAATCTCTCACCATTTAAAAAATACTCTGCTTTTCTATTTTTCCTACCAAAGTAGATAACTTCACATTTCTTCACATTATATTCCATTTGCCATGTTCTTGCCCACTCACTTAGCTTGTTTATATCCGCTTGAAGCCTCCTTGCATCCTCCTCACAACTTCCCACCCAGCTTTGTATCATCAGCAAACTTGGATATATTACATTTGGTCCCCTTATCAAAATCATTGATATAGATTGTGAATAGCTGAGGCCCAAGCACTGATCCTTGCGGTACCCCACTAGTTACAGCCTGCCAACCCAAAAATGACCCATTTATTCCTACTGTCTGTTTTTCTGTCCGTTAACCAATCCTCAATCCATGCTATTTTATTACCCCCAATCCCATGAGCACCTAATTTTGTTTAATAACCTCTTGTGTGGCACCTTATCAAATGCCTTCTGAAAATCCAAATACACCACATCCACTGGTTCCCCCTTATCTATTCTGCTAGTTACAACCTCAAAAATCTAACAGATTTGTCAAACACGATTTCCCTTTCATAAATCCATGTTGACTCTGCCCAATCCTATTATTATTTTCTAAGTGCCCTGTTACCATGTCCTTAATAATAGATTCTAGCATTTTCCCTACTACTGATGTCAGGTTTGTAGTACAGTACCCCGTTTTCTCTCCCCCTCATTTCTTAAATAGTGGGGTTACATTTGCCACCTTCAGATCTCTGCGTTCCTCTAACTCTGGCCCCTTGTCCATCCCCCACTTCCTGTCCTGATGAATTCAATCACTAATGCTGGATTCTAGGACCTTGAAAACAGCTGATGCGAGACTAAGTCATCTATAGTTACTCGGTTCATCCATCTCTCCTCCCCTGAACAAGGGGGTTACACTCTCCTCTCCCACAGCACAACTTGCATATCTAAGGAGGATTATTTGATTTCCCAAGATGAAAACCAGCTTCAAAACTGACCATTGAAAAATAAAAAATGGAAGTAAGGAAGGTGACTTGTTTCTTGTGTTTCAGGAAGGTGGCCATTAAGCTGGTTAAAGAGTACACGCTAAAGGCAACTCAGATCCTGGAGATCACGGCAAGTATCTGAATCCTAACTTGGAGATCCCATGGCACTATTCTAGGAAGCATGGGGAGTTCTCCCAGAGTCCTGGTCTACATTATCCCTCAACCAATTCCACCAAAAAAAGGCACTCTTGCCTTTGAGTCAGAAGGACATGGGTTCAAGTCCCACTTCAGAGGCTTGAGCACAAAATCTAGGCTGACACTCCCAGTGTAGCGCTGAGGGAGTGCTGCACTGCCAGAGGTGCCGTCTTTTGGATGAGACGTTAAACCAAGGCCGCGTCTGCTCTCTCAGGTGGACGTAAAAGATCCCATGGGACTATTTTGAAGAAGAGCAGGGGAGTTATCCCCGGTGTTCTGGCCAATATTTATCCTTCAGCCAATATCACTAAAATAGATTATCTGATCATTTATCACAGGCATTCCAGGCTAACGACAAATGAGGGGCAAAAATACAAAAAAAATAAAGTGGACACTTGTCCTCTCCCCCGCACCCCCACCCCCACCCCACACACACACACACACACACCCCCTCCTCCACAACCCCCTCCCCCAAGAAAACTGATAAATGTAGAACGAAACAGCTGGAACCGAGTAATGAAGGCACCCTGTGGACCGCAGTTATACCTCCAGGCACTGGCGCTAATTAGAAGGGACTTGGCCACCCAGTTGAACTGACCATCTGTCTCCCCGTCCTCTCGGCGACAGGTCCACGAGGTATCCAGAGAAATCTCCATCCGACTCGGCGAGAACGGGACGAAGGACCCAACCGACATCTCCACTGTGGCCTATTACATCGAGAGAGACGTGAGTACGGCTCCCGCCTCTCCATCCCAGCACACACCTCTACTTTTATACATACAATTTCCAGCACAGAAACAGGCCATTCTGCCCAACTGGTCCGTGCCCACACGAGCCTTCTCCCACCGTTCTTCATCTAACTCCATCAGAGTAACCTTCCATTCCTTTCTCCCTCATGTGTTATTCCAGCTTCCCCTTAAATGCATCGATGCTATTCACCTCAACCAGTTAGATATATTTCTTAAGGCTAAAAGGATCAAGGGATATGGGGAGAAAGCAGGGACAGGGTACTGAGTTTGGATGATCAGCCATGATCTCATTGAATGGCGGAGCAGGCTCGAGCGGCCGAATGGCCTACTCCTGCTCCTATCTTCTATGTTTCTATGTTTCTAACCACTCCCTGTGGTAGCGAGTTCCACATTCTCACCACTCTCTGGGTAAAGAAGTTGCCCCTGAATTCCCTATTGGATTTATTATTGACTATCTTATATTTATGGCTCCAAGTTTTGGTCTCCCTCCCACCATCTTCTCTACGTCGACCCTATCAAACCCCCTTCAGAATTTTAGAAGACCCTCTAGAAGGTCACCCCACAGCCTTCTCTTCTCTTGAGAAAAGAGCCCCAGCCTGTTCAGCCTTTCCTGATAGTTATAACCTCTCAGTTCATGCAAATCTTTTTTTGCACTTTCTCCAGTGCCTCTACACCCTTTTTATAATATGGAGACCAGATTATATGGGGCCAGAAATTCCAGGCCAGAAGCGTGAGTACGGTCGGCTTACTCACGCTTCTGGCCGTTGGAAATGCCGGCGTTCAGCATGAACAGCGCATGCGGGGAACGCCGGCATTTCCAGACCTCGAGCGCGTGCGACTGCACAGGCAGCGCTTGCGCAGTGAACTTCGTGGATTTCATTCATGAAATCCGTGAGGTTAAGTCCTTAGAAGTTACACTGAAAAAAAGCAAGTGTAAAGTGGTTCATTGGCTGCGGAGGAAGATATATTTTATCGTGGAGCTTTTGAAATGCAATATTTTTGTTTGGGAAAGGGAGGGAAGTTATTTTAAGAAATTTTAAGTAAGTTTTAAAGTTAAAATTTTTTTTTTTTTAAAGGGTTTTCAGAACGGTAGGTAGAAGGAGCAATTGTGGCTGTGTGAATGGAATGTGAGAATGAGTTATGTATGTATGTCCACATATATTCCTTTACGTATATGTATGTATGTTTTATATTCCTTTACTATGAATGTATGTTTTTAATTATGATTTTCCAATAAGTTACTTTCTCTGAAAGTCATAATTAAATAATACATTCATACACATAAGTAAAGGAATATATACATAACACGCAAAGGAATATATACAGACATACATACTTTCAGAAGCTCCACGATAAGAAATATCTTCCTCCGCAGCCTCTGTAGCAACTGTACCCATGCTTTTTTCATGTGTAAGTTGTAATGACTGGACCTCACTGAAAGCATTAATGAAAGCGGCGAATTATACTGCGCACGCGCTGCATGTGCAGTCGCACGCGTTCTGCCTCTGAACCCCTTCGTTCAGAGGACAGGAAATGCCGGTTTTCCCCACATGCACTGTGCATGCTGAAAACCGGCATTTCATCCGGCCAGATGCGTAAGTACCCCGACCGTACTAGCGCATTTGGAAGGGAATTATTGGGCCAACATTTTACTTGTCAATAAAATAAAAAATTTAACACTTGCACGACTTGCCCCCTCGCATCTGCGACTGAGGGTCCAAGGAGGTGCATTGCGCAAGAGGTCATCATCGGACGTATCCTCACACTGTTCCCTTTGGGGAACTGTATGAAGTGGTGGAAGGATTTATGGCCGTGATTAACGCTCATTCCGTGACCGTAACCATCTTTGAACCAGCCATTAGGGTGGTTAGTCCTATGGCGGGAGGGTTTTACGGGCTCCCACAACCCATCTGAGGGGGGGGGGGCCACCAACACCCACGGACACAAGTATCCCGCTGGATGTCCACCCAGAATTTAAAGTTGGAGCTCCGACTCCACTTGCCGGGACTGTCTGGAGTGGGGTTCAAAACCCTACTCCTTCTGGCCCAGCGGCGGGGATGCTTACTGCTACGCAAAAGGCCCACTCCGCACAGAAGGTGACACCCATACGTTTCCTGCGCCTTTTCCCTCCCCGTAACTGGAGCCCTATGCTGCCATTTCACGTTGCTAATCGGATTGGGCGTTTGTCATAGCGGTAGGATCCCCGCCGCTGGGCCAGATCAGGGTAGGGTTTCGAACCCCGCTCCAGACAGTCCCGGCAAGTGGAGTCAGAGCTCCGGCTCTAAATTCTGGGTTGACATCCAGTGGGATATTTGCGTCCGTGGGTGTGGGTGGCCCCCCCTCCTTGTATAGCTTGTGGGAGCCCGTAAAACCCTCCCGCCATAGGACTAACCGCCCTAATGGCTGGTTCAAAGATGGTTACGGTCACGGAATGAGCATTAATCACGGCCATAAATCCTTCCACCACTTCATACAGTTCCCCAAAGGGAACAGTGTGAAGACACGTATGACGACGACATTGCTAAATAAATAAATGGAATTAAAAAAATTCTTTTAGGGCTTTTAAAAGTCTTTAAATTGCTTTAATTCTCTTTAAAACTACTTCAGATTACTCAAAATAATGTAAACATTTTAAAAAGTTTATAAAAGTTACCAAAATCTTCAAAAAACTTCCAAAAACCTATTTAAACTGCTGCTTTGCATGTAAAAAAGCAAAGCAGCTTGACAGAAACATTGGGGGCGTGTCCAGTGAAACTGAGACCTCAAGGGGCGTGTCTCACTTACACTGCACGCTCCTGGGTCCGCGCTGGCTGCACTCCTGGGCGGCGTGACGTCATACGCTGCCCGGGAATGTGCTTTCTATTTCTCCAAGTTCAGGCGTCCCAGAAGCTGATCGGCAGGAGCGCGGGGTAAGTGCAAATACGGGGCTTGCACGCGCTGCAAGCCCCGTTCTGGAATTTCTGGCCCATAGTGAAATCGAGGTGGAGGGCCAGGGCCTACTGCGCAGGGCTTCACTGGTAGGGAAGCTGAGCAGCATCAGCTGATCACTCACTGCTCCTTGGTCTGCCTCCTCTTCTCCTTTTGGTTAGTGCTGGTGTCCTCCACCGTGGCCGCAAGGTGTGGTTTTGAACTGGTCGGTCGTTTTAGGGATGTGGGTGTCGCTGGCAAGGCCGGCATTTATTGTCCATCCTTAGTTGCCCTTGAGAAGGTGGTGGTGGGCCTTCTTCTTGAACTGCCGCAGTCCGTGTGGTGAAGGTACTCCCATGGCACCGGTGGGTTTTGACGGTGGCAGTCTGGTGTCTTCCAAATGCCATCAGCAGATGGCAAAGGCCTGCTTTTCGATCGCTGCCTTTATCGATAAAGTTGCTGTGGGCGATTGTGAATGGACTCGTTTCCTATTTTGTGCATTGACGAAAGTTGGCTGCCGCGTTTCCTACATTCCAACAGTGACTACACTTCAAAAAGTACTTCATTGGTTTTAAACCACTTTGGTACGTCCTCAGATCATGAAAGGGGAATTATAAATGCAAATTATTTCTTTTCTTTCTGACTCTAACCTGTGTTGACCTTTTTGGCTTCAGACCCAAGTTTGTCCGACTGGTTTGAGTTAGCCTAGGGTGTCAAAGTGAATCTCCTGGCTAGTTTCTCTCGTGCTGTTCTCAACAATGTCTTCACCTTGCAGCTGAAGATGAACAAATTCACCCTGGAAGTAGACGGAAAGAGCCTG
This sequence comes from Somniosus microcephalus, assembly GCF_052327205.1. Taxonomy (NCBI): domain Eukaryota; kingdom Metazoa; phylum Chordata; class Chondrichthyes; order Squaliformes; family Somniosidae; genus Somniosus; species Somniosus microcephalus. The sequence continues at coordinate 17,693,177 of NC_140998.1, forward strand.
CAGGTGGAGAGGGAGTCGGTACAAGTTTGGTTCTTCGATAACGAGCCTCCTCGAATCAACATGAAGACCATTTCGCCCGGTTTCGCTGCCATCATCATCATCATCGCCCTGGCTATTCTAACAGGGATTGCAGTGTTTGTAAGTACGATCGCACCCAACCAAACCTCAATCCTATGCAAGCAGTTATAGAATCATAGAATGGTTACAGCACAGAAAGAGGCCATTCGGCCTGTCGAGCCCGTGCCGGCTCTCTGCAAGAGCACTTCAGCCAGTCCCACTCCCCCACCCTTTCCCCGTAGTCCTGTAAATTGTTTCCTTCAGATACTTATCCAATTCCCTTTTGAAAGCCACGATTGAATCTGCCTCCACCACCCTCTCAGGCAGTGAATTCCAGATCCTAACCACTCGCTGCGTTAAAAGTTTTTCCTCATGTCGCCTTTGGATCTTCTGCCAATCACCTTAAATCTGTGCCCTCTGGTTCTCGACCCTTCCACCAATGGGAACAGTTTCTCTTTACTCTGTCTAGACCCCTCATGATTTTGAACACCTCTGTCAAATATCCTCTCAAACTTCTCTGCTCTAAGGAGAACAACCCCAGCTTCTCCAGTTTATCCAAAATATATCACTTCGCACTTTTCTGCAACATGTCCGTCCATTCCACCAGCCTATCAATGTCCTCTTGAAGTCTATCACTATCCTCCTCAGGTTATCATTATCTTCGGATAAACCAGTTCTTACTGATTCCTGACGCACTGCTGATTTCTTCTGAGGGTCTGTTAAATATGAGTTTCTGCCGGTTATTCATGGGCATAGTCACAAGCTCAGAAGACGGGGCTTGCCAGGGTAGATGCTGGGAGGATGTTTCCCCATGGCTGGGGAGTCTAGAACTAGGGGTCACAGTCATCAGAATACTTGGGTGTACAGGGCACAATTTCAAAATTTGCAGATGACACAAAACTTGGAAGTATAGTGAACAGTGAGGAGGCTAGTGATAGACTTCAAGAAGACATAGACAAGTTGGTGGAATGGGCGGACACGTGGCAGATGAAATTTAGCGCAGAAAAGTGCGAAGTGATACATTTTGGTAGGAAGAACGAGGAGAGGCAATATAAACTAAAGGGTAGAATTCTAAAGGAGGTGCATAAACAGAGAGACCTGGGGGTATATGTGCACAAATTATTGAAGGTGGCAGGGCAGGTTGAGAAAGCGGTTAAAAAAACATACGGGATCCTGGGCTTCATAAATAGAGGCATAGAGTACAAAAGCAAGGAAGTTATGATGAACCTTTATAAAACACTGGTTCGGCCTCAACTGGAGTATTGTGTCCAATTCTGGGCACCACACTTTATGAAGGATGTGAAGGCCTTAGAGGGGGTGCGGAAAAGATTTACGAGAATCGTTCCAGGGATGAGGGACTTCAGTTACGTGGATAGACTGGAGAAGCTGGGGTTGTTCTCCTTCGAGCAGAGAAGATTGAGAGGAGATTTGATAGAGTTGTTCAAAATCATAAGGGGTCTGGACAGAGTAGATAGAGAGAAACTGTTCCCATTGGCGGAAGGGTTGAGAACCAGAGGACACAGATTTAAGGTGATTGGCAGCAGATCCAAAGGCGACGTGAGGAAAAACTTTTTTACACAGCGAGTGGTTAGGATCTGGAATTCACTGCCTGAAAGGATGGTGGAGGTAGATTCAATTGTGGCTTTCAAAAGGGAATTGGATAAGTACCTGTGGTAAACCACTGTTTGTATTCCACTGTGTACATGCCTGGACATGCCTCGGCTGACTCCTCCCACAAGTCCTAGTATAAAGGTGACTGCTCCCCAGCCCTTTGTATTTCTGGACCGGTCGACCACTCGAGGCAGACCTTCATTCTTTTGTTAATAAAAGCCTTTAGTTACTCTCTTAACTCTCAGTCTTTTATGAGTAATTGATAGCGCATCAGTACCTGAAGGAAAAACATTTTCAGGGCTACGGGGAAAGGGCGGGGGAGCGGGACTAGCTGAAGTGCTGTTGCAGAGAGCCGGCACAGGCTCGACGGGCCGAATGGCCTCCTTCTGTGCTGTAACCATTCTATGATTCAATGATTCTATAAGGGGTCGGCCATTTAGGACTGAGATGAGGAGAAATTTCTTCACTCAGAGGGTTGTGAATCTTTGGAATTCTCTACCCCAGAGGACTGTGGAGGCTCAGTCGTTGAGTATATTCAAGGCTGAGATCGATAGATTTTTTGAATATTAAGGGAATCAAGGGATATGAAGATCAGGCGGGAAAGTGGAGTTGAGGTAGAAGATCAGCCATGATCTCACTGAATGGCGGAGCAGGCTTGAAGGGCCGAATGGCCTACTCCTGCTCCTATTTCTTATGTTCTTAAGATGGAAGGTGAACAGGCGGTTTATTTAGGTTTTATAACTTCACAGAGAGGACCCAGGGGGATAGTGGAGATGGATAGATTGGCAAACCACTCAAGCCAATCTAGAAAACTATGAAAGGATGGTTAACAGTTTCAGAAAGGATGACCACCAGAGGTCCCCAATAAGACTGCAACGTCTTGGGGAGGGATGGGGGGAGGGGGATGTTTAAGAGTTTAAAAATAAACACTCCCTCCATTTTTTTGGTCTGCACCTCAGACTCCAGCAGATCCTCCACTTGCTTGGGATCCAGGGACAGGCACAACCCTCCTACATTGGAGTCCGAGCCGACTTTCCATCAGGCACATGAGACAGGATGCTGGGAACTCCCTCCCTCTCACAACAACAACTTGTATTTATATAGTGCCTTTAACATAGTAAAATGTCCCAAGGCGCTTCACAGGAGTATTATCAGACAAAATTGGACACGGAGCCACATAAGGAGAAATTAGAGCAGGTGACCAAAAGCTTGGTCAAAGAGGTAGGTTTTAAAGAGCGTCTTAAAGGAGGAGGGAGAGGCGGCGAGGTTTAGGGAGGAAATTCCAGAGCTTAGGGCCCAGGCAGCTGAAGGCATGGCCACCAATGGTGGAGCGATTAAAATCGGGGCAGAATTGAAGGAGTGCAGAGAACTCGAAAGGCAGCCAGACCTCGCAACCTGGCATTTAGTCAAACTGACCAGGTAAACATGACGCCATCTTGATCTGTCGGTGGCTGCGTCTTACCAGTTGTCGGAGGAGTGGTGGAGAGTGCGGGGGGGTTTGTGGGCCGCGAATTGTACCTCAGCATGAATCATGATCTACACAAGAGAAGGATTCAAGGAGAAAAGTGGAGGGAAAAATTGGAAAGAAATAGAAAATTGGTTTAATGTTGACGGTTAATGACATTGTCTAATTGCAGGTTGTTGTCAGAAGGAGAGCAAAAGAGGACAGACAGAGGATCCAGTTTGAAGTGATTGAGGTGATGTATTCCAAACAGTAACGTTATTAGTGCTCCAACAGTGGTGCCATTAAGTTCAGCATAAGTTACAGTAGTGACTGACAGGTTGGGTATTTAAGGGAGAACTTATCTCCCTCCTTATCCCACCAATGGTTCTTGGTGCAAGATTGGCTCAGATACAATTTGTTCCTACCTTTGGTGTTTTTCCTATTTTATTGAATTTTAAAGAGGCGTTGACATTCTGCTTTGGGGACGGGGGAAACACGTGAGTGTTATGTTCATTAATAACTAGACATTCTTATTATGAACAGCTAGCTTCTAGCTAGTTATTTATTCAGTACACGTTCTCTAGGTACAGCATCTGTAGAGGTCCAGCATGTGTACTTCTGTGTGCAGGCTGCCATCTTGACTACCGCCTTCTGGGTAGCCTAGTGCATCATGGGTAGTGTAGTCTTAAACACATACAACGAAATATGCAGCTCTATACAGCTCTACAGCTCTATAGCTCCACCTAGTGTACTATTCTAGAATGACATGTTATTGATCATTACATCCCCCTTTCTTTGAGGTTAACAAAATCAATATCAATCAACTTTCAAGAAACACGATAACGATGATATCAGTAACACTTTTGCTAGTGCTCTATAAACATAAACATTTTCACAACAGTCAATACATTTTCAATATAGTTTTTCTTTGTACTCAAAGATTAAGTCTTTCAGGCTTTTTTACTACATGTGTGGATCTTCTCAGCACGGGTAAGTCTGATGTGTTTTCATGAGATTGTTCTGGTGTTTCTGACATGTCTCACATCTGCCTATCATGTTCTCAATGTCCTTATTTATGCCAGGCCAATAAACAGTGTCTCTTGCTCTCCTTTTGCATTTTTCAATTCCAAGGTGTCCCTCGTGAATCCTTTTGAGCATGTCTTGACGTAGAGCCTGTGGAATGACTATTCTGTTCTGTTTTAGTAATAGTCCACTTATGACACTCAACTCTGACCTTATGTGATAGTATTTTGGACAGGAACTGTAGTGATCAATAGCATGTCATTCTATAGTGGACACTAGGTGGAGCCGTAGAGCTGTATATAGCTGTATGTATAAGACTACACTACCCAGCTGTATGTGTTTAAGACTACATTACCCATGAGGCACTAGGCTACCCACAAGGCAACAGTCAAGATGGCAGCCTGCACACAGGAGCACACATGCTGCATCTCTACAGATACTGTACCTAGAGAACGTGTACTGAATAAATGACTAGCTAGAAGCTAGCTGTGTTCATAATAAGAATGTCTATTTATTAATGAACATAACATGGTACCAGGATGGTGAAGATCTGCTGAAAATTGTGAAAAGCGACATGGAGAATTTGAAGCCACCAGAGCGTTTGAAACTCACAGAAAAAATCGACTACAATTGGCAGACTTTTAAACAGCAATTCGAACTCTAAATTGCAGCCATCGGATTCGGTACGAAGCCAGATGCAAGGAAGATAGCGTTGCTGCTTACGGTTGCAGGCCCACAGGCGATAGAGGTATTTAATACATTTGTATTTAATCCAGAGGAGAACAGAGGAAAATTAGAAGATGTGCTAAAAAAATTTGATGCACATTGCACTCCCAAAAAGAATGAGACATATGAAAGATACATCTTCCGTTCTCGGACACAGCAACAAAATGAGACTTTTGATAGCTTTATAACTGATCTGAAACTGAAAGCACAGACATGTAATTTCTCTGAGCTCAAAGCATCCATGATTCGTGACCAGATTGTGTTTGGTATTCATGATAAAAAAGTCAGGGAACGTCTGTTGAGAGAAACCGAACTAAATTTGGAAAATGCGGTGAAAATATGCCAAGCCAGCGAGCTAGCTCGAAAGTACGCGAAGACTTTCAGTGAAATCAATAATGATGCGGTTGAAATGAGTGATAATGCTGCTGTCGGTGCTGTGTCCTATAAGGGGAAGAAACGTGGGCAGAACAGAAATGAAAAGCAATCGGAGGATGAAATTTTTAATTGTAAACGCTGTGGTTACAAACACCAGTTAAGACAATGCCCAGCGTTTGGAAAAATGTGCACAAAGTGTAATGGAAAGAATCACTTTGCCAAACAATGCTTTTCAAAAGTACAAACTAAGAAAGGGCAACGAGTTAATGTAATTGAGGACACTGATTTAAGTGAGACATTTTTTGTCGGAATGGTGTCATGTGACGATATCAAAAAAGATACAGAAAATGTGCAGCCCTCAGAAATGGACAATGCTGAACATAAAGTCAATGCAGTAAAAGTGGACAAATGAATGATCCCACTGCAAGTAAATGGAGCATAAGTTACCTTGAAACTAGACACTGGGGCAAAAGCAAACTTAATCAGTATGAGTGACATTAACAATATGAAAGAAAAGCCCAAAATACAGAAAAAGTCAGTACTACTGAAGAACTATAATGGACAGAAAATAGATAACTTAGGTGTATGCAGACTTAAAGTGACAGTCAAAGACAAAGTGCATCATCTCATGTTTTCTGTTGTGGCTGAAAGACTTGATTCGATACTAGGTGACAAAGCTTGTGAAGACTTAGAACTGGTCAAGAGAGTCTACCGTATAAACTGTGCCATAAGCAGACCAGATGACTCAGGTGATGAAGCAGAGAGCCCATCAAGGATGAAAAGTCCAAAGGGTATCCATGTCTTCAAAAAGCCTAGTTTCTCCAAGAAGAAAGAAAAAGACCTTAAGCACAAAGAGAAAAAACACAAGGAGAAAAAGTCCAAAGATATAACCGCAGCAGATGTTGTTAAGCAGTGGAAAGAGAAAAAGAAAAAGAAGAAGCCTGCACCAGATACTCCTTCTTCCCTCAGGCCAATCTTTGGTGTTCCATTAGCCGAGGCTGCTGAGAGGACTATGCTGTATGATGGGATCCAGCTGCCAGCAGTTTTTCGAGAGTGCATTGACTACATTGAGAGTTATGGCATGAAGAGTGAAGAAAACACTGAAACCCTCTCCAAGTAAAGATCACAAGGAGACCTCGATCTATACAAGAGCAGATTGATGACAATGCCGCAACTGCATCTTGTCATTCACCGCCAGAACAATCTCATGAAGACACATCAGACTTACCCGTGTTGAGAAGATCCACACGTGAGGTAAAAAAATCTGATAGACTTAATCTTTGCGTACAATGTAAAGCTTTGAAAATGTGTTGACTGTTTTGAAAATGTTTGTTTATAGGGCACTAACAAAAGCATTACTGATATTATCTTTATTGTTTTCTTGAAAGTTGATTGATATTGATTTTGTTAAACCTCAAAGAAAGGGGGATGTAGTGATCAATAGCATGTCATTCTATAGTGGACACTAGGTGGAGCCGTAGAGCTGTATATAGCTGTATGTATAAGACTACACTGCCCAGCTGTATGTGATTAAGACTACATTACTCATGAGGCACTAGGCTACCCACAAGGCAACAGTCAAGATGGCAGCCTGCACACAGGAGCACACATGCTGCATCTCTACAGATACTGTACCTAGAGAACGTGTACTGAATAAATGACTAGCTAGAAGCTAGCTGTGTTCATAATAAGAATGTCTATTTATTAATGAACATAACAGGAACCTTTTGGCCAACCATGATGAATGTTCTCTATTACTGTTTGTAACGCTGTATCTTTTACTGTTTCTTCTGCTATTTGCTTTGATTTTGTGTCCGACACAGGCAGCACAGCAGTGACCATACTCACATGAACATCCACGTCTTCTTCAGTAGAGCTCACATGACTCATTGTGGGTGCTCGGGATAGTGCATCTGCTAACACTATGTATTTGCCTGGTGTGTAGATCAGTTCAAAGTCATATCTTTGCAGCTTCATCATGAGTCGTTGAATCCTTGGAGACATCTCATTCAGATTTTTTTTTATGATGGCAACCAGTGGGCTGTGGTCTGTCTCAACTGTGAAGGTGGGAAGTCCATATATGTAGCCATGAAACTTTTCTAGTCCAACTACCAAGCCTAGACATTCCTTTTCAATCTGGGCGTATCGACACTCAGTATCAGTCATAGACCTGGAGGCATAGGCAACAGGCTTCCAATCTTCACCCTCTGCTTGTAGCAAGACCACGCCTAGGCCATCCTTTGATGCATCCATTGACACTTTGATTCTCTTTGTCGGGTCAAAGAAAGTGAGTACAGGTGTGGTTGTCAGCACTGTTTTGAGGTTCATCCACTCTTGTTCATGTCTTTCTGTCCATGCGAACTCATTTGTTTTATGTAGCAGGTCTCGCAGACAGGTTGTCTTGGCTGACAAGTTAGGAATGAACTTTCCAATGAAGTTTATCATCCCCATGATGCGTAGAACTCCTTTTTTGTCAGTGGGTCGGGGCATGTTGGGTATGGCGTTTACTTTTTCCATATCTGGCTCTATTCCTTTACCAGATAGATTATCTCTTAGGAAAGTGACTTCCTGGACGCCAAACTGACACTTGGCTTTGTTGAGCTTCAGTCCATTCCGGCGTATGCTCTGTAGCACTTTAGTCAGTCTCTCATTGTGTTCTTTCAGTGTGGAGCCCCAAATGATGATGTCATCAACATAGACCCGAACTCCTTCCAGACCTTCAATTATGTGTTCCATCGCTCTATGAAAGATTTCAGATGCAGATATTATCCCGAAAGGCCTTCTGAGGAAACAATACCTGCCAAATGGTGTGTTGAAGGTACAGTATTTGGTGCTCTCTTCATCCAGTTTTAGTTGCCAAAATCCTTGTGAGGCATCGAGCTTTGTAAAGTATCTGGCACCTGACATTTCACTGGTGATTTCTTCTCGCTTGGGAATCTGGTAGTGTTCACGTTTTATGTTTGCATTTAAGTCCTTTGGATCCATGCATATTCTTAGATCATTGTTCTTTTTCTTTACACATACCATGGAGTTAACCCAGTCTGCTGGCTCTTCGACTTTCCTGATGACTCCTAGTGTGGTCATTCTGTCCAGTTCATTCTTGAGCCGGTCACGCAGGGGTGCTGGAACTTTTCGTGGAGCATGTACCAGTGGCTGAGCCTCCTCCTTTAGCTGGATCTTGTAAGTAAATGGTAGGACTCCAAATCCTTTGAACACACCCTGGAAATGTTTTGCTACAGAATCCACTGAGTCATCTGGTCTGTTTATGGCACAGTTTATACGGTAGACTCTCTTGACCAGTTCTAAGTCCTCACAAGCTTTGTCACCCAGTAGTGAATCAAGTCCTTCAGCCACAACAGAAAACATGAGATGATGCACTTTGTCTTTGACTGTCACTTTGAGTCTGCATACACCTAAGCTATCTATTTTCTGTCCATTATAGTCCTTCAGTAGTACTGACTTTTTCTGTATTTTGGGCTTTTCTTTCATGTTTTTAATGTCACTCATACTGATTAAGTTTGCTTTTTCACCAGTGTCCAGTTTCAATGTAACTAATGCTCCATTTATCTGCAGTGGGATCATCCATTTGTCCTCTTTTACTGCATTAATTTTATGTTCAGCATTGTCCATATCTGAGGGCTGCACATTTTCTGTATCATTTTTGACATTGTCACATGACACCATTCGTACAAAAAATGTCTCACTTAAATCAGTGTCCTCAATCATATTGACTTGTTGCCCTTTCTTTGTTGTTACTTTTGAAAAGCATTGTTTGGCAAAGTGATTCTTTCCATGACAGTTTGTGCACATTTTTCCAAACGCTGGGCATTGTCTTAACTGGTGTTTGTAACCACAGCATTTACAATTAAAATTTCCTTCCTCCGATTGCTTTTCATTTCTTTTCTGCCCATGTTTCTTCCCCTTGTAGGAAACAGCACCGACAGCAGCACTTAGTACAATTGCATCATTATTGATTTCACTGAAAGTCTTCGCGTGCTGTCGAGCTAGCTCACTGGCTTGGCATATTTTCACAGCATTTTCCAATGTCAGTTCGGTTTCTCTCAACAGACGTTCCCTGACCTTTACATCATGAATACCAAACACAATTTGGTCACGAATCATGGATGCTTTCAGCTCAGAGAAATTACATGTCTGTGCTTTCAGTTTCAGATCGGTCACAAAGCTATCAAAAGTCTCATTTTGCCGCTGTGTCCTTGAACGGAACACGTATCTTTCATAGGTCTCATTCTTTTTGGGAGAACAATGTGTATCAAATTTCTTTAGCACATCGTCTAAATTTTCTCTGTTCTCCTCTGGATTAAATACAAATGTATTAAATACCACTATCGCCTGTGGGCCTGCAACCGTGACCAGCAACGCAATTTTCCTTGCATCTGGCTTCGTACCGAACCCGATGGCTGCAATGTAGAGTTCGAATTGTTGTTTGAAAGTCCGCCAATTGTAGTCGACATTTCCCGTGAGATTCAAAAACTGCGGTGGCTTCAAATTCTCCATGTCACGTTTCACAATTTTGAGCAGATCTTCACCAATCCTGGTACCATGTTATGTTCATTAATAACTAGACATTCTTATTATGAATAGCTAGCTTCTAGCTAGTTATTTATTCAGTACACGTTCTCTAGGTACAGCATCTGTAGAGATCCAGCATGTGTACTTCTGTGTGCAGGCTGCCATCTTGACTACCGCCTTCTGGGTAGCCTAGTGCATCGTGGGTAGTGTAGTCTTAAACACATACAACGAAATATACAGCTCTACAGCTCTATAGCTCCACCTAGTGTACTATTCTAGAATGACATGTTATTGATCATTACAGTGAGTATTTGAGAACCACTTGCAACCACAGATGGATGTCTTCTGTTGCTAAATCTGCCCTCAAGGTATCCATCACTTCTTTTCCCTTCAATATCTCCTAACTCCGTATAAAGCCCAGGTCCATCCAAATCTTGTACACACTTCCCATATTTGGGGAGCCCCTTCTAACACCTTTTATCACACTTCTGGATAAGATATAAGGAAATCTTGTCGTCCTTCACTCACTTGGACTCCTCCCTCGCCTTCAGATCCTTTTTCATCCCTATTTTATCAATTCTGCTATGGCCATTGATCCTTGAACTTCTCTTGAACCACTGAAGCTGCAAATACTCCGACTCTACACATTCTTCCTCCTATATCTTCACTGTGTTAAAATCACCATCTCCTATTCTAGATCAGAACAACAACTTGTATTTATATAGCGCCTTTAACGTAGTAAAAAGTCCCACAGGAGTATTATAAGACAAAAAAAATTGACACCGGGCCACAGTTTAGGAGAAATTCGGCCAGGAGACCAAAAGCTTGGTCAAAGAGATAGGTTTTAAGGAGCATCTTAAAGGAGGAAAGAGAGGTGGTGAGACAAAGAGGTTTAGGGAGGGAATTCCAGAGCTTAGGGCCTCGGCAACAGAAGGCACGGCCACCAAAGGTTGAGTGATTATAATCAGGGATGCTCAAGAGGGCAGAATTAGAGGAGCGCAGATATGGGGTTGTGGGGCTGGAGGAGATTACAGAGATAGGAAGGGGCGAGGCCATGGAGGGATTTGAAAACAAGGATGAGATTTTAATATCGAGGCGCTGCTTATTAGGCAGCCAATGTAGGTCAGCGAGCACAGGGGTGATGGGCGAACGGGACTTGGTGCGAGTTAGGACACGGGCAGCCGAGTTTTGGATAACCTCAAGTTTACGTAGGGTGGAATGTGGGAGGCCAGCCAGGAGTGTGTTGGAATAGTCAAGTCTAGAGGTAACAAAGGCATGGATGAGGGTTTCATCAGCAGATGAGCTGAGGCAGGGGCAGAGACGGGTGATGTTACGGAGGTGGAAGTAGGCGGTCTTTGTTATGCTGCGGATATGTGGTCGGAAGCTCATTTCATGGTCAAATATGACACCAAGGTTGCGAACAGTGTGGTTCAGCCTCAGACAGATGTTAGGGAGAGGGATAGAGTCAGTGGTTAGGGAACGGAGTTTGTGGCAAGGCCCGAAAACAATGGCTTCGGTCTTCCCAATATTTAATTGGAGAAAATTTCTGCTAATCCAGAACTGGATGTCGGACAAGCAGTCTGACAATTTAGAGACCGTGGAGGGGTCGAGAGAAGTGGTAGTGAGGTAGAGCTGGGTGTCGTCCACGTACATGTGGAAACTGAGGCTGTGTTTTCGGATGATGTCGCCAAGGGGCAACATGTAGATGAGAAATAGGAGGGGGGCCAAGGATAGATCCTTGGGGGACACCAGAGGTAACGATGCGGGAGCGGGAAGAGAAGCTGTTGCAGGTGATTCTTTGGCTACGATTAGATAGATAAGAATGGAACCAGGCGAGTGCAGTCCCACCCAGCTGGACGACGATGGTGGAGAGGCGTTGGAGAAGGATGGAGTGATCAACCATGTCAAAGGCTGCAGACAAGTCAAGAAGGACGAGGAGGGATAGTTTACCTTTGTCACAGTCACAAAGGATGTCATTTGTGACTTTGATGAGAGCCGTTTTGGTACTGTGGCAGGGCCCCCCCTCGAAACAGTGGAGCTTGTTACCTTCCTCAATCTTCTCCCTCTTCCTACAATCTCCAGGCTTTATGATTTACCTCAGCTTCTCTTTACTACCTTTCTGTCTGGGTCTTGGCCCTTCACCTGGGTCTCTCGTTAAAACAATCCTGATATGTCCATTGATTAAAAAGCTTATTGTCCATGATCGGGTCAGGGAGCAGTTGGGCATGCAGCTTGTTGCCAGCAGGAAGCTGCTGACACCGGCTCTTTTTCTAATCAGACCTTGTCTTAATTCCTACAGTAAGTCACCAAAATGGGGAGGAATGAGACCTCTGATAAAAAGAGAAGGCCGAGGGGTGACCTGATGGAGGTCTTTACAATTATGAAAGGGGTTTGATAGGGTAGATATAGAGATGTTTCCACTTACGGATGAGGCCAGGACTAGGGGCCAGAAATATAAGATAGTCACTAATAAATCCAATGGTGAATTCAGGAGAAACTTCTTTACCCAGAGAGTGGTTAGAATGTGGAATGCGCTCTGCTATGTGGAGGCGAATAGCATGGATGCATTTAAGGGGAAGCTAGATAAGCACATGAGGGAGAAAGGAATAGAAGGATATGTTAGTGGGGTGAGATGGAAAGGGATGGGAGGAGGCTCGTGTGGAGAATACACGCTGGCATGGACCAGTTGGGCCGAATGGCCTGTTTCTGTGCTGGAAATACTGTGTAAGCAATGAAAATAGTGATGTCGCACGTATTAGTTCAAGGACGATCAAAAGTTGCGGTGAGCAAATTACTGGCTTGTAATGAATGACTCACCTTTCACCCCCGCTCCAATTTCTCATCTCGTCATCTGATGGCAATGACTCGTGTCCCCAGCACGGTGGAGAACCGCGAAGGACCGATGGCCTCCACTACCTCGCCTGAAGGCCCAGTATTTGCACATGAGCCTTGGCGGTGAATATCGGCGGGCTACCTGATCACGAGGGACTTCATTGCTGAGCCCCACCCTGTCCGCAGGATTGTGATCAGGAGCAGGAGCAGGATTGTGATCAGGAGCAGGAGCAGGATTGTGATCAGGAGCAGGAGCAGGATTATGATCAGGAGCAGGAGCAGGATTGTGATTAGGAGCAGGAGCAGGAGCGCTGGCTGGTTTTCTACTTCCCTAATCCAGGTGACACTGAGGCCAACTTTTACACTTCTACTGCAACCTGGCTGAGACGAGGTAACTTGGCACAGGTGGAGTTGTCAACTCTGATTGGACATAATCCTGGAGGTGTCATCACATGACCTCATGCTCCTAACCACCCCACCCCCACACTTCCACCACTGGTTGCCCCAACATGGCTAGAATACTGCGTGCAGTTCTGGTCACCACATTACAGGAAGGATGAGTTTGCACTAGAGGGGGTACAGAGGAGATTTACGAGGATGTTGCCTGGGCTGAAGAATTTTAGCTATGAGGAAAGAGTGGATAGGCTGGGGTTGTTTTCTTTGGAACAGAGGAGGCTGAGGGGAGACTTGATTGAGGTGTATAAAATTATGAGGGGCCTCGATAGAGTGGATAGGAAGGACCTATTTTCCTTAGCAGAAGGGTCAATATTCAGGGGGCATAGATTTAAAATAATTGGTAGAAGGTTTAGAGGGGATTTGAGGAGAATTTTTTCGCCCAGAGGGTTGTGGGGGTCTGGAACTCACTGCCTGAAAGGGTGGTAGAGGCAGAAACCCTCGCCACATTTAAAAAGTACTTGGATATGCACTTGAAGTGCTGTAACCTACAGGGCTACGGACCAAGAGCTGGAAAGTGGGATTAGGCTGGATGGCTCTTTGTTGGCTGGCGCGGACAAGATGGGCCGTAAATTTCTATAGTTTCTATAATTCTATGATTGGATAATTCTTGACTGTCAGTTAAACACCCTTTTTTCTTCATGTCCAATATTTTTCTAGCTAATAAACAGAAGTGTTCAAAGAATTTTTTTTTTCCAACCACAATTTATTTCAACGCCCCGATGACTGTTCTCCCGGGTTGTTCCCAGCAGTGTCCTGGAGATTAATCTTCAATTCCTGGAGACTCCAGGGCAATCCCGGAGGGTTGGCGACCCTAGGCACAGACCAGGGGGTCAAACCTGGCACCTTCTGGGTCTGGATGGCCCTGCGTCTCACTGGATTACTGGCCGAACCATCAGGGGCCACTCTTATTATTCCTATAACAGTTTTGTCCCTAATGGGGTTGTCTTTGTTGTTTTACACAGGGACAGGAAATGGAGGACCACCAGCTGGCTCAGAGGATGGGTTTAGCACATTAACTGTCGAGAAGCTTGTTGCACCTTGGGCTCTTGGGAACTGCGCCTTATATTTGTTGCACGCAAGGAGATTGGCAGCCTTGAAAATGACCCTCGTATTTATAGATTGTTCCGCAGAAGGCTGTGAGCAAACCCAACCGACGATCTGAAGACCGCAGTCATTCGCCGCAGAAGAAAGCTATGCGGAACGTTGTGGATGGTCACCCTATAACCAGGGATTTGCGCCCACCGTGCAGGCTGACATGCCAGTAAGCCTCTGTGCCAGATGCTTAACCGAGGCTCCGCCTGTGTGCTCCAGGTTGGCGTAGGAGATCCCACAGGCACTATTGGAAGAGCATGGCATTCTGTCCTGGGGGGCTCAACAATCCCCCCTCAACCAACACCACCGCCAACAGCTGCTGTTTGTGGGACACTCTCGCCAGTTCCTGCTCTCCAAACTTCTCTAGAGGGAGTGAAATTCAACTTTGGCCGTTCCGCACAAAGCGTCAGCAGCGGAGGGGCCGCCCCACCCAGTCTGTGGAAGGGAACATTGGGGGGTATAGTGGGCGACCGATCCTCGACCGCCCGTATTGCGCCTCTGCCGAAGATGAATTTCACCCCATTGCCCCCTCCACTGTGTGAAGTCCACCAAGGGCCGTGAATTTCCTCCGAGCCGCTCCCGCTCCTCCGACATAACGTCGCTGGGCTTGCGACGGAGATCCTGCGCAAACGGCGATTCCTCGGCAGAGCAGGAGCGGCCGCGAGGAAGTTCCCGGCCGAGATGCTTCAACGTGATCTACGTTGCATTTCACTTTTTAAAAAATGATTTTAACCACACTGTAATAGTATTGTGTAATAAACGTAGATGTCCAGCTTGTGAAATAAAGACACCTGTACCATATAAAGGTCGAAAGTACAATCACGGTACCTCAAGCACGCAGACTTGCAGAGTTTAACAGCAACCCATTAAAGGCAAATGGGCTGTGAAATCTGCACCTGTCTGTTACGAGATGGTAATGAGGCCATTTAAATACAGCTTTAACATTAAAATGACACCGTATCTGCTCATGAAATGCACCCCTTGGACACGGGAGACAGCAGACAAGGCCAATCCAACACTCGGCACTAAACAACCTGTTTTATTTTATGCTACAGCTCAATCCCAATTTCCTCATTGATAAGGGCTGCACTGAAATCCACTTCGCTGATTTAAAATAACATTTCCCGGTTCAATGTCGTTCTTCTCTCTGACAAGATTCAGCTGACGCTTCATGAAAGACAAAAGTAATAATTCATGTTATCACTGTACAGTTGTTCAGCCAACGAGCAGTCCAATATGGTGTGGCATGGACGGGCGGGATGGGGCAGGCAGGCATCTGTTCACTGGACAGATTCTCCAAGGGAAAGGTTTACCGTCCATACTGGTTGGACAGGAGGCTCTCCGGCACCCCCTGCTGAACACATACAGATTAGCATCATAAAGACCTCAATCCAGGCTGTGCTCTCAGTTGAGGTATAGTCTTCTTCTTAGGCAGTCCCTTGGAACCGAGGATGACTTGCTTCCATATTAAAAATGGGTTCTCAGGTGACTGATGAGTCCAATGCGGGACCTACAGTCTCTGTCACAGGTGGGGCACACGGAGGTTGAAGGGGCGGGTGGGTGGGGTGCTTGGGTTGACGTGCGCTCCTTGCGCTGCCTGCGCTTGGCTTCCGCTTGCTCCCGGCGAAGAGACTCGAGGTGGTGTTCGGCACCTTCCCGGATGCTTCTCCTCCACTTTGTGCGGTCTTGGGCCAGGGATTCCCAGGTGTCGGTGGGGATGTTACACTTTTTCAAGGAGGTATAGTCCCTTTGACAGGACGGACAATGTGTTAAAATACAATCAGTGGGGAGGGAAACTGATAACAAGACATCACCTCGAATAGTGCAATGGAGGTGCCCCTGTTTGGGAGATCTCCTCCAGCCCCACAACCTATGCACGCCACCCCCCACCCTGACTCTCCATTCCTCTGCTTGCGTACCATTGCCCTTCGCCCCACCATTGGCGGCCGTGCCTTCAGCCAGCTACCCTGGAAATCCCCCCTAAACCCCTGCGTCTCTCCATCTCCCTCCTTAAATCTCACCCTCGTAATCTCTCCTCACGCCCTGGAACCTTTTTTTCCTGCGTTAAAAGCACTACATAAAAGCAGGCCGTGGCTGTTGTGTGGGTTAACACCATTATACCGGCAAAATTTTAGCGTTGCGAAAATGCCATCAAAGATTAACAGAGATTCCCATTAACGCCTGCCTTTGGTGATTAGCACTGCCTGTTTGCAACCCTCTTGTATTAAAAGCAGCTACATTAACACACCAAAATTAACATTCATAGAGGATGCAACACAGGAACTGAATGGCTTCAGTTTAAAAATGAGAGATTTTGCCGTTAATGATTTAACAAAAGAAGGTCGTCAGAATTTATGAGCAGGTTTAGTGCGTTATTCGAGCAAATCGTCCTGTGCTTTACCTGGGTTGTAAATTTACTCTTTTTATGAAGCAATGACGCCATGAAGTGGCTTCAACCAGACAGACAGCTTGTTTGAAAAATCACTATTTTGCAATGCTCATTTCAAAGAATAATACAGCACAGAGAGAAAAGCAAACAGGAATGCTGGCTTTTACTGGGAAACTGGTATTTGTTGACTTAACATTATTACAGTTACCGTAAACACTTGTCAGTGGGGTTCATAAGAACATAAGAAATAGGAGCAGGAGTAGGCCAATCGGCCCCTCGAGCCTGCTCCGCCATTCAATAAGATCATGGTTGATCTGATCCTAACCGCCAATCCACTATCACAGAACCATCTCCTGAATCTAACAGAATTAGACACACGAAATAGGAGCAGGATCAGGCTACACGGCCCCTGGGCCCGCTCCGCTACCCACAGGGCCATGACCAATCCGAACCTAGACTCATGTCCAAATTCCTGCCCGCTCCCCGTAACCCTTAATTCCCTTTACTTCTAGGAAACTGTCTATTTCTGTTTTAAATTTATGTAATGATGTAGCTTCTACAGCTTTTTGGGGCAGCATATTCCATGGACCTACCACCCTCTGAGTGAAGTAGTTCCTCCTCATCTCAGTTTTGAAAGAGCAGCCCCTTATTCTAAGACTATGCCCCCTAGTTCTAGTTTCACCCATCATCGGGAACATCCTCCCCGCATCCACCCGATCCAACGCCTTCACAATCTTATATGTTTCAATAAGATCGCCTCTCATTCTTCTGAACTCCAATGAGTAGAGTCCCAATCTACTCAATCTCTCCTCATATGTCCATCCCCTCATCCCCGGGATTAACCGAGTGAACCTTCTTTGTACTGACTCGAGAGCAAGTATGTCCTTTCTTAAGTATGGACACCAAAACTGTACGCAGTATTCCAGGTGCGGTCTCACCAATACCTTGTACAACTGAAGCAATACCTCCCTATTTTTATATTCTATCCCCCTAGCAATGAAAGCCAACATTCCATTGGCCTTCTTAATCACTTGCTGCACCTGCATACTAACCTTTTGAGTTTCGTGCACCAGGACCCCCAGATCCCTTTGTACTTCAGTACTTTCCAGTTTCTTGCCACTAAGATAATAACTTGCTCTACGATTTTTCCTGCCAAAGTGCATAACCTCACACTTTCCAGTATTGTATTCCATCTGCCAAATCTCTGCCCACTTACTTAGCCTGTCTATGTCCCCTTGCAGGTTTTTTATGTCCTCCTCACTCACTACTTTCCCTCCCATCTTAGTATCATCTGCAAACTTTGATATGTTACACTCGGTCCCCTCCTCCAAATCATTAATATAGATTGTAAAGAGTTGGGGACCCAGCACTGACCCCTGCGGAACACCACTAGTTACTGATTGCCAGTCTGAGAATGAACCATTTATCCCAACTCTCTGCCTTCTGTTAGATAGCCAATCCTCTATCCATGCCAGAATATTACCCCCAATCCCGTGATTTTTTATCTTAAGCAATAATCTTTTGTGTGTTGAATCATTTTATATAATTCTTGTCCTGGGTTAGGAAGTTGTAGGCCCAAGCCTTGCTGCATGACTAATATAGGCTGACGCTCCCATGCACAATTGAGGGAGTGCTATACTGTCAGAGGTGCCGTCCCTTAGATTCATACAACCATAGTGGTTTACTGCAGGGTAGGCAGCCAATTCTCCCATCGTATTTGTGCCGGCTGTGTGCTAGATTACTTCAGGTTACTCCCACTGCCTGCTCTGGTGGATGTTAAAGATCTCATGGCACTAGTCGAAGACGAACAGGGAGGGCTCCCAGGATCTTGGCCAACACTACTGCCTCGTCCAGCACTAATATCTCAACCTTTCGCCCAAATAACAGATGAACTGATCATTCATCTCACTGTGATTTGTGGGAACTTGCTGTGCGCAAAATGCCCATGAGATTTGCCTACAAGAGTCAGTGCACTTAAAAGTAAGTCATTGCGTTTAAAGCACATTGGGATGTTGCTGACATGTGATAAGGCCTTATATAAAAGCGAGTCTTGTATTTCTGTTCTGTTGCAGTTATCATAGAATGACATAGCACAGGGGAGGCCATTTGGCCCATCGTGCCTATTTTTAATTCGTTCATGGGATCTGGGTGTCGCTGGCAAGGCCAGCATTTATTGCCCATCCCTAATTGCCCTTGAGAAGGTGGTGGTGAGCCGTCTTCTTGAACTGCTGCAGTCCGTGTGGTGAAGGTACTCCCACAGTGCTGTTAGGGATGGAGTTCCAGGATTTTGACCCAGCGATGATGAAGGAACGGCGATGCACTTCTAAGTCAGGATGGTGTGTGACTTGGAGGGGAACTTGGAGGTGGTGGTGTTCCCATGCGTCTGCTGCCCTTGTCCTTCTAGGTGGAAGAGGTCACGGGTTTGGGAGATGCTGCCGAAGAAGCCTTGGCGAGTTGCTGCAGTGCATCTTGTAGATGGTACACACTGCAGCCACGGTACAGCGGTGGTGGAGGGCGTGAATGTTTAAGGTGGTGGATGGGGTGCCAGTCAAGCGGGCTGCTTTGTCTTGGATGGTGTCAAACTTCTTGAGTGTTGTTGGAGCTGCATTCATACAGGCAAGTGGAGAGTATTCCATCACACTCCTGACTTGTGCCTTGTAGATGGTGGAAAGGCTTTGGGGAGTCAGGAGGTGAGACACTCGCCGCAGGATACCCAGCCTCTGACCTGCCCTTGTAGCCACAGTATTTATGTGGCTGGTCCAGTTAAGTTTCTGGTCAATGGTGACCTCCAGGATGTTGATGGTGGGGGATTCAGCGATGGTAATGCTGTTGAATGTCAAGGGGCAGTGGTTGGACGCCAGGCAATGACGCAGTCATTGTGTGGCGCAAATGTTACCTGCCACTTATCAGCCCAAGCCTGAATGTCGTCCAGGTCTTGCTGCTTGCGGACATGGACTGCTTCATTATCTGAGGAGTTGCGAATGGCACTGAACACTGTGCAGTCATCAGTGAACATTCCCACTTCTGACCTTATGATGGATGAAAGGTCATTGATGAAGCAGCTGAAGGTGGTTGGGCCTAGGACACTGCCCTGAGGAATTCCTGCAGCAATGATTGACCTCCAACAACCATAACCATCTTCCTTTGTGCTAGGTATGACTCCAGCCAGTGGCAAGTTCTCCCCCCGATTCCCATTGACACCAGTTTTACTAGGGCTCCTTGATACCACACAGCCAAATGCTGCCTTGATGTCAAGGGCAGTCACTCTCATCTCACCTCTGGAATTCAGCTCTTTTGTCCATATTTGGACCAAGGCTGTAATGAGGTCTGGAGCCGAGTGGTCCTGGCGGAACCCAAACTGGGCATCAGTGAGCAGGTTATTGGTAAGTGCTGCTTGATAGCACTGTCGACGACACTTTCCTGATGATTGAGAGTAGACTATCATGTGGAGTGAATCGAATTGGTTGAAGACTGGCTTCTGTGGTGGTGGGGACGTCAGGAGGAGGCCAATATCGATCATCCATTCAGCACTTCTGGCTGAAGATGATTGCAAATGCTTCAGCTTTGTCTTTTGCACTCACGTGCTGGGCTCCACCATCATTGAGGATGGGGATATTCATGGAGCCTCCTCCTCCCGTTAGTTGTTTAATGCTCCACCACCATTCACGACTGGATGTGGCAGGACTGCAGAGCTTTGATGTGATCCGTTGATTGTGGGATCGCTTAGTTCTGTCTATAGCATGCTGCTTCTGCTTTTTAGCATGTGTTGCAGATTCCTCAGGCTGGTACCACATTTTTAGGTGCTATTCTTGGCATGCTCATCTACACTCCTTATTGAACCAGGGTTGGCCCCCCTGGCTTGATGGTAATGGTAGAGTGAGTGATATGCCAGGCCATGAGGTTACAGATTGTGGTGGAATACAATTCTGCTGCTGCTGATGGCCCACAGCGCCTCATGGATGCCCAGTTTTGAGCTGCTAGATCTGTTCTGAATCTATCCCATTTAGCACGGTGGTAGTGCCACACAACAAAATGGAGGGTGTCCTCACTGTGAAGACGGGACTTTGTCTCCACAATGACTGTGTGGTGGTCACTGCTACCAATGCGGTCATGGACAGATGCACCTGCGACAGGTAGATTGGGGAGGACAAGTAGGTTTTTCCCTCGTGTTGGTTCTCTCACCACCTGTCACAGGCCCAGACTGGCAGCTATGTCCTTTAGGTCTTGGCCAGCTCGGTCAGTAGTGGTGTCACCGAAGTCCCCCACCCAGAGTACATTCTGTGCCCTTGCTACCTTCAGTGCTTCTTCCAAGTGGTGTTCAACATCGAGGAGTACCGATTCATCAGCTGAGGGAGGGCGGTAGGTGGTAATCTGCAGGGGGTTTCCTTGCCTATGCTTGACCTGAAGCCATGAGACTTCATGGGGTCTGGAGTCAATGTTGAGGATGCCACCCCTGGCGGGTCCGTCCTACCGGTGGGACAGGACATACCCAAGGATGGTGATGGAGGCGTTTGGGACATTGGCTTAAAGGTATGATTCTGAGAGTATGACTGTGTCAGGCTCTTTGAAAGAGCGATCCAATTCACCCAACTCCCCTGCTTTTTCCCCATAGCCCTGACAATTTTTCCTTTTCAAGTATTTATCCAATTCCCTTTTAAATGTTACTATTGAATCTGCTTCCACCGCCCTTTCAGGCAGCGCATTCCAGATCACAACAACCCGCTGCGTAAAAACAATTTCTCATCTCCCCTCTGGTTCTTTTGCCGATTATCTTAAATCTGTGTCCTCTGGTTACTGGCCCGCCTGCCAGTGGAAATAGCTTCTCCTTTATTTACTCTATGAACACCTCTATCAAATCTCTCCTTAACCTTCTCTGCTCTGAGAACAACCCCAGCTTCTCCAGTCTCTCCTCATAACTAAAGTCCCTCATCCCTGATATCATTCCAGTAAATCTCGTGTGCACCCTCTCATTATTAAGGAGACAGTAACAGGACATTTGGATAAACATAATTTAATAGGACAAACTCAGCATGGTTTCATGAAGGGGAAGTCATGTTTGACAAATTTGCTCGGGTTCTTTGAGGAAGTAACATACAGGGTGGATAAAGGGGAACCAGTGGACATAGTGTATTTAGACTTCCAAAAGGCATTTGACAAGGTGCCACACAAAAGATTATTGCTCAAGATAAAAAATCACGGGATTGGGGGTGATATTCTGGCGTGGGTGGAGGATTGGCTCTCTAACAGAAAGCAGAGAGTTGGGATAAATGGTTCATTCTCAGACTGGCAATCAGTAACTAGTGGTGTTCCGCAGGGGTCAGTGCTGGGTCCCCAACTCTTTACAATCTATATTAACGATTTGGAGGAGGGGACCGAGTGTAACATATCAAAGTTTGCAGATGATACAAAGATGGGACGGAAAGTAGTGAGTGAGGAGGACATAAAAAACCTGCAAAGTGACATAGACAGGCTAAGTAAGTGGGCAGAGATTTGGCAGATGGAATACAATACTGGAAAGTGTGAGGTTATGCACTTTGGCAGGAAAAATCATAGAGCAAGTTATTATCTTAATGGCAAGAAACTGGAAAGTACTGAAGTACAAAGGGATCTGGGGGTCCTGGTGCACGAAACTCAAAAAGTTAGTATGCAGGTGCAGCAAGTGATCAAGAAGGCCAATGGAATGTTGGCTTTTATTGCTAGGGGGATAGAATATAAAAACAGGGAAGTATTGTTGCAGTTATACAAGGTATTGGTGAGACCACACCTGGAATACTGCATACAGTTTTGGTGTCCATACTTAAGAAAAGACATACTTGCTCTCGAGTCAGTACAAAGAAGGTTCACTCGGTTAATCCTGGGTGGTCATATGAGGAGAGGTTGAGTAGATTGGGACTCTGCTCATTGGAGTTCAGAAGAATGAGAGGCGATCTTATTGAAACATATAAGATTGTGAAGGGGCTTGATCGGGTGGATGCGGTGAGGATGTTCCCAATGATGGGTGAAACTAGAACTAGGGGGCATAATCTTAAAATAAGGGGCTGCTCTTTCAAAACTGAGATGAGGAGAAACTTCTTCACTTAGAGGGTGGTAGGTTTGTGGAATTTGCTGCCCCAGAAAGCTGTGGAAGCTACATCATTAAATAAATTTAAAACAGAGATAGTTTCCTAGAAGTAAAGGGAATTAAGGGTTACGGGGAGCGGGCAGGAAATTGGACGAGTCTAGGTTCGGAATGGTCGTGGCCCTGTGGGTAGTGGAGCGGGCCCAGGGGCCGTGTAGCCTGGTTCTGCTCCTGCTTCGTGTTCTAATTCTGTGTTAGATTTCAGGAGATGGTTTTATCCCTGTTCCTGGCTGGGGTGGAGATCGCCTTTACAGAAGGTAAGTACTGTAGAAAATATAGGAACAGAGTGATCTCCTGGAAGAGATTCGATCACCTAGATGGGTCGGAGAGGAATTTCCCAGATTTTTTCTCCCAAATTGGCCATTGGGTTTTTTATCTGGTTTTTCGCCTCTCCCGGGAGATCACATGGGTTCGGGTGGGATGGAGAGTGATAGAAGATTTGAGGTTAGGATCAGATCAGCCATGATCTTATTGAATGGTAGAGCAGGCTCGAGGGGCCGATTGGCCTACTCCTGCTCCTAGTTCTTATGTTCGAAGGCCCTGAAATGATGCCCTGTATATCCAAGTCCAGGTCATTTATATCAAAAAGAGCAGTGATCCTAATACCAACCTCTGGGGAACACCACTGTATATTTCCCTTCAATCTGAAAAACAACCGTTCACCAGTACTCTTTCCGTCTCTTAGCCAATTTCGTACCCACGCTGCCATTGTCCCTTTAATCCCATGGGCTTCAATTTTGCTGACAAGCCCATTACATGGCGCTTTGTCAAACACCTTTTGAAAGTCCGTACACACATCAACTCTGTTATTTCATCAAAAAACTCAATCAAGTTAGTTAAACATAAAATTTGCTTTTAACAAATCCACGCTGGCTGTCATTTATTAACCTATATTTTTCCAAGTTACAATCAATGTTCCCCCTAATTTTTTTTTTCCGGGTGCGCGGTCCCTTTAACGGGCGGCGTGAAATCTCCCATTGAGAAGCTGGTGAGCAGCCTGCGCGGGACGCCCAGACAGATGTACGGCTATGCAGCTTAGTGGGGATGTTGGTTACAATTAATTTAGTCTCAGGTTATTGTCTCTCAAAGTTTCCCCACCACAGATATTAGGCTGACTGGCCTGCAGTTGCCGGGTTTATCCCTCTCCCCTCTTTTGAACAGGAGAGTCTGGTGTGAAGCGAAGACGTTGAGAGATAATGGTGCGCAGATGGTCGGGGTCTGAGGGTGTTGGGGAGTATTGCGTTCACCGTCTCCTCCTGCCGCACCATTGCCATTGTGACCTGCTCGTGCGGCGGCACGGGAGAGCGCGTGAGCCCTGCAGCTCGCGCGGTGCAGCGGCAAGTACCCGTGCAACTGTGCAGTGACAGCAATGGAGGCAGGGCTGGGGGGAAAGTGCAGGATCCCGTGCAGTGACAGCATTGCAGGTAGGGCTTTGGGGGGGGGGGGGGGGGGGGAAAAGAGAGGGATCAAGGGATATGGGGAGAAAGCAGCGACAGGGTACTGAATTTGGATGATCAGCCATGATCTCATTAAATGGCACAGCAGGCTCGAGGGGCCGAATGGCCTACTCCTGCTCCTATCTTCTATGGTTGAAATCAATTTAAAAGAGACTGTTGGTCCTAGTGACCTTTTCCAGTAATGCACAGCCTGCTCGATGGTGGAGCACCCATTAAATGTTATCGAGTCTTTATTACAGCAATAACCGACGGGGAGACCCAACGCTTAAATTTTACCGATATGTCTCGGACAAGATTTTTTCTCCAAATTTTATATTCTGACTGGCCTGGGTTACATTAACACAGGAGAATGATGAGACTGTGTCATCAAGCACTAGGCCAGCTGTAGGGTAAAGCTCCCTTGACTCTACCCTCGCTATGTACCTCCACCTTAAAAATCAGAGGAATATCCCCTCCTCGTTTCCCACATTGGCTGCCGTGTTTCCCACATTACAACAGTGACTCCACTTCAAAAGTACTTCATTGGCTGTAAAGCGCTTTGGGACGTCCAGTGGTCATGAAAGGTGCTATATGAATGCAAGTCTTTCTTTTTCTCCCACACCCGGCTGGAGTTTGCAGCCATTTAAAGGCAGTTTCTGTTGTGGGCCTGCGCATGGTGGAAGCTGGGCAGAGGCATCCTTAGCAACATTTCACAGGTATCACTCACAGCTAACAGAGAAAGGAGATGCTCACAGCACCATCTAATCGGGGCCGGATTCACACCCAGGGTTCAGAGGTGAAAGGACAAGTTGCCCCCAAGAGAAAGGGATCTGAAGAGTCTCCCACTTTACGTAACGACAAGTCAAGCAGCTCAAATAGACCGCCATCTTGTCAAAGCGTCAGCATTGTAGAAGCCAACATGAACCACCATAGGTCATTTCAAAACACGTAGAGCTAATACTTTATTCATTAAGATGTGACTTACAGGGAATAAGGTCTCCAAGGTGGACGACACAAGCTGTGCAAGCAAACATTACGTATCAAAATCCCCGGCCTCAAACTCCCACACCCGGAAAGGCTCGGAGAATTTCTCTAGCAGAAGGAAGGTTTATGCAAGGAATCCTGCCGAGAGTTAAAGGTACAGTCCTTCGGGCGTGCCCTCCTGTTTCTTGTACAAGACGTTTTCTTTCGACTTCTTGAAGTCTTCATTGGTGACCTTCATCCTTCGCTCACGCAGGGCCATCAAACCAGCTTCTGTACAGATAGCCTGCAACAGGGATACCAGGACACAAAGGATTACATAGGATATACAGCACAGAAACAGGCCATTCGGCCCAACCAGTCCACGCCGGCGTTTATGCTCCACACGAGCCTCCTCCCATCTTTCCTCATCTAACTCTATCGGCGTAACCCTCTATTCCCTTCTCCCTCATATGTTTGTCCAGCCTCCCCTTCAAAGCATCTATACTATTCGCTTCAACCACTCCCTGTGGTAGTGAGTTCCACATTCTCACCACTCTTTGGGTAAAGAAGTTTCTTCTGAATTCCCTATTGGATTTCTTGGTGACTATCTTATATTGATGGCCTCTAGTTATGCTCCTCCCCACAAGTGGAAACATTCTCTCTGTATCCACTCTATCAAAAGCTTTCATAATTTTAAAGACCTCTATCAGGTCACCCCTCAGCCTTCTTTCTTCAAGAGAAAAGAGACCCAGCCTGTTCATCCTTTCCTGATGGGTATAACCTTGCATTCAATCTCAACGTTCCAGTGTTAAATCTGTCACTATATAAGCCCCGGTACAGTTAACTCATAACAGAGAGCACTACTTGAGGAATTGCTAATGACAGTTAGCAGCCAAACAAGATATTTAGACAAAGAACTTGCATGTCTAGAAATCCTCATCAGGTCTCTCGGAAACATCACAAAGCGCTTCACAGACAATGAATGCCTGTGAAGTGCAGTGACTTGCTACATAGGCAAATGCAGCAGCCATTTTGCACAAAGCAAGATCCCACAAACAGCAATAAGATGCATGACCAGCTAATCTGCTTTTGGTGGTGTTGGTTGAGGAAGGAATGTTGTCCAGGAGAATTGGGAGTTCTCTCGACAGTCTTCGAATAGTGGCATGGGATTTTTAACATCCACTCAAACAGGCAGACAGAGCTTCGGGTTAACACCTCATCCGATACGGCACCTCCGGCAGTGCAACACTCCTTAGTGCCAACCTAGATTAGGTGTTCAAGTTTTGGAAGTGAACCTTCTGATTCAGGGGCAAGGGTGCTACCAACTGAGCCAAACTGACACCGTAGAATGTACACCAGCCAGGGTTCCCAGTCCCGATGCTATCCAGTGACCTCTGCTGGGAAGGGATTGTGAGAGGATGGGTTTTGGGCTCGGCTACAATATTCTCCACAGTTAAAACAGCCTGCTGATGCTCACTGGCCAGGCTCACACTTGGGAGAAGTACCGGAGAGTGATCAGCTCCCGTGGAACCGTGCACAGCAAGAGTGACAGACACCTGCGCAAAAACATAAGAATATAGGAGCAGGAGTAGGCCACACGGCCTCTCGAGGCTGCTCCGCCATTCAATAAGATCATGGCTGATCTTCGACCTCAACTCCACTTTCCCGCCCGATCCCCATATCCCTTGATTCCCTTAGTACCTAAAAATCTATCGATCTCAGCCTTGAATATACTCAATGATTCAGCATCCACAGCCGTCTGGGGTGGAGAATGCCAAAGATTTACACCCCTCTGAGTGAATAAATTTCTCCTCATCTCGGTCCCTTTATCCTGAGACTATGTCCCTAGTTCTAGACGCTCCAGCCAGGGGAAGCAGCCTCTCAGTATCTACCCTGTCAAGCCCACTAAGAATTTTATACATTTCAATGAGATCACCTCTCATTCTTCTAAACTCCAGACAGTATAGGCCCAATATACTCAATCTCTCCTCATAGGACAACCCTCTCATCCCAGGGATCAATCTAGCATGAGAGGGGAGGAGAAACACAAAGGGCATAAGAAAAATAGGCCACTCACCTTAATATCTGCCCCGGACAGATCATCTTTAGCCAGGATCAGTTCATCCAAGCTCACGTCTTGTGCTACTGTCATTCTGCTCGTGTGGATCTGGAAGATACGTCGCTTGGTCTTTTCATCCGGGAGAGGAAATTCAATTTTACGATCAATCCTCCCTGGAATGACAGAAAATCAAAAAAATAAGACTTGTGTTTATACAGCGTCTTATGTCTCAAAGTGCGGAGTCAGCTGTGGCTCAGTGGGTACAGGAAACTCTTTGGTATCCGGCACCGACGGGTTGCCGGTTGATCAAAAATTCCGGATGACGGAGAGGGTTATCTACCGAGGCTATTTTTAACTAAGAAAAATAAGAAAATCAAGAAATGTGCAGTATACAGTAATTGGGTACTCACCTACAGAATGTTGTGTTAACTGGATGGTGGAAGATGCTTGATTAAGTACAGTACTGCTAGTCGAGAGTAATGCAATGCAATGACTACCAGCAGCGTGGGAGACACACAGTACCCCTGTAAAATGGCGGATCGGAAGAGACTACCGGCAGCGCAGGAGAGTCAGACTCCTGTTATTGAGGTGTTCCGACTTCCAACAGCGTCAAGACGACGAGTAGTGGCAGTTTGGAGAACTACCCCCACTGACTAACTCGGCCACCGCGGGAGACTCGGACTCGGCAACATTGCCGGTTATTGAGGTGTTGTTTTCAGAGTGAGAATTTTGCCGGTTAATAGAGAATTCCGGATATTTAGGTGCCCTTTATATGAGAGTTTCCTGTAACTCTCTCGCCTCCGAGTCAGAAGGCTGTGGGTTCAAAGTCCCCCCTCCAGAGACTTGAGCGCAAAAATCTAGGCCGACACTCCAGTTGCAGTGCTGAGGGAGTATCGTTTTTGTCGGAGGTGCCGTCTTTCGGATGAGACATTAAACAGAGGCCCCGTCTGCTCTTTCAGGTGGATGTAAAAGATCCCATGGCACTATTTCGAAGAGGAGCAGGGGAGTTCTCCCCAATATCTATCCCACAAACAATATCACAAACAGATTATCTGGTCAGTATCACATTGCTGTTTGTGGGAGCTTGCTGTGCGCAAATTGGCTGCTGCGTTTCCTACTTTACAACAGTGACTACACTTCAAACATAGAAATATAGAAGATAGGAGCAGGAGTAGGCCATTCGGCCCATCGAGCCTGCTCCGCCATTTAATGAGATCATGGTTGATCATCCAAACTCAGTACCCTGTCCCTGCTTTCTCCCCATATCCCTTTAGCCTTAAGAAATATATCTACGTAACTCCTTCTTGAATATATTTAATGAATTGGCCTCAACTGCCTTCTGTGGTAGAGAATTCCACAGGTTCACCACTCTCTGGGTGAAGAAATTCCTCCTCATCTCTGTCCTAAATGGCTTATCCCTTATCCTTAGGCTGTGACCCCTGGTTCTGGACTCCCCCGCCATCAGGAACAACCTTCCTGCATCTAGTCTGTCTAGTCCTGTTAGAATTTTATAAGTTTCAATGAGATCCCCTCTCATTCTTCTAAACTCCAGCGAATATAAGCCCAATCGACCCAATCTCTCCTCATACGTCATTCCTGCCATCCCAGGTATCAAAAGTGCTCTACTGGCTATAAAGCGCTTTGGGACGTCCTGAGGCTGCGATAGGCGCTGTAGAAATGCAAGTCTCTCTTTTCTTTTCTTTTCTCCATATAATGAATTAGTTTAGGTGTGCTGTGATTGCTATGTAGGCGAATGCAGCCGACGTTCAGTGGCAGAACATCCCAATGACCAGCTAATGCACTTGCTTGTCGATGGCAATGGTTGAGGGGAAAACACTGCTCAGGCCAACGGGAGAACTCTGGGCTCTACTCTGAATAGTGCCGTGATCAGCTGACCGGCAGATTGGTTCAAATGTCGGTCTGAGAGACATCTCTGACAATGCAGCAGTCCCTCAGTAATGCAGTCAACGTGTTCAAACCCTGGTACAGGATCTAAAGCGCCTGTGTAACCGTGGCTGGTGCCACACTTCACTAACAGTAAATATTTACCAGTTAGCAGAGAGTAATGCGCTTGCGTGTAAACACGCTCTGATGTCCCCTCAGAGTGGGGCGCAGTCAGCAGTATAACTCGTCAGGGCTGGCTCACACTGCTCTATGTGTGGTTCAATGAGCAGCATTTGGATAAGTAACCAGGTACAGGAAACTTTGTGCTATCCGGCACCGACGGGACCGAGCTGTTGCCGTCCCATCAAAACTGCCGGACAAACCAGCGCTAATGTTGAAACATACGGAGATTTTGAGCTCCGTATCTGGCAACAAAACCCTGTTGCTTAGCAACAGCTTCTAAACAGTCGGCCGTACCTGGCAAGCGTCTCTGTAGCTTAGCAACAGCTTCAGCGAGACCTTGCAGAGCCTGACTGGTGAAAAAATAGCAACAAAAAGAAAAAAAAACTAATGAAACGGCTCCTGATTTTTGCCGGTGTCTCGAGTTAACCTCCGGATAAACCAAAGTTTCCTGTATTTGCTCCGACAGTTAGGTTTTTGATCTAGTCCCTGGCCTATGCGCCATAAAAATCGGAAAACATTGGAAATAAACTCAATGCCCACGAGCTCCTGATAGAAACAAAGGACACGTTACCGAGGA
Source organism: Somniosus microcephalus (assembly GCF_052327205.1). Taxonomy (NCBI): domain Eukaryota; kingdom Metazoa; phylum Chordata; class Chondrichthyes; order Squaliformes; family Somniosidae; genus Somniosus; species Somniosus microcephalus. The sequence goes on from NC_140998.1 coordinate 17,722,932, forward strand.
ATCTCCCAAGATGTTAACCTGCCCCTACACTTGATTAAAAATCGGTTACATCTCTAACTTTTTCCAGTTCTGACGAAGGGTCATCGACCTGAAACGTTAACTCTGTTTCTCTCTCCACGGATGCTGCCTGACCTGCTGAGTATTTCCAGCACTTTCTGTTGTTATTTCAGATTTCCAGCATCCGCAGTATTTTGCTATTGTGTTATGTTAACCTGCATTGTCTTCTCTGCCGCGGATTTCTCACATTTTCCATCTCAGATTTTCAGCTCTTGGGAGTTTAAAAAAATATTATTCCATATCTAGTTGCATTTTTTTTTTTTTTAAATGCCGCAGCTGCTCTCTTACCTTCAGTTGCACCGTCTAACCGATTAAAGAGCAAATTCTACGTACTGACCATCTGTAAACTCACCTGGCCTGATGAGAGCTGGGTCGAGTGTTTCTATTCTGTTTGTAGCCATGATAACTTTCACATCTCCCCGAGAGTCAAATCCATCCAGCTGGTTCAGAAGCTCCAACATTGTACGCTGGATTTCCCGTTCACCGCCGGAATTGGAATCGTACCTGAGAACGAAAGGCGATTCAACGATCAGAACGGCCGTATACTGGCAGCAAGTACAGGGGATCCTCACCAACCTTCAGCAGGCTGAGAAACCGCTCAAAAGCACCATCTCCAATGGAATTGTAACACTGAGCCATTCGGACCAGGAAGGTCCTAGGTTCAAGACTCAATCGATGCTCAAGAACTGACCAACACAGAAAGCACCAAGGATGTGACATGATGCGGTGAGTGCAGCGGGCTCAGGAGGAACAGGTGACTTTGGACCTCTGGTTCCCAAAGCTCTCCACCACTGGGGGTTTTCCTCACCTCATGTCTGGGTCTGTTGTAGACTGATTGATAGAGATTGAAGGGCTAGACGGACTGGATGCAGGGAGGATGTTTCCCCTGGCTGGGGGGGGGGGGGGTCTAGAACGAGGGGTCACAGTCTCAGGATACGGGGTAGGACAATTTAGGACTGAGATGAGGAGAAATTTCTTCACTCAGAGGGTGGTGAACCTGTGGAATTCTCTACCACAGAAGGCTGTGGAGCCCAAGTCACTGAATATATTTAAGAAGGAGATAGATAGATTTCCAGACACAAAAGGCATCAAGGGGTACGGGGAGAGAGTGGGAATATGGTATTGAGATAGAGGATCAGCCATGATCATATTGAATGGCGGAGCAGGCTCGAAGGGCCGGCTCCTGCTCCTATTTTTCTATGTTCTATGATTAGTCAACAACTCCATTATCATTGAATCGTGGGGTTAGCAGGATGCTAGGAGGTGAACTAGATGGAGCTTGGTCTTTTTTCGTTTAGCAATTGCTATGTTCCTGTGATCACGAATTGCCTGTAACCAGTGATTAATGAGTTTGCTCTCCGCCATGCAGCTCTACCCAGCTTCCCACTGATCACAGCCAGCTGCCAAGTTGTACAATTGTTCACAACTATCCATGTATGTCTATGTGGACAGCCTTGGCTCGGTGGGTCGCTCTCTCACCTCTGTCAGAAGATCGCAGTTTCAAGCCACACTCCAGAGGCTTGAGCACAAACTCTAGGCCGACGCTCCCAGTTCGGTACTGAGGGAGAGCAGCACATCTTTCGGATGAGATGTTAAACTGAGACACCATTCGGCCTCTCAGGTGGACGTAAAAGATCCCATGGCGCTATTTCAAAGAAGAGCAGGGGAGTTCTCCCTGGTGTCGTGGCCAATATTTATCCCTCAATCAACATCACTAAAACAGATGATCTGGTCATCATCACATTGCTGCTTGTGGGAGCTTGCTGCGCTCAATTTGGTTGCCGAGTTTCCTACATTACAACAGTAACTACACTTCAAAAGCACTTAATTGGCTGTAAAGCGCATTGGGACATCTTGAGGACGTGAAAGGTGCGATAGAAATGCAAGTCTGTCTTTCTTTCTATTAATATCCACCATGACTTGAATATATAAACTGTACCAAACTCAAGAAAAACCCTTTAACCCATACGCAATACTGTCTAACCGCGCTCAAAGACGCCTCCGGGTCCGGCTTACCTTTTCGTGCCGATGGCATCGATTTCATCAATGAACACGATGGAGGGAGCATGCTCTTCCGCAACCCGAAACAGCTCGCGAACAAGCTTTGGCCCGTCCCCCAGGTACTTCTGGATGAGCTCCGAGCCAACCACTCGCAGGAACGTAGCCGAGGTTTGGTTTGCGACTGCTTTAGCCAACAGAGTCTTACCTGCACGTCAATAAACAAAGGGCATGTCAACAGGCTGGGCCGTTTATAGAATTTGCTGCAGCCATTCAGCAGGGGCAGTTTTAAATCCGCGCGATTGCACGGACATTAAAGTGACGACGTCAGAGACATTTAACATGCTGAAAGCATTCATTTTACTTCCCTATGTAGACATGAGGTGCAAGTGATCCCAAGACTGTTACTGAGTAGAGAGGCAATCTCTCCCACCCACTTGTAGAAGCACACTCATAATTCACAAAGGAGCGCACTTTGGGCAGTTGAGGATTATTAAACATGAATCCAAGATTTACTGTTTAATTATTTAAAGAAACAAACCCCTTATACTCCCCTGATGTCTCAGTTATCAAGGGCAGTGGGCAAGGGAACCACGCGGGAGAGGGTGCCAGATTCGATTCCTGCTCTGTGCTAAAGGAGCTGATCTCAGCGCAATAGGAGCAACGGTGGGAGCTCTTTTTAAAAATGAATTCCTGGATGTGGGAGTCACTGGCAGGGCCGGCATTTATTGCCCATCCCTAATCGCCCTTGAGAAGGTGGTGGTGAGCCGCCTTCTTGAACCGCTGCAGTCCGTGTGGTGAAGGTACTCCCACAGTGCTGTTACGGAGGGATTTCCAGGATTTTGACCCAGCGACGATGAAGGAACGGCGATATAATTCCAAGTCAGGATGGTGTGTGACTTGGAGGGGAACTTGGAGGTGGCGGTGTTCCCATGTGCGTGCTGCCCTTGTCCTTCTAGGTGGTAGAGGTCGCGGGTTTGGGAGGTGCTGCCGAAGAAGCCTTGGCGAGTTGCTGCAGTGCATCTTGTAGATGGTACACACTGCAGCCACGGTGCGCCGGTGGTGGAGGGAGTGAATGGTTTAAGTTGCTGGATGGGGTGCCAATCAAGCGGGCTGCTTTGTCCTGCAATTGTCATCGGTATCGCTGGGCTGGTGAGGGAGAAACAGCCAGTGTTCCTGCTCCTGGCAAGTGCATACTCACTGTGTGGGCTCACACATGAAGTATGGCCACTTGGGTAAGCTACTGGAGGCATCTGGTGCTCTTTGAACTGCATGTCGGAACATATAAGTGTATTGGAGAAGCCCATTCCGATCTCTCTGGCGCCATACCCCTCTGAGTGTTTTCTCCCATTTCTTATTCACTCTCTAGAATTGGCTTATACAAATCAGCCACCACTGCTCATAGAATGATACAGCGCAGGAGGCCATTTGGCCCATCGTGCCTGTGCCGGCTTTGAAAGAGCTTTCCAAATAATCCCACTTCCCTTGCTCTTTCCCCATAGCCCTGCAAATCTTTTCCCTTCAAGTATTTATCCAATTCCCTTGGTAGTCCATCCCATACATTCAGCACCCTCTGCATAAAGTAGTTAACTCGAAACTGTCCTTTCACCAACCCCCCCTCCACCCCATGTTTGACGCTATGCCCTGATGTTGTAGAATGTGTGCAAAGTTCATCTTGTCTATACCCTTCAGGAGCGTGAATACTTCGGCAAAATCACCTCCGAGCCTTCTCCGGTGTAAACAGTCCCAGCTTCTATAGCCTCTCCTCATTACATAGGCACCTAATCCTTGCACTGCAGCCTCAACAATGCCTGGATTATATAAGGACTAGAAGTGTACACAGTACTCCAGCGGAGGCCTGCACCATCGCTCTGTACTTCAGCAAGAGACTGGCAAATTAGAGAAAACAAAATCTCCAGGATTGCACAAAATGAATCTGCAATATTGGTACAATTAGGATCATAGAATGGTTGCCGCACAGAAGGCGGCCATTAAACTTTGGAACGAGTGAGATTCACTAAACCCTAGCTCACTTGTACGAACATACGAAAAATGTTGGCCCGGAAAGGATCTACTGGTCCATCCCATACAGTTGGGATGTCTTGAACATCATAACACACACACTCCCCACCCCACCCCACCCGGAACCATGTAATCTCCTGGGAGGGGTAAAAAGATAAAAACACAAGCCAATTAGGGGATAAAAAATAATCAGGAAATTCCTTAGGTGATCGAACCAATGTCTATTGGGCTGCATCCCCAGCACCACGCCGATTTTCTTCGACATGGAGATACCGCTTTGCGGGCGTGCATTGCACCGACATGTACATCCGCGCAGTAGAGTGTCGACTGGTTACTCCCCTCCTCGTGCGAGTCTACTGGTCCCTGGGGAAAGGACACCATCACTGGCCCCTGGGGAAAGGACATCATCACTGGTCCCCGGGGAAAGGACACCATCACTGGTCCCTGGGGAAAGGACACCATCACTGGTCCCCGGGGAAAGGACACCATCACTGGTCCCCGGGGAAAGGACACCATCACTGGTCCCCGGGGAAAGGACACCATCACTGGTCCCCGGGGAAAGGACACCATCACTGGTCCCCGGGGAAAGGACACCATCACTGGTCCCCGGGGAAAGGACACCATCACTGGTCCCCGGGGAAAGGACAACATCACTGGTCACCGGGGAAAGGACACCATCACTGGTCCCCGGGGAAAGGACACCATCACTGGTCCCCGGGGAAAGGACACCATCACTGGTCCCCGGGGAAAGGACACCATCACTGGTCCCCGGGGAAAGGACACCATCACTGGTCCCCGGGGAAAGGACACCATCACTGGTCCCCGGGGAAAGGACACCATCACTGGTCCCTAGGGAAAGGACACCATCACTGGTCCCTGGGGAAAGGACACCATCACTGGTCCCTGGGGAAAGGACACCATCACTGGTCCCTGGGGAAAGGACACCATCACTGGTCCCTGGGGAAAGGACACCATCACCGGTCCCTAGGGAAAGGACACCATCACTGGTCCCTGGGGAAAGGACACCATCACTGGTCCCCGGGGAAAGGACACCATCACTGGTCCCTGGGGAAAGGACACCATCACTGGTCCCTGGGGAAAGGACACCATCACTGGTCCCTGGGGAAAGGACACCATCACTGGTCCCTGGGGAAAGGACACCATCACCGGTCCCTAGGGAAAGGACACCATCACTGGTCCCTGGGGAAAGGACACCATCACTGGTCCCCGGGGAAAGGACACCATCACTGGTCCCTGGGGAAAGGACACCATCACTGGTCCCTGGGGAAAGGACACCATCACTGGTCCCTGGGGAAAGGACACCATCACTGGTCCCTGGGGAAAGGACACCATCACTGGTCCCTGGGGAAAGGACACCATCACCGGTCCCTAGGGAAAGGACACAATCTAAGTGGACAAAGTGATACCAGTGCACGGGCGATGTGCCCACTCCAGGTGCTGGCACAGCACTGCTCTGGTGCCCACACAGCTAACTCTATGGGCCTGGATAGAAGTTGAGCAGCAGAACAAAATGCACCTCGGCTGCTGTGCCCTACAGTTTTTAGACCGGATCATAACCTTCAGGCAGAAACCCAGTGTGAAATTCCTGGCACAATCCCGGCATTTTATTGCAAGGGGGTTGGAGTATAAGAGTAAGGAAGTCTTGCTACAATTGTACAGGGCCTTGGTGAGACCACACCTGGAGTACTGTGCACAGTTTTGGTCTCCTTATCTGAGGAAGGATATACTTGCTTTAGAGGCGGTGCAACGAAGGTTCACTGGATTGATTCCTGGGATGAGAGGGTTGTCCTATGAGGAGAGATGGAGTAGAATGGGCCGATACTCTCTGGAGTTTAGAAGAATGAGGTGATCTCACTGAAACATAAGATTCTGAGGGTAGATGCTGAGAGGTTGTTTCCCCTGGCTGGAGAGTCTAGAACTAGGGGGCATAGTCTCAGGATAAGGGGTCAACCATTTAAGACTGAGATGAGAAATGTCTTCACTCGGAGGGTTGTGAATCTTTGGAATTCTCTACTCAAAGGGCTGTGGATGCTGAGTCATTGAGTATATTCAAGGCCGAGATCGATAGATTTTTGGACTCTGGGGAATCGAGGGATATGGAGATCAGGCGGGAAAGTGGAGTTGAGGTTGAAGATCAGCCATGATCTTACTGAATGGCGGAGCAGGCTCAAGGGACCGTAGGGCCGACTCCTGCTCCTAATTCTTACGTTCTTATATCCACAAAGTGCGCTGGAGCTGCCAACTGGTGGTGAAAGTGTGCTGCAACCCCTCAGCTGGGTTACACTGACCATGGAGAAACACCAAGAACATTTAGATTTTAGCAGCTCCTTCTTTTATCCCGCTGGCGCTGAACAGATAGAAGGGATTTTAAAAAAAGTAATTAAGAATAAATTACCACTGACAATGTAAAGATATAATTTACCTGTGCCAGGTGCTCCGTACAGAATAACTCCTTTAGGAGGCTTAATTCCCATTTCTTCATAATATTCTGGATGGGTGAGCGGAAGTTCCACAGATTCCTACAAAAATGATAGTACTTTTTTGTTTTTTAAATATGAAGGAATATATCTATCTAATATATACACACATATCTAGCTATATCTATATTAAAGTCTTCCACCCCCTCTACAAAATGTGAATTCCCATTGTCACATTTCTGTCACACTATTGTGTCAACTTGGCCCACACTTGAAGTAGTGGATGTAGTTCTGGGCTCCGTACAACAAGGACATTGAAGCACCTGGAGAAAGAAAATGCGGAGAAGAATTACAAAGATGTTGCCATAACTGAGAGGATGCAACAATCAGGAAAGATTGAGCGAAGAGGAGGCCTGATAGAGGTCTTGAAAATTATAAAGGGGATTTTATAGGTTGGATGTGGAGAAACTGTGTCCATTTGTGGATGAGTCCAGAACAGGGGGGGGGGGCATATACAAGATAGCCAACATTTAGGAGGAATTTCTTTACACAGAGTGTGGTGAGAATGTGGATCTCGTTACCACAAAGAGTGGTTGAAGCAGGGGAGGCAGAGAGGGAGAAGGGAATAGAGTGATACATGAGAGAAGGCTCGTGTAGATCAGTTGGGCAGAATGGTCTGTTTCAGATTCTATGTAACTTTCCCCAATTATAAATCCATATGTTCACATTTATAATTGAAACTGCCTATGTAAACCTGTCACGTTGTAATTACACCCTATTGCCAGTGGTGGCACTGTAACACCTCATAGTTGCCAGCTCCTCAGCCTGCACTACCGAGAAACTCCTTTGCTCCAACCAACGTCACTTCCCAAATTGTCAATAAGTATTGTTATTTAAGTATGAATAATAATGTGAAATCCTAAGTACCATATAAAATGAAGGACAGAATATATGACTTTAAAATGGGGACTGAATTATGCCCTGGTCCAATCAACCCCGCTACATCTGAAAACTACACTTGGTCTGGACTCCATTAAGTATCTAGCACAAAGCACACAGTTCATAAAGTGTCACATTTAATTCTTGTAACACGTTGCCCATTACACACTGCTGATACAAACCCGTTGTTATAATATACCACGGCCTCCGACTCACTGTAAGCAATGCCACTGGCAGATGTAATCATGCCCCTTCATTACTTAATACATCAAGCTTCCAAGAATTCCGTTCATCACCCAAAAGTACCAGTGGTCCAACCAGCGGCACTAATTGTTGGGAGCTTTATTCCAGAACACGAGCACACTCGAGTTGAAAGGGGTCACTGAATATTGAATTTGATTTTATTAAAAAGAAAAAGCAGCTCTCACCTTGATTTCCTGGATCTGATTGTCCAGCCCGCCGATATCAGCGTACGTCTCCTGCGGAGCCTTCTCCACTTTCATGACCGTCACCAGCGGATCCGTATCATCGGTCAGCACCCCTATCACGGCGTGGACCTGATGCGAAGGACGAACAATACTTGTCATTTTATGCTTGCAAGCTATTTAAAACGTTTCAGGAGTATCGGGGTCTGACGTGGTCTGAGCTCAGTGGGGGGTGGGAGAGGGATTAAAATTATGCCCGAAAATTAATGGGCAGCCCTGTAATTAGGTCAAAACAATTTAAGCGCAATTCACAGCAGAAGAAAAGACTTGCATTTCTATAGCGCCTTTTACGCCCACCGGTCGTCCCAAAGTGCTTTACAGCCAATGAAGTACTTTTTGGAGTGTAGTCACTGTTATGATGTAGGAAATGCGGCAGCCAATTGCGCACAGCAAGCTCCCACAAACAGCAATGCGATAATGACCAGATAATCCGTTTTAGTGATGTTGATTGAGGGATAAATATTGGTCAAGACACCGGGGAGAACTCCCCTGCTCTTCTTTGAAATAGTGCAATGGGATCTTTTACGTCCACCCGAGAGGTTTAACGTCTCATCTGAAAGACGGCACCTCCGACAGTCCCTCAGCACTGCACTGGAGTGTCAGCCTAGATTAATGACAGTCATATTACTATCTAGAACCAGGTCAGACGAGAAACCATTTGAAAAAGCATCTTGGCTGCTCTATTTTAATCGATATTGCTACGGTCACTGCCCCTCTAAAAGGCTCCTCGCCTTCCTCCTAAACTCCAAACACTCTTCCCTCCACGCATTCTAACGTTTAAATTGAGACATTGCATCCTTTCAGTTAAAAAAAAGTAGTTCTTGGTATGTGGCTGACACTGACGGGGCCGTATTTATTGCCTAGCCCGAGTTTCCCCTGAGGGCATTGAGTCTACCATGTAGTCTGGAACTGGAGTCACATGTCGGCCAGACCGGGTAAGGACGGCAGGTTCCCTTCCCCGAAGAACATGAGTTAATCCCATGGGTTTTTTGGGCAATCTGGCAGCTTTCTTGGTTATTGCCCTGGTGCCAGCCCCCAAATCACCGGATAATTAAACTCAGCTTTACATCTTGCCAGTGTCAGCTGTGGATCAGTGGGTAGCACTCTCTCGCCTCTGCGTCAGACAGTTGTGGCTTCAAGTCCCACTCCTGGGACTGGAGCACATAATCTAGGCTGACAATTCAATGCGGTGCTGAGGGAGTGCTGCACTGTCGGAGGTGCCGTCTTTCGGATGAGACGTTAAACCGAGGCCCCGTCTGTCCTCTCAGGTGGACGTAAAAGATTCCATGGCACTATTTCAAAGAGGAGCAGGGTTTTATCCCCGGTGTCCTGGGGCCAATATTTATCCCTCAACCAACATCACTAAAACAGATTATCTGGTCACAATCACATTGCTGTGTGTAAATTGGCTGCCGCATTTCCTACATTACAACAGCGACTCCACTTCAAAAAGTACTGCATTGGCTGCAAAATGCTTTGGGACGTCTTGAGGTTGTGAAAGGCGCTATAGAAATGCAAGTGTTTCTTTTTCTTGCCGTGGTGCGATTTGAACTCGCGATCTTTGGGTTGCTAGTCCAGTGCTAGAGCCACTAAGCTGCCTACTTCATTCTTTCTCAGTATCTTTTTGGAACTGCTTACTGCTCTTCCTCCAAGCTTGGCGTCACCTAACCGCTACTCCTCGATTTGACTAGCCTTCTATCCGACTCTTTACACCTTTGATCAGGTCCTGCCTTGAGATATGAGCCTTGGCCCTTTACCTAGGTTTCTTGATAAAAGCAATTATCACAAGGAACGCACTCGAAGTAAATCCCAAACTGATCGCTTTCAGTCTTTATTATTTCCCACCCCCCTTTGACCATTAAAATATCCACACAAATACCAAGGGCGCGAACATCCAGATTTTAAATGACAGGCCGATCTCGGCACACGCTTTAAAGGCAGTAAACTCTCTTTACCTTATGGTTGAGTAGGACCGAGCAGCCAGGCTCAAGCAGATCTTTATCCACAAACGACAAGATGCTGACGTAATGCTCGGAGCCGACAGACGTCGACACAATGGCGTGGTTGTCGTCTATGATTTCCTCCAAAGTGCCCACAGACATTGGTGTCCCTCTCAGGTCGTCCACTTTAGACCTCTCCTCCTGTCAGATCAAAGGGAGAGTTAACAGGTTTTTTCTTCTTTATTTCATTCTCGCGACGTGAGCGTCACTGGCATTTACTGCCCGTTGATGGTGGTGGGCCGCCTTCTTAAACTGCTGGTAGCAGCTTGATACAACAGAGTGGCTTACTAGGCCACTTCAGAGGGAAGTTAAGAGTGAACCGCCGGGTAAGGACGGCAGGCTTCCTTCCCTAAAGGACATTAGTGAACCAGTCGGGTTTTTACGACATTCTGACAGCTTCACGGTCACTTTCCATTGATTTTGATTCACCAACTTTTTATTTCCAGATTTAAAAATTGATCAAGATCTGGATGGGTCGACAGCGGCAGCACCACTGGTGCAGTGCTGTTTGGGTGCTCGGTGTCTGGGCAGTACTGAGCTGCCCTTGCCAGATCAGCTCATGTGAATTACATGTAACTACATAGAATTGACAGCACACAAACAGGCCATTCGGCCCAACTGGTCCGTGCCGGTGTTTATGCTCCACACGAGCCTCCTCCCACCCCTACTTCATCAGCACATCCTTCTACCCCTTTCTCCCTCATGGGTTTATCCAGCTTCCCCTTAAATGATGCATTAGGAGCACCAGGGCTGGAATTTCAAGTCCCGATAGTCAGTGCAGGGCTGCTGGTTGCCTCTTCAGCATCAGGAGGCTTTTCCAGTGGGGGGCTGGAGGGAGGGAGGGAGGGAGGGCAAGGTTTGGAGAATCCTCTTCAGCACCCACTGCAAACCGCACTGATTGGGCACTCCAGGTACATTACAAATCAGCTCCACCTCCTTCCCTCCCTACAACACTCAACTAAGTCTTAACAGTTGATTGGAAACTGTCACAACATTGTCGTGGGCAAAATGCTGTTGGGTTGCTGCAAGGGTTAGGATTTGAGTCCCTGTGTAGGCCTTGAAAAGTCTCGTGGAGGGCCAAGAAGAAAATCGAAGATTTGGGTGGTGGGGTCAGTGAAAATAGAGAAGGAATTTTATTTAAACTTTTGGATAACATGAGACGATAACATGGAGTTCATCAGCTCCCTGCATTATCAAGCATAGAGCACCGAGGACCAGCACGGCAGAATGCAGGCAGCCAGTGTGAACGGTGCTAGGAGCCTGCACAAGGCTCATGAGGTGCCAGACAGTCACTGACACAGTTTAGAATGAACAGTTCATACATAGCAGAGAGCATGAACTCCCCGCCCCCCCCCCCCCGCCAAATTGGCAGAGGGGCTGTAAGACTGGCCAGTGCGAGGAAACTCACACCGGTGCAGTAGGGAGTGGTGTTCTGGGGCTGGGATGACAGCACGCTGCTGTGGAAGAGTAAGGGCAGCTTCAGTGTGGAACTGGCTATGGTACATCTGACCCGTAAGTGCAGCGGAGCAGCAACGTGATAGATCAGCAATTTTACGAGATCACATTCTGACAAGCCGCAAAGCTCTTCAGATCAAAGGATGGACATTCTGATCGGCAGAGTTAACATACTTGTGCCACATCCTTATTTTTAAATAAATAGGTTAATTCGTGCGCAGAAAAATAGCACGCACAGGATATGTTAAATGCTCTGATGGACGCTGCCATGTGGAATTTGCGCCCTCGAATCCAACAACTTGGAAATCAGTTGAGGAGAGAACACCTCAACTGGGTTATACGGCCTCTGGTTACACAGGGCTCGGGGGTGGGGTGCTGATTACCCTGAAATTTACAAGGCTCCTGCCAATATCTGCTCATTGCAAAAGGCTTTTCCATTTTTGATCACTATATATGTACAGTTTTGGTCTCCTTACCTATGGAAGGATATACTTGCCATAGAGGGAGTGCAACAAAGGTTCACCAGACTGGTTCCTGGGATGAGGGGATTGTCCTATGAGGAGAGATTGAGTAGACTAGGCCGATATTCTCTAGAGTTTAGAAGCATGAGAGGTGATCTCATTGAAAAGTATAAAATTCTTAAGGGGCTTGACAGGGTAAATGCAGGGAAGATGTTTGCCCTTTGGGGAGTCTAGAACCAGGGGTCACAGTCTCAGAATAAGGGGTCGGCCATTTCAGACTGAGATGAGGAGAAATTTCTTCACTCAGAGGGTGGTGAATCTTTGGAATTCTCTACCCCAGAGGGCTGTGGAGGCTCAGTCGTTGAGTATATTCAAGATAGAGATCGATAGTTTTTTGAACTCTAGGGGAATCAAGGGATATGGGGATAGTGCGGGAAGGTGGAATTGAGGTAGAAGATCAGCCATGATCTTACTGAATGGCGGAGCAGGCTCGAGGGGCCGAATGGCCGACTCCTGCTCTTATTTCTTATGTTCTTATATCTTTCCAGCACAAACCTCTTGTTTTTCTTCAAGTGGTTTCATTTGTTCCTGATTTCTGATGAATTCTTCTTCCATTAACAGATAATCTTTTATCCTCTCCAGTTTCAGCAACTTCAGTCTGCACTGCGTGTGAGGAGTCACTGTTACAATTAAATGAAAAAGAAGAATTACTCTCAGGGCAGACTTACACGGAGGCTCTCGCAGGTTTTGACAGTGCTTTGCCGAGGCGTTTTAAGGGATTGTCCATCGGGGAACCAGCCCCTCTGCACAGGATAATCTGGAATTCTGTCTTCTCAATACCAAGAATCGGCACCTGCTGATGGCGACTGAAGGAATGAGCTCCAGTGGGAAAGCGCAAAACAGCAAACAAAATGTACAAAGTAACTGGATTAAATCACAACCGAAAGCGAACTCAAAGGAACCGAACTAAACCGTGTCTGGAAGTAATTCAAAGCTGTAAAGCAGCCGTGAGATTCAGGTGACTGTTTGATATCAAATCAAGGCTAGGTGTGACAATAACATGTAGTCGCTGTTTGAATTAGACCAAGCCTGGGAGGATTAGCCAAGAAATGTGTTATGTGACGACAACAAATATATTTTTGCATGAACAGATTGTGCCGTGCATTTTATAATTCAAATATTATGCTTGGAAAAGTCGGAGATAGAATATGAACCAAGTTTTTAAAGTGGTGAAGGGCAGGAGTAATAAGATGAAATTCTGCCTTCACAAAGGCCCCAGATATTACACAGAGCACAGCTTCATCCAAGGATAGTTAATGCTGTATTACTTAACCCTCTTGGGAACAAAAAAAAGGTGGACAAAATATGGGATTTTGAAAGGGATGTGGGATGCTTTAGAGACAGGTGATGACTGATTACCCTGCAGAACTCTGTGGCTCCAGCGCTGTTGGGAATGTCATTTGTGAAATGCAACCAGTTCAAGATGAAATAATGCTGGCCGACATCCCTGAGCACTTGCGCAGCTGCCTCTCGGCTCAGGGATTCACGGGACACTCCTTGGAAGCTTTATTTGCGCTTAATTCACCTAAAAGAGTAGAGGGAGCCAATGCCTTTCCTGATTCCACACTCTGGTAACAGGGCTATGCAATGAGCAAGTCTGGTGATGAACAGGCTGGTGTATGAAGCCTTACCCAAGGGCAACTTGCTGGCAGCATCTGGTCCTTTTGTTTTCTTCTTCTTCTTTCCCACTCTAGTTGGGACGGGCGGCTCATATTTCTTCTTCTTATCCTATCAAAAACAAAAATGTTACTTTTAATCTCCCGAATCTGTGTATGTTTATCCACATATGTATTTCTGCTTTCACGTCACTGCCCTGTATTTAGGTTTTTGACCAGCTCATACAACAGCTATCGAGTGGCCATTTCACAAACAGGCCAGCACTGCAACAACTGAAACTGCTGCGCCTCAGTCACTATACTGGGAACGTCTGTATGTATAATCAAGCTAAGGAAAAGGGGAGCACAGGCTCCCAGGAACAAAGGGAACAGCGCTCCCGGGAAACATTCATTACAACAAAAAGGGAGCAACAGAAGAGTAAAGGAGTATCACAAATTACATGTGGAGATCGAGTAGAATGGGCCTATATTCCCTGGGGTTTAGAAGAATGAGAGGTGATCTCATTGAAACATACAAAATTCTTACAGGACTTGACAGGGTAGATGCAGGGAGGATGTTTCCCCTGGCTAGAGAGTAAGAACATAAGAAATAGGAGGAGTAGGCCATACAGCCCCTCGAGCCTGCTCTGCCATTCAATAAGATCATGGCTGATTTTCGACCTCAACTTCACTGTACGAAAGGCTGATACTTAAAGATATTTAGTAGACGAGAATCATATATGTATAACTTCAAGTGTAGCCACTGACCAAATAATATTACCCATAATTACTGGAGTAACTAAAAAGCTAAGACTTGTTCAAAATGTAGCTGCACAAATGTAGCTGCACAGTCAAAAGCAGTTTTGACTAAGTTTTGATAACAGCCAGACTGCAAGTGAAGGTTAAATCATGAAATAACGTAATATAATGCTGTGTAGAACTTAGAATTCGCTTAACAAAACTAATTGCAACAATATTTAAAGAATAATTAGTATAAGGACATAAAATGAGAGAGATTATGGAGATAAAGTATTTATCTGTTCGATTAAAGTGAGATAGTTTGGATACCGCAAGACTAGTGAAACAGCGCTGATATGGGCCCTTGGTATAAAGGCCTTGTACCAGGGAAGCTGGAAATGAAAGAGATAAAGTAAATTCCAACGGGGTGAAAAAGTATAAACAAGATAACACTGAACATGGCAAAGTTGGTGGAAAAATACTGGAAAGGCGGGATACTACCTTAGTCTGAGTGACAATGGTATTTTGACCATTAGAACCAATTAAAAAAGGTGATTTTGTTAAGACCATATATGGACACTGGCCAAACCAACTTTTGATAAAAAGGTTAAAACCTCGATACCCAAAGAGCAACTTCACACAGACGTAAAGCGAGGACAAAGGAACAGACTTAAGACGACATCATCTGTGTCCGAGAGCTTCCAGAGACCCAGGGCTGTGAGCTACTCGTTAAAACTATCGCCTAATATTAAGTATATTACGCTGTATACTTAATAAATCTTGATCTATTGCTCAAACATACCGGCTGCTGCTTATTGGTGTCTTGTCCAAGAACTCAGAGATCATTAAGATCTTACACCACTTTCTCGCCCGATCCCCATGTCCCTCAATTCTCTTGGAGTTCAAAAATCTATCGATCTCAGTCATAGAGTCATAGAGTTTTACAGCACAGAAAGAGGCCCTTCGGCCCATCGTGTCCGCGCCGCCCATCCATCCCTGTCCAGTCTAATCCCATTTTCCAGCATTTGGTCCATAGCCTTGTATGCAATGGCATTTCAAGTGCTCATCCAAATGCTTCTTGAATGTTGTGAGGGTTCCTGCCTCTACCACCCTTTCAGGCATTGAGTTCCACATTCCAACCACCCTCTGGGTGAAAAAGTTCCTCCTCAAATCCCCTCTAAATCTCCTGCCCCTTACCCTGAATCTATGCCCCCTTGTTATTGACCCCCCCTACTAAGGGGAAAAGTTCCTCTTTATCTACCCTATCTATGCCCCTCATCATTTTGTACACCTCAATCAGGTCCCCCCTCAGCCTTCTTTGCTCCAAGGAAAACAACCCCAGCCTGTCCAGTCTCTCTTCATAGCTGAGGCGCTCCATCCCAGGTAACATCCTGGTGAATCTTCTCTGCACCCTCTCCAAAGCAATCACATCCTTCCTATAGTGAGGCGACCAGAACTGCACACAGTACTCCAGCTGTGGCCTCACCAGCGTTTTGTACAGCTCCATCATAACCTCCCTGCTCTTATATTCCATGCCTCGGCTAATGAAGGCAAGAATCCCATATGCCTTTTTAACCACCCTATCTACCTGTTCCGCTGCCTTCAGGGATCTATGTACATGTACACCAAGGTCCCTCTGACCCTCTGTGCTTCCTAGGGTCCTACCACTCATTGTGTATTCCCTTGCCTTATTTGTCCGTCCAAAATGTATCACCTCGCACTTTTCAGGGTTAAATTCCATTTGCCACTTTTCCGCCCATCTGACCAACCCGTTTATATCGTCCTGTAGCCTGAGGCTTTCCTCCTCGCAATTTACCACCCCACCAATTTTCGTGTCATCTGCGAACTTACTGATCATACCTTTTACATTCTCATCCAAGTCATTTATGTAGATCACAAACAACAAGGGACCCAGCACCGATCCCTGAGGTACCCCACTGGACACAGGCTTCCAGTCACAAAAGCAACCTTCGACCATCACCCTCTGCCTCCTGCCACTCAGCGAGTTTAGGATCCAACGCGCCAAGGCACCCTGGATCCCATGGGCTCTTACCTTCTTGACCAGTCTCCTATGCGGGACTTTGTCAAAAGCTTTACTGAAGTCCATGTAAACCACATCCACAGCATTTCCCTCATCCACCCCCCTAGTCACCCCCTCGAAAAATTCAATCAGATTTGTCAGACATGATTTACCCTTGACAAAGCCATGCTGACTATCCCCGATTAATCCTTGCCTCTCCAAGTGGAGACTAATTTTGTCCCTCAGAACTTTTTCCAATAATTTCCCTACCACAGATGTTAGGCTCACTGGCCTGTAATTCCCTGGTTTATCCCTGCTACCCTTCTTGAATAATGGTACTACGTTAGCTGTTCTCCAGTCCTCTGGTACATCCCCTGTGGCCAGAGAGGTTCTGAAAATTTGTGTCAGAGCCCCTGCAATCTCCTCCTTTGCCTCCCACAGCAGCCTGGGATACATCTCGTCCGGGCCTGGGGATTTATCCACTTTTTGGCCTGCTAAAACCGCTAGCACCTCCTCCCTCTTGATGCTAATATGTTCAAGTATGTCACAGTCCCCTTGCCCGATTTCTATGTCTGCATCGTCTTTCTCCAGAGTGAACACAGATGCAAAAAATTCATTTAAAACCCCGCCTACATCATCTGGCTCTACACACAGATTGCCACTTTGGTCCCTAATGGGCCCTACCCTTTCCCTGGTTATCCTCTTGCCCTTAATATACTTATAAAACATCTTAGGATTTTCCTTTATTTTGCTCGCCAGTGTTATTTCATGGCCCCTCCTCGCCCTCCTAATTTCTTTTTTAAGTATGCCCCTGCACTTTTTATACTCCTCTAGGGCTTCTTCCGTCTTTAGTAACTGCCAAAAGCCCCCCTTTTATTTCTAATGCATTTTTGTATATCCCTTGTCATCCAAGGTTCCCTTTGCTTGTTGGTCCCACCCTTGACCTTTACAGGAACATGTTGGCGTTGTACTCTCTCTATTTCCCTTCTGAAAGTCTCCCACTGTTTTGATGTGGATTTTCCTATAAGTAGCTGCTCCCAGTCCACTTTGGCCAGATCCTGCCTTATCATATTAAAATCGGCCCTCCCCCAATTTAGACCCTTATTTCCGGGCCGTCTTTGTCTTTTTCCATGACCACCTTAAATCTCACCGAATTATGGTCACTGTCGCCAAAATGCTCTCCTACTGACACTTCCACCACTTGCCCGGCTACATTCCCCAGAATTAGGTCCAGTACCGCCCCCTCTCTTGTAGGACTTTCTACATGTTGGCTCAAAAAGCTCTCCTGGATGCACTTTAAGAATTCTGCACCCTCTAAGCCTTTCACACTCTGACTATCCCAATTTATATTGGGGAAGTTGAAATCCCCCACTATTATTACCCTATTATTTTCGCACTTTTCTGAGATTTGCCTACATATCTGTTCCTCTATCTCCCCCTGACTGTTTGGGGGCCTATAGTACACTCCCAGCAAAGTGCTTGCCCCCTTTTTGTTTTTAAGTTCTACCCATATGGCCTCATTAGAGGAACCCGCTAATATATCATTCCTCCTTACAGCAGTAATTGACTCCTTAATTAATATTGCAACACCCCCTCCCCTTTTACACCCCCCTCTGTCTCGCCTGAAGATTCTATACCCCGGAATATTGAGCTGCCAGTCCTGACCCTCCCTCAACCATGTCTCCGTGATAGCAACAATATCGTACTCCCATGTGTTCAACAACAACTTCAGTTCATCCACCTTACTTGCAAGACTCCTTGCATTAAAATAAATGCCTTCCAGCCCTGCCATATTCTCTTTTGCCTTCACATATTTGCTCTGCCTTCCCAGCTGACTTGTTTTTCCCTCTGTATTTGGCTGTAAATCACCCCCTACTATAGCTCCACTCTGTACCCCATCCCCCTGCCAAGTTAGTTTAAACCCCCCCCAGCAGTGCTAGCAAACCTCCCCGCAAGGATATTGGTCCCCCTCTGGTTCAGGTGTAAACCGTCCGACTTGTACAAGTCCCACCTTTCCCAGAAGCAGACCCAGTGATCCAGGAAACTAAAGCCCTCCCCCCTGCACCATCCCTTTAGCCACGCATTCATCTGTTCTATCTTCCTATTCCTATACTCACTAGCACGTGGCACCGGGAGTAATCCAGAGATTACAACCCTTGAGGTCCTGCTCTTTAATCCTTCACCTAGCTCCCTAAATTCTTGCTGCAGGACCTCATCCCTCTTTTTACCTATGTCGTTGGTACCAATGTGGACCACGACCACTGTCTGTTCACCCTCCCCCTCCAGAATGCCCTGCAGCCGCTCAGTGACATCCTTGACCCTGGCACCAGGGAGGCAACAAACCATCCTGGATTCACGTCTTGAATATACTCAACGATTGAGCAGCCACAGCCCTCTAGGGTAGAGAATTCCAAAGATTCACCACCCTCTGAGTGACGAAACTTCTCCTCATCTCAGTCCTAAATGGCCGACCCCTTATCCTGAGAATCTAGAACAAGGGGTCATGGGGATCGGGTGGGAAAGTGGCGTTAATGTAGAAGTTCAGCCATGATCTTATGAAATGGTGGAGCAGGCTCGAAGGGCCGTATGGCTGACCCCTGCTCCCATTTCCTTATACACAATGTGACAATTTTCTGCACTGTACTTTTCTGTGCTGCCCGATTTAGAAATTGACGTCAGCCGTGACTAATAAATATGACTGGCTGCACAATCAGACCGTGACAGCACATTTAATAAAACGCATTTTGGCCAGAAGATTTCTCTTTGCGTGCTCCAGTGCTTTAACTCAGAAATGAATTATGTCCAAAAGTAGCAATGGCTGGAAACGACGACTTGAAATGTTAACTCCTGTAAATATTAACAGACAGTGCAGTAGCGGATTCTAATCTCTCCAATTGCTGAGCCATTAAGGGAAATAAAGGTATGAAGGAAGCGGTGAGCAGCCAGACATTTAACACCTCACAAAGTGTGGCATCTGTCAAGTCTGTTTGCTTACAAAAAAGGGAAATGGCCTAAACCACAGCTGCGATTGCTCAGCTTTAGTTCTGGCAGGAGCTCTAAACTCCGTGGATGAACGGGGATGTGCACCGTACATGCACATCACAACATTGGGAGGGTCTACCAAAAGACAAAGCCGTTTCATCATAAAGTCTTACTGCGCCCCAGACCCAAACATGGCATAAAAACGTACATTAACCCCATGTGGATTGGCTCGAACATTGCTTTTGTGGCTTGAACCGATTCAGTTTCTGGTGCGCTTTCCCTTCTTCTTAGGCAGTCCCTCGGAACCGAGGATGACTTGTTTCCACATTAAAAATGAGCTCGCATGTGACTGATGAGTCCAATGCGGGACCTACAGTCTCAGTCACAGGTGGGGCAGACGGTGGTTGAAGGGGCGGGTGGGTAGGGAGTTTGGGTTGACGTGCGCTCCTTGCGCTGCCTGTGCTTGGCTTCCGCTTGCTCCCGGCGAAGAGACTCGAGGTGTTCAGCGCCTTCCCAGATGCTTCTCCTCCACTTTGTGCGGTCTTGGGCCAGGGATTCCCAGGTGTCGGTGGGGGTGTTACACTTTTTCAAGGAGGTTTTGAGGGTGTCCATGAAGCGTTTCCTCTGCCCACCTGGGGCTCTCTTGCCGTGCCGGAGCTCCGAGTAGAGCGCTTGTTTTGGGAGTCTCGTATCGGGCACGCGGACAATGTGACCCGTCCATCGGAGCTGATTGAGCGTGGTCAGAGCTTCGATGCTGGGGATGTTGGCCTGAGCGAGAACACTGACGTCGGTGCGCCTATCCTGCCAATGGATTTGCAGGATCTTGCGGAGGCAGCGTTGGTGGTACTTCTCCAGTGCTTTGAGGTGCCTGCTGTACATGGTCCATGTCTCTGAGGCATACAGCAGGGCGGGTCTCACTGCTGCTCTGTAGACCATGAGCTTAGTGCCGGGTTTGAGGTCCTGGTCTTCAAACACACTCTTCCTCAGGCAACCGAAGGCTGCACTGGCACACTGAAGGCAGTGTTGGACTTCGTCATCGACGTCTGCCCTTGTTGACAGTAGGCTCCCGAGGTATGGAAAGTGGTCCACGTTGTCCAAGGCCTTGTTGTGGATTTTGATAATCGGGGGGCAGCACTGCTTATATGTTTAACCTGTAAATAAATCCGACTAAATAATTTTAGCCTGTACATACTGGTTTGATAGTGCTTTGAAAGGGCAGGACAGTCTGGTGGACAGAGTACATAAGGAGAAACTATTTCCACTGCAGGAGGGTTGGTAACCAGGGGACACAGATTTAAGGTAATTGGCAAAAGAACCAGAGGCGACATGAGGAACATTTTTTATGCAGCGAGTTATGATCTGGAATGCACTGTCTGAAAGTGGTGGAAGCAGATTCAATAGTAACTTCCAAAATGGAATAGATAAATACTCGAAGGGGAAAATTTGAGGGGCTATGGGGAACGAGCAGGTGGAGTTGGGCTAATTGGATCACTCTTTCAAAGAGCCGGCACAGGCACAAAGGGCCAAATGGCCTCCTCTGTGCTATGTCATTCTATGATAACCGCAACAGAACAAAAAGACAAGACTCGCATTTATATAAGGCCTTATCGCGTCAGAAACATCCCAATGTGCTTTAAATGCAATGAATTACTTTTAAGTGCACTGACTCTTGTAGGCAAATCTCATGGGCATTTTGCACACAGCAAATTCCCACAAATAGCAGAGAGATGAATGATCAGTTCATCTGTTTGGGTAAAGGTTGAGGCATTAGTGCTGGACGAGGCAGTAGTGTTGGCCAAGATCCTGGGAGCCCTCCCTGTTCGTCTTCGACTAGTGCCATGAGATCTTTAACATCCACCAGAGCAGGCAGTGGGAGTAATCTGAAGTAATCTAGCACACAGCCGGCACAGATACAACAGGAGAACTGGCCACTTCCCGCGCGGTAAACCTCTATGGTTCTATGAATCTAAGGGACGGCACCTCTGACAGTATAGCACTCCCTCAATTGTGCATGGGAGTGTCAGCCTATATTAGTCATGCAGCAAGGCTTGGGCCTACAAATTTCTAACCCAGGAAAAGAATGATATAAAATGAACCCCACTGACAAGTGTTTACGGTAACTGTAATAATGTTAAGTCAACAAATACCAGTTTCCCAGTAAAAGCCAGCATTCCTGTTCGATTTCCTCTCTCAGCCATTCTTTGAAGGGAGTACAGTTCCCCAGGTGCTGGGACACAGCTCCACCCGTGGCAGCAGCTCTCTGGCACTCTGTTCAGGTGCAGTATTTTTAACCTCACTTAGGGGGTCACCGCACGCTTCTAGCAGGGGTGAATGTACAGCGACTGCGACCGATTCCTTTCCCATACTGATGCCAGCTCTAACATTCCCCTGCTGCTGCTCTGGCTTGGATCGGATACTTCAGCACAAAGCAGACATTGAACCTGGAACCAATCTGACCCGAAATAAAAACAGAACGCCCCAGGGATGCACAGCATGGGGTACGGTAGCACAGTGGTTATGTTACTGAACTAGTAATCCAGAGACCTGGACTAATGATCCGAAGACGTGAGTTCAAATCCTACCACAATAGTTGGGGAATTTAAATTCAGTTAATTCAATAAATCTGGAATAAAAAGCTAGTATCAGTAATGGTGACCATGAAACTATCGGATTGTCGTAAAAACCCATCTGGTTCCCCAATGTCCTTTAGAACATAAGAAATAGGAGCAGGAGTAGGCCAATCGGCCCCTCGAGCCTGCTCCGCCATTCAATAAGATCATGGCTGATCTGATCAAGGAAATCTGTCGTCCTTACCCGGTCTGGCCTATATGTGACTCCAGACCCACAGCAATGTGGTTGACTCTTAACTGTCCTCTGAAATGGCCTCGCAAGCCACTCAGTCGTAACAAACCGTTATGAAAAAAAACCTTCACCACACTGACTGCAGCGGTTCAAGGCGGCGGCTCACCACCACCTTCTCAAGGGCAACTAGGGATGGGCAATAAATGCTGGCCTTGCCAACAACGCCCACATCCAATGAATGTAAAAGGGTTGTGTATCTTTGGAATTCCCTACCCCAGAGGGCTGTGGATGCTCAGTCACTGAGTACTTTCAGACTGAGATCGCTAGATTTTTGGATACTAAGGGAATCAAGGGATATGGGGATGGGGCGGGAAGGTGGAGTTGAGGTAGATGGTCAGCCATGATCTTATTGAATGGCAGAGCCGGCTCGAAGGGCCAAATGGCCTACTCCTGCTCCTATTTTTTATGTAGATCTGAGGGAGCCTCAGACAAGCAGCCATTACAATGTGACTTCATGTTATGGATCTTTCCATTTCTCACACCAGCTGTCCCTGAGGCCTGTCTGCGTGAGATGAAAGCTTCAGCCCCCGTCATCAGGCAGTCTGTTGTGTGGGAAGGGCTGAATGGCCTACTTCTGCTCCTAATTCTTATGTTCACACGTTTTTATGTTCTTATGACTGTATAACTGTGGATTTTATTATAGTTTAAGATATTATAACAATGCCCACACTGAATGGCGATGACAGGCTCAAGCACTCACCTTATCATCTTTCTTACCACCTCCAGCTCCATGACCACCACTTTGGCTTTGACCCTGAAAAGGAAAAAAAGACAGATTATAAAACAAGGCAGTAAATGAAGTTGAGGTACAGATCAGCCATGATCTAATTGAATGGTGGAACAGGCTCACGGGGCTGAATGGACTACTCCTGTTCCTAATCAATTCTTGAAAGAAGTTATAACAGATATAGAATAGATACACATATCTATATTAAACGTTTTGCATACAGCACATACTTCCTCTATCATGATAATACAACTACTGAGCAATGCCACAGGGGCTCGGTCAGCCTCTCTCTCATGCCTCTAATTTACTGCAAACTGGCGGCTATTTTTTCAAGTTATAATGTCCGCCCTGAATTGCAAAAACCTGCAGGGAAAACACGTGCTCGTGATGTAGGCAAAGCCGTGCCGCAGCTAGTCAGCAACCTCGATTATCTGCTGTTCGGCCTCAAAGAGTGTCAAATGGGAAATGCTTCTTCCCAGACGAATTCCCCAACGTATTCCCCAGAGCTTTTTCTGAAATTTGTCTCATTTTTTTTTGTCTCCCTCAGGAAAAAGACCTGCATTTCTACAGCGTCTTTCACGACCACCGGTCGCCCCAAAGCGCTTTACAGCCAATGAAGTACTTTCTGAAGTGTAGTCATTGTTGTAATGTAGGAAACGCAGCAGCTAATTTACGCACAGCAAGCTCCCACAAACAGCAATGAGATAATGAGCAGATAATCTGTTTTAATGATGTTGATTTGAGGGATAAATATCGGCCAGGACACCAGGGAGAACTCCCCTGCTCTTCTTCAAAATAGTGGCCATGGGATCTTTTACATCCACCTGAGAGCAGACGGGGCCTCGGTTTAACGTCTCATCCGAAAGACAGCACCTCTGACAGTGCAGCACTCCATCTGTACTGCACTGGCATGTCAGTCTAGAATTTATGCTCAAGTCTCTGGCTCAGAGGCAAGGGTGCTACCCACTGAGCCACGGCCATTACTAATGGTTCAGAGCACACAATGTATGGGGTTGCACCATCTAGTGGATCGGAGGAGTGTTGATGGGCCTGGCAAATTATTTTCATCCTTCTGGGAGTATATGTATTTCATAGATTGCCTTGTATTGGTTGTCTTCGTCATGACAAATCAGATCTATGGATCAATTTTCCTTCTCTCAATGGTTAAGAACTATTTTTGTCATTAGAGATTTTCCACTTTTATTATTTGCCAATCATGTAACGTAGGTTATCCCAGGTTTCAGTGTTCTCCCTAATGACATTCCATCAAAATAAAATGCTCCCACATCACAAGGAAGCCCAACAGTTTTCTCTATGATGCAGCTGCCATATCACGCCAAGAGGAAAACTGCTGAGATTGGTCTCTGTCCGGATGAGTTATCGATCGAATCAGAGCGCTGACTTGGGGCAAAGTACAGCTACTGATCGAGTTACCGGGAAGAATTCCGATCAGTTAGAAAGGTTCACACTGCCTCTCTCTCTGCTCCTTAAAACCTACCTCTTTGACCAAGCTTTTGCTCACCTGCCCTAATATCTCCTTATGTGGCTCAGTGTCAAATATTTTGTCTTATAACACTCCTGTGAAGCACCTTGGGATGTTTTACTACGTTAAAGGTGCTATATAAATGCAAGTTGTTGTTGGTAGCACTGCAAAATATCAGTGGGAAGATAATGGCTGTGCCTAGTTTAAATGTTCGGAATTATATAATAATTTTGTTTCTAAATTTTTTTCATGATCCCATTTCCCCCCCCAAACAAGGTTACCTTTGAGTTCATAACTTTAAAAGGTGTGCATGTGAAATTGAACACCACCCAGCAGTACAATTCAAGATTTTTTTTCCTACCAAAATGTAGGTTGTGTCTTTAGAGCATGTTTTGAACTGCAAACACTAGAGTGAGGTGCTGGCGATTGGTGATCTTAAACTGGTGCTGGTGACAGCAATTTGAGGCAATGAAGTATACTGAACATCAAAGGTATTTGCACCAATATGCTGAGTTACCACCACTAGCATTCTTGTATTAATAATGCCCTCTTGTTCTACAATGAAAAGTGTCAGAACTACTGTCATTGGATGCGGTACTGACAGAGTCCCAAAGGGTTTTAAAGAGGTACCAGAGACCTTTGAGATTTCACTCAACATAAAACTCCACAAAATGACTCCAGAAAAGGTCTCACATAAATAATACCATCGAAGAGGCTGAGACCAACCATCAGTTGACTCTCACAATCTCTGGCGAGCAGAACTTCTGCTCAGATCGAACAAGCAATGTTCACACCTTGCTCATTCACAGAAAGCTCTGTAAAACACATAATACATAAAGCCAGCACACAGCTCATCTTTCAGCATCTGAAGAGAGGTTTAACATTTCGACATTTAGCAGAACCACATCAAAACCCGAAACATTAATCCGACTTTCCTCTTTTTCAGATGTTGACAAACGTGCTGTGCGCTGCCAGCATTTTCTGTTCTATTTCAGATTTCTAGCATTCACACTTTTAAAATGTTATTGAAACACCATCCTTTGTAATCGCAAACATGTCAAGCGCCAAAGAATCAGTGTGCGGCTCCAGCACTTAAAATATATATACACAGTCTATAATCCAAAATTAGTCACTGAATAATGCATAATGCAAACATGGCTCAATATCTATATTTTGAATGAAGTCATTTCTAAATTTTAAGAAATAATATTTTAGCAACAGTGACAGTTCAAATGGGTAAATACATGGCAGATAGATTTTAACGGTGTGAAGTGATACATTTTGGTAGGAAAAATAAGGCGGCGCAATATAAACGAAATGGTACAATTTTAAAGGGGTGTTTATACACAAATCTTTGAAGGTGACAGGGCCAGTTGAGAAGGCTGTTAAAAAAGCAGATGGGATCCTTGACTTTATAAATAGAGGAATAGAGGACAAAAGCAAGGAAGTTATGCTAAACTTTTATAAAACACTGGTTAGGCCGCAGCTGGAGTATTGTGTTCAATTCTGGGCACCACACTTTAGGGTTGATGTCAAGGCCTTGGAGAGGGTGCAGAGGAAATTTACTAGAATGGTACCAGGAACTTCAGTTATGTAGAGAAACTGGGGTTGCTCTCCTTAGAGCAGAGAAGGATAAGAGGAGATTTGACAGAGGTGTTCAAAATCATGGAGTGTAAATAAGGAGAAACTGTCTGCAGTGGCGGAAGGGTGGGTAACCAGAAGACACAGATTTAAGGTAATTGGCAAAAGAGCCAGAGGCGACATGAGAAGAGCGTTATTTTTACCTGGGGAGTGATCTGGAAATGCGCTGCCTGAAAGGGGCGGCGGAAGCAGGTTCAATAGTGACATTCAAAAGGGAATTGGATAAATACTTAAAGGGATAAAATGAGCAGGGCTATGGGGAAAGAGAGCAGGGGACTGATTGGGCAGCTCTACCAAAGAGCCGGCACCAGCACAATGGGCCGAATGGCCTCCTTTTTGCTGCATCATTGTGTGGAGAGCAGCCACTGGAAGAGGCGGCGTGAGATCACCAAGTGCTGGTTTGTCAGGCGACTGACTCCCTCCCGGGGGGCGGAGGGGAAGCGCCGGGTCCCCTCAAACCCCCCCGAGCCCCGGCCTCCCTCTCCCTCTCTCACCATCTCTCTCTCTTCCTTCCTCTCTTTTCTCTTTTTCTCTCCTTCTCCTCACCGTCGCTCCGCTATCGCGTCACACCGCGCCGATCCGACGACAGCCCCGAGCCGCCAAAACGCGATCCGTCCAAACTCAAACCTCGAAACCAGCTGCTATCTTCCTGCTCCCCAGCAGTGCCTCACCTGCCCCCTTTTTTTTAATGCATTAGACATTTTTTTCTAACGGAGCCACGGCGGGCAACTCTCCTTCACCCAAACAAATACAGAAACTGGCTGATAATAAAAGAAATAACTTGTATTTTACCAGCGCCTTTCACGACCTCAGGAGGGCCCAAAGCGCTTCATCAGCCAATGAAAATCTTTCTTTGAAGTGTGGTCGCTGTCGTAATCACAGAATCACAGAAACCCCATGTAGTGTATGTAACCGTTCTACCTTTAAGAGAACTATTTTATGTAACCGTCCACCTTTAAGAGAACTATTTTAGGTGTGGCACTACTTTATCCTGGCTGCTGTATACTGTAATACCGACGGTGACCACACCGGTATATAAGTGCTGTGGCAGAGTTTATTGGGCAGATTCGCCCTGACCTTCGAATAGTAAAGTCCTGTTTAAGTTACTCTGGTAGTCTGTGTATTACTTCGCTATACAACCCACAGACTTTACAGTGGCGACGAGTTCGATCTTACCCTGCGTGCAGCAATACGTCCGAAGCAGTTAACGAAGCGTCGAGAAGAGGCAACCGCCCTCGTCGTTTTGCTGAGAGAAAACTCGAGGCTGCAGAGCAAGAAGGAAGGAAGACTTCAAACAAGACGCCTTCCATCAGCAACAGGCACTGATTGTCCCTTCTGCCACGGTGGGGAGTGAGCCGATTAGCACGAGAAGCAAGTCGGCCACGGTGACTGTGAGTAAAGGGAAAATAGAAACAAATAAACGGAGGATAAGGGCGGTGCACTCGACCACGGTCGAGGGGGAAAGGAGCCGGACAGAAGTCGGGCCCAGAGGCGCTGAGACTGGGGCAGCGTGGAGCAGAAGCCGCGGTACAAGCGGGCTGGGGAGCGTCGTGAGACGACTAGACTGCGACGGCGAAAAAGGCCGGACAAATACCGCGACCACGAGGCGCTGCGACCGGGATCGTAAGGCGCGGGAAGATATAAACATAAATAAGCCACGGAGAACTCAGCCACAGCCGGGGAGGAAAGCACCGGACTGCGAGAAGCTGGGAGGCGCGATTGGGGTGAAAAAGGCCGGGCACCTACCGAGGCCGCGAGGCGCTGCGACCGGGATCATAAGGCGCGGAGGCAATAAATAAATAAATAACTAAATAACCCGCGAAGAATCAGCCGCAGCCGGGGAGGAAAGGACCGGACTGCGGGAGGTCTGGGAGAGGCGTTTAAAGCCGCTGAGGGAGAGCCGCGCGAGCGGGAGAGACAGAGCCCGAGAGAGAGCGAGCGAGAGCCGAGTGAGCGGGAGAGACAGAGCCCGAGAGAGAGTGAGCGAGAGCCGCGCGAGCGGGAGAGACAGAGCCCGAGAGAGAGACCGAGCGAGGTTCCGGCCAGCGGCTTGCAGCAGCTGCCGTGAAGGACCAGGAGCTGGATCTGTCCGACGCCAACTGGTTGTCCCCAGCGCCGGTTGCCCCTGCCGAAAAGAAGAAGGGGGGGGACAAGGAACGCGATCGGCTTTTCTAGCGCGCGCTTCAGAATAAACTGAAGCCGGCGCACAGGCTACAAACCCCGTGAACCAGCGGTCGTCGCCCGAGGGCAAAGCTTACCCCTCCCACCAGAGGAAGAAGTCAGGAGCGGGAAACCGCCATTTTGCCAGTAGGGGGGAAGAAGACAAGCGCGGGAAACCGCCATTTTGCCAGTAGGCGGGGAAGAAGACAAGCGCGGGAACCCGCCATTTTTGGAAAAAAAAAAGTTAAAAAATTAAAGAGAAATCCTGTTGTTTCGCAGAAAGATAGTGAGAGATAGTGAAGATGCCTAAGCATGGTAACATCAACAACTTCGATGCCGAGGTGGAAGATTGGGCCATGTACGTAGAACGTATCGAGATATATTGTGAGGCCAATAAAATAGAAGATGATGATAAAGCTATAACCTTGCTAAACTCGATGGGCGCGAAGACATACGGGTTATTGAAGCATCTTCTATCACCAGCTAAACCGGCGGATCAGACCTTCGCTAATATTGTTGCTGTTCTGAAGGATCACTTGAACCCCACACCGCTGATGTTGGCGGAACGATTCAAATTTTATGCGAGAACGCAACGGAAAGAGGAAAGCAACGCGGAATACTTGGTCGAACTGCGTAGATTAGCGAAATACTGCCAGTTTGGAGGAAATCTGACAGAGGCATTGCGAGACAAGTTCGTGTGCGGGTTGTCGAAGGAAGGAACGCAAAAGCGACTGCTCGAAGAGAACGACCTTACACTTGATAGGGCTGTCCTTATTGCAGCATCACACGAAGCCGCAGCGAAAGGAACTGCGGAAATGCAGCTAAAGGCAGCGGTACTCAGTGTGGATCAAATTACTTCGGGTACAACGAAATGTTATCGTTGTGGGAAGACAACACATGACCAGAACCAATGCTGGTTTAAAAACCAGGAATGTTGAAAATGTGGCAAACTGGGGCACATAGCTAAAGTATGCCGGTCAGGAAAGAAGACCAACAACCAAAAAAAGCCATCACCGGAAAAGTACAACAAAGTACACAAGGTGGCTGAGAAGAGTTCAGACGAACAGAATTCGGATTCAGACCCAAACAGCCAGGAACTGGGTAGTCTGAGAATTCACAATGTGAGTAAGGAAGCTGACCTACAAACTATCTGGGTCATGCTAAAAATAGCTGGAGTCCAAGTAAAAATGGAGCTGGACACTGGATCAGCCCTATCAGTCATAAATCGAAGGGATTACAACCGGCTATTCTCACATATACCCTTGAGAGATACCAAGTTCGTATTGCAGACATACATGGGGCATAAAGTATACCCCATGGGAAAGATAAGAGTCAAGGTGAGAGACAGGGGCAAAGAACACCCTGGAATGGACTTATACGTACTACCTGAGGGAGGACCACCACTTCTAGGACGGGAGTGGATCAAGAAAATAGACATGGAATGGCACTACCTCAAAGCAATAACGAGTGAGGACTCGGGGCAGACAATCAGCTCAGACTCTGAAACGGATGACGATAAGACCAGCCCAAGCATGAAAGACAAGTCTAAAATGAACTTGCTGACTAAGGTTGGTAGAACGAATGTGGGCATAAAGGCTTATGCTCCAGAGGAGAACAAAGTTTCAGAACAGAATTCCTCTGAACAACAACAACATAGCTTGACAGAGAATTCTGAGTCTGTTCAAGTTACAGACATATATATTACTGAGGAACATCGAGCTCGAACGCAAACTTATTTCAGATTACGACAGCAATTAGAACAATTGAATTGCCGTCTCGAGCAAGAGATGAAAGCAATGAAAAAGTTCTATGATACCGAATGGGAGAATCTGGAAAGACAACAGAAGCAGCTGGGGAAGAAAAGGGAGCAGGAGCACACAAACCGTCTGCACGAGGAGGCCAAACGAATCAAAGCTGATTCGGCTTCTGAAGGGGCGTGCTCCAATCCGGTGGAACAAGATGTGCCGCAACTGAAGGCGCTTGTTAGCAGGTTGCAGGCAGAAAAAGCTGAGTTGGTCGACATGACTTCCGAGCTCCTACTGAAGTTGGGTGCAGCATCACCGGACGATTCATTAGTGGAAATTCGAATGATGGGGGCTGCGGATGATGGCGAAGTAGAAGCAGCAAAGGAGCCCCAGGACAAGGTTCTAAACAGCCCTGTAGTTAATGGAAAAGGGATGATGGCAGAAGAGTTAACAGTCAGCCAACTCATTCATATGCTGAGGGATAAAACTCTAAAATGGGAAAAACTTAAATACGAGCCTCAATCTTCAAAGGGAAGGGAGCTCTCAAAAGTCATTGGAAGAGCTGAGGTGGCAACCCAGACTGAGAAGTCTGCAGCAGAACAGCCCTTGGATGCCAAAAGTACGCTGACGCACGGCAATGCAGAACAACAGAATACTGAAACAGCTACTTCAGTAGAGGGATTGAATAGTCCGATCAATCAATCTCCGAATGAAGTTGAAGTATTGAAATCACAAATGATGTCATTAGTAAAAGACTTGCAGGAAGCCCAGGAAAAGCGGGATGAAGCTGAACACATGAAGAAGTCTCTTCAGGAAAGATGTCAGGATTTGGAACAAAAGTTGGCTAACATCCAGCTGGGTAGGGAGGAAATAGAAGACCCTCCCGCTGGCTTAGCTCAGGACGACACCGAATATGACCATGACCTGTTGAGCGACACCGAATATTACGAGGACCTGTTCTGCCCAGCTTGTGATGAAAACTCCCAAAGTGCAGAAACCTTGATGAATCACAAAAAGTCTAAGGAACATCGGGAGATGGTGGCGCTACTACGGGAGGAACTGTGCAGGCAGCTGGCAGCTGACAGTGGAGCCCAGAGATTCTCCAAGAAGCAGAAAAGGAAAAGACGAAGCAGAAAATAATGACCATCTGAACCATTATCACCTCTACCAGACCACGCACGTGCTCCCTCCGAATGGAGCCAAATCAGTTGGAAGTAGAAAAACTTCCCAAGGAATCCAGTGGTTTTTAAAAGTCAGCAATGCTGGTTCAGGAGTGACGGAAGTTCAAGCTGTTAAGTTTAGGGAAGGACTATTGGATGAGTCACTCCAGCAACGTGAACCGATTACACCACCGGGAACTGCTACACCACGGAGGCGTTGTCCGGACTGAGTTAAGAAGCACAGGAGACGCCTCCACAGAGACTAAATCTGTGAACTGTTTTCCACAGAGACTGAAATTGTGAACTGTTTTCCACAGAGACTATATCTGTGAATTGTTTTACATGAAGTTGAATACATGTATGTTTAATGGAGAATAAGTATGTTGTAAGCTAAAAAAGGAGGATTGTAGTGTATGTAACCGTTCTACCTTTAAGAGAACTATTTTATGTAACCGTCCACCTTTAAGAGAACTATTTTAGGTGTGACACTACTTTATCCTGGCTGCTGTATACTGTAATACCGACGGTGACCACACCGGTATATAAGTGCTGTGGCAGAGTTTATTGGGCAGATTCGCCCTGACCTTCGAATAGTAAAGTCCTGTTTAAGTTAC
This sequence comes from Somniosus microcephalus, assembly GCF_052327205.1. Classification (NCBI taxonomy): domain Eukaryota; kingdom Metazoa; phylum Chordata; class Chondrichthyes; order Squaliformes; family Somniosidae; genus Somniosus; species Somniosus microcephalus. The sequence continues at coordinate 17,754,574 of NC_140998.1, forward strand.
TCTGGTAGTCTGTGTATTACTTCGCTATACAACCCACAGACTTTACACCCCACAGTGCAGATAGAGGCCATTTTGGCCCATCGAGCCTGCACCGACACATATCCCACCTGATCTCCGTAACCCCTACACCAACACATATCCCACCCTATCCCTGTAACCCCACGTATTTAATCCCCCTAACACTAAGGGTCAATTTATCATAGCCAATCAACCTAACCCGCACATCAGGAACGCATTGGTCAATTTGCGCACAGCAAGCTCCCACAAACAGCAATGTGATAATGACCAGATAATCTCTTTTTCAGTGATGTTGGTCGAGGGATAAATTTTGGCCAGGACACCGGGGATATCTCCCCTACTCTTCTTCGGAATAGTGCTGCGGGATCTTTTACATCCACCTGAGAGGGCAGACAGGGCCTCAGTTTAACGTCTCATCCAAAAGATGACACTCCCTGGGAGTGTCAGCCTAGATTTTTGTGTTCAATACTCTGGGGTGGGACTTGAACCCACAACCTTCTATGAACTACAGAGGCAAGGGAGCTAACCACTGAGCCACTGGCTGACACCATATAATAGTTGTGGTGTATGTAACCTGTTCCACCTTAAGAGATGTACTACTTTCTCTGGCTGCTGTATACGTAATACCGGTGGTGACCACCGGTATATAAGCACTGTGTAGTAAGATTGTATTTTAGTATAGTCCTGACATCCAACCAGTAAAGACCTGTTGAACTTTAATCTTGTAGTCTGTGTTAGTAATTACAACGAGAACACACAGACTTAACAGTGGCGACGAGTCCGATTCTTACCCTGCGGCAGTTTATATCCACGGCGGCTTCGTCCACAGAACGGACGTCGAAGAGAGGCTTCCACCCTCATCACCCTGCTGGAAGACACGTCGCGCGGCAGACATCGAGAAACCAGAGTGCAGAAGACATCCTGAACTCGAAGCCTCCATCAGCGGCTGTCAGCTATCTTCTTTCTACCTCGGTGGTGGGTAAGCCGGGCAGCGACGTGACCAGAAAGTCGGCCGCGTTGGCTGTACAGACGGGGAGGGAAGACGGAGGAATAAGGGCGGTGAGATCGATCGTGACCGGAGATAAGGGCCGGGCCGCATTCGGGCCAAAAGGCGCAGCGCGGGGACATCGATCGCGGCTGGTGATAAGGGCCGGGCCGCATTCGGGCTAAAAAGGCGCAGCGTCTGGGGCAACTGAAGGCGCGAGAGCCGCGGTGAAGCGGAGACAGCGTCGGGGGACGGGTGAAGACCGCCAAGCGCGGGAAAACCGCCATTTTGTAGGCGGAGGACGAAGACAAGAGCGGGAAGCCGCCATCTTGGATAAAAATTAAAATAAATTAAATTGCAACGATGCCTAAACATGGGAACATTAATACCTTTGATAGCGACATCGAAGATTGGGCCATGTATGTAGAACGCATACAAAATTATTGTAAAGCAAATAAAATCCCAGATGAAGAGAAAGCACTAACATTATTAAACTTAATGGGTGCGAAGACATACGGGTAATTGAAACACCTTTTATCACCAGATGAACCGGCGGATAAGACGTTCGAGGAGATTGTTACTGTCCTGAAAAATCATCTAAACCCCACGCCGCTGATGCTAGCGGAACGATTTAAATTTTACAGCAGAAGGCAGCTGAAGGATGAAAGCAATGCTGAATATTTAATGGAATTGCGTAAGCTAGCAAAGTACTGTCAGTTTGGAACGAGACTGACAGAGGCGCTACGAGATAAATTTGTGTGTGGTTTATTAAAAGAAGATACACAAAAGCGACTGCTCGAGGAGAATGAGCTGACGCTTGAGAAAGCGGTCACTATGGCAGCAGCACACGAAGCCGCAGCAAGAGGCACGGCAGTAATGCAGCTACGGTCACTGGAACTCAGTACAAATAAATTGGGTTTGAGTACTGTAAAATACTATTGTTGCGGAAAGACAACGCACGATCAGAACCAGTGTTGGTTTAAAAACCAAGAATGCAGAACGTGTGGCAGGCTTGGCCACATAGCTAAAGTATGCCGGTCAGGAAAGAAGACCAGCAACAAAAAGTCACCGCAAGGAAAATACATAAAGGTACACAAGGTGACAAAGAACAGTTCGACCGAACAGAAGTCAGATTCAGACGCTAGCAGTAATGAACTGGGTAGCTTAAGAGTACACAACGTTGGTAAGGATGCAGATCTCCAGACAATTTGGGTCACCCTTCAGATAGCAGGAGTCCAAGTAAAGATGGAATTGGACACTGGATCGGCATTGACGGTCATGAATAAGAAAGATTACAAAAGGTTATTCCAACATATTCCCCTACGGGATACGGAGATTATATTGAAAACATACACGGGGCAAAGAGTGTACCCCATCGGAAAGATAGAGGTAAAAGTGGTCCACAAGGGCGAAGAAAGCCAAGTAATGGACTTATATGTGCTACCCGAAGGAGGTCCACCACTACTGCGACGGGAGCGGATTAGGAAAATGAATATGGACTGGCACTCCTTGAAGGCACTAACGGTAGATTCCGGGGAAACAGATGTCAAACCTAAACGATTGTCCAAAATATTGGATGATGCTAAAGAGGTGTTCCAGCAGGGACTGGGAACACTGAGAGGAATTACGGCAAACATCAAGATTGATGAACATGCACACCCAAAAATTTTTAAAGCCAGACCGGTACCCTATGCAATACGACCTACTGTAGAAGCGGAACTGGAAGCGCTAGAACGTTCAGGTGTACTGTCTAAGGTAGATTGGAGTGAGTGGGCTACGCCCATTGTTCCCGTTATGAAACGTCCTTCGAGCAACAAGCCAGGAGAACCAGGGAAGGTTCGCATCTGTGGAGATTTCAAAATCACCGTTAATCCGGTGCTTCACACGGTGCAGTATCCGCTTCCGCGGATTGAGGATATTTTTGCTTCGTTGTCTGGCGGGAAACACTTCACCAAGATAGACCTGGCGCAGGCGTACTTGCAGATGGAGGTTGAAGAAGAGTCACGCCAATACCTCACGATCAACGCGCATCGAGGTTTGTACCGGTACAATAGGCTGGCTTTTGGAGTGGCATCGGCTCCAGCAATTTGGCAGAGGGCCATGGAGCAGGTATTACAGGGAATTCCAGGCACACAATGTTACCTGGACGATATTCTGATTACAGGTGATGGTGATGAAGAACACCTCGCAAACTTGGAACTGGTGCTCAACAGACTGAAAGAGTATGGACTTAGAGTTAATCGGCAGAAATGTGAGTTCTTCCAGAAGCGGATCTCGTACTGTGGTCATGTCATTGACCGGGAGGGGCTTCATAAGTCTCCTGACAAGATAGAGGCAGTTGTAAAGGCTCCCGCTCCGGATAATGTCTCTCAGTTGAGGTCGTTTCTAGGATTGATTAACTATTACCATAAATTTCTACCAAATCTATCCACGGTACTGCACCCGCTAAACGCTCTTTTGCAGAAGGGGGTACCATGGGAATGGAGCGAAAACTGTAAGAAGGCATTTCGCAAAAGCAAAGAATTGATCACCTCAGGAAGTGTTGGCTCACTTCAACCCGACACTGCCTATTCGGTTGGCTTGTGATGCTTCTCCATATGGTATTGGGGCAGTACTCTCACACAAGTTGCCAAATGGCACGGAAAGGCCAGTCGCGTTTGCATCCAGATCATTGACCTCCGCTGAGCGCAACTATGCGCAGATCGATAGGGAGGCTCTCAGCCTTGTATGGGGAGTGAAGAAGTTTAATCATTACCTGCAGGGCCAAAAATTCACACTTCTGACAGACCATCAGCCGTTGGTATCCATTTTTAACCCTAAGAAGGGTGTTTCAGTGATGAGAACACAGCGTCTCCAGAGATGGTCCCTTTTCCTAGGGGCACATCAATATCAAATAGAATTCAAAGGTACGAAGCAGCATGGCAATGCTGATGGGCTGTCGCACCTGCCACTACCTGAAGAAGAAGAAACGACAAAAGCTGGCCCTGTTGAGTTATTTCATTCGACCATCATCGAGTGTTTACCAGTCACCAATGCAAGTATTGAAAGAGAAACCAGGAACGACCCGACACTGTCCAGAGTCTATGAGGTGACAGTGAAAGGATGGCCAACACGTGGTGATCCTCTGTTACCGGCATTCTCGGCAAGGCGAGACCAGCTGTCCGTCTGCCATGGTACTTTGATGTACGGGACAAGAGTGATTATTCCTCCCAAGTTAAGGGAAAGAGTTCTAAAAGAACTGCATGAAGGTCATCTGGGGGGAGTTAAGATGAAAAGTCTTGCTAGGGCTTATGTATGGTGGCCGGGTATTGACCAACAGATAGAGGAGTTGACGAAAAGCTGCGCTGGGTGCCAAAAAGTGCAAAATGCACCTCCGATCGCACCACTACACCCATGGGAATGGCCTTCAGCCCCATGGCAACGCGTACATATTGACTTTGCTGGTCCATTCATGGACTCCATGTTCCTAATTGCGGTGGACGCACATTCCAAATGGCCAGAAGTGATCAAGATGAATACCACTACTTCAGAAAAGACAATTGCGGTGTTAAGAACAATATTCGCAAGGAACGGATTGCCAGAACAGATCTGTTCGGACAACGGACCACAGTTCGTGTCGGAAGAATTCCAAAAATTCTTAAAGAAGAATGGGGTGAAACATTATACCTCTGCCCCATATCATCCGGCGACAAACGGGTTGGCCGAGAGATTTGTCCAAACATTCAAAAAGGCAATAAAGGCCATGAACGATGATCAGATTCCGCTACAGCACAAGGTGGACAATTTCCTAATGGCATATCGAAACGCCGCTCATGCAGTGGCTAACCAAAGTCCTGCCATGATGTTTTATAACAGGAGGTTGCGGTCCAGGTTGGACTTGTTAAAACCAAATGTGCGGAGGGAAGTGGAAAACAAACAGTTCCGGCATATTAATGGCAAGACCACTCGAAGTTTCGACGTAGGACAACCAGTGTTGGCAAGGGGCTATGGAAACGAAAAATGGCAGTCCGGAACAATTCGGGCCAGACAAGGACCTCTGATGTACACAGTAGATATTGGTACCAATGTGATAAGGCGTCATGCGGATCAACTGGTAGAATCGAGAGCAAGGGTCGAACCCATGGTTGCGACAGAGACAACTGTGGAAGACGTTAATGAACCTGAAGCATCTACCTCGGCAGGGAATGTACCTGATGATGATAACACCCAATGCATGGGAGACCAACTAGAGGAGTCACCTCAGCAACAGGAATCAGAGACCACTGAAAGGCGTTATCCAAACCGAATCAGAAGGCCTCCTGAGAGACTGAACCTTTGAACTGTTTATACCTGAAGTTATATATGTTATTATGTTATGTTAAATGGGGATATGACTGTTAAGCTAAAAAGGGAGGATTGTGGTGTATGTAACCTGTTCCACCTTAAGAGAACTTAAGCCTGTTCCACCTTAAGAGATGTACTACTTTCTCTGGCTGCTGTATACATAATATCGGTGGTGACCACCGGTGTATAAGCACTGTGTAGTAATATTGTATTTCATATAGTCCTGACCGCCAACCAGTAAAGACCTGTTGAACTTTAATCTTGTAGTCTGTGTTAGTAATTACAACTAGAACACACAGACTTAACAATAGTTGATTCTTGTTTCCCTCCTCCTGTCTGCTGATTCTTCCTGGGATACCATTCTGTAGGTACCCATCAGTAGGCACCCACTACCGGACCTAAGTGACCAGTCTTCATAAGTGTAGCCAGAGGATGAAGGTTGGTAGATAATTGACTGGGGAGGCATCATCACTGACCCCAATCTTGTCCAGCTTGGGTCACTGGATAGTGAGCAAGAGAACGAACTGTGGTTGATATTTCTTACATTTATATTAATTCTTGGGATGCGGGCATCTCGGGCAAGGCCAGCATTTATTGCCCACCCCTAGTTTCCCCGAGAAGGTGGTGGTGAGCCACTTTCTTGAACCGTTGCAGTCCGTGTGGTGAAGGTACTCCCACAGTGTTGTTAGGGAGGGAGTTCCAGGATTTTGACCAAAGACAATGAAGGAAAGGAAATACATGTCCCAAGTCTAAATGTTGTGTGATTTTGAGGGGAACCTGGAGGTGGTGGTGTTCCCATGCGCCTGCTGCCCTTACCCTTCTAGGTAGTGGAAGTCGCAGGTTTGGGAGGTGCTGCCGAAGAAGCCTTGGCAAGTTGCTGCAGTGCATCCTCAGATAGTACACACTGCAACCACAGTGTGCCAGTGGTGGAGGGAGCGAATGCAGCCACTGTTGAAAAGTAGGAAACACAGCAGCCAATTTGTGCACAGCAAGCTCCGACCAATAGCAATGTGATAATGACCAGATAATCTGTTGTTAGGTGTTGGTTGAGAGATAAATATTGGCCAGGACACTGGGGAGAACTCCCCTGCTCTTATTCAAAATAGTGCCGTTGGATCTTTTACATCCACCTGTGAGAGCAGGCCTTGGTTTAACGTCTCATCAGAAAGACGGCACCTCCGACAATGCAGCACTCCCTCAACACTGCACGGGAGTGTTATCTTCGTGTGCGCGCTCAAGTCTCTGGCGTGGGACTTGATCCCACGACCTTCTGACTGTGATGGCACAAAAAGAATCATCAAAAATAAGTACCTAAAACCAGTAAAATTAACTTTTGTGTTGCTGATCTAACTGGAGGCTCTGATTTAGTATAATCTTAAAAAAGAATTGAGATAAGGCCTAAGTTAAGATTAAAAAGTCCCAATCGTTTACAATACACACAGGATCCCAACAGAGGGCGGAAGAGATCCACTCACCAACCTTCATCAGCACAGGACACTTCAGTTGAGTTTAGTTTGGTAATAATTACGGCTGCAGTTGTTTTACACCGATATGAAGCAGGCTTGTGTAGGTGTCAGCCGTGGCTCAGTGGGCAGCACTCTCACCTCTGAGTCAGAAGGTTGTGGGTTCAACCCCACTCCAGAAACTGGGACACAAAAATCTAGGCTGACACTCCAGTGCAGTGCTGAGGGAGTGCTGCACTGTCAGAGGTGCCGTCTTTAAGATGAGACGTTAAACTCAGTCGTGAATGGTGGTGGAACATTAAACAACTAACGGGAGGAGGAGGCTCCATGAATATCCCCATCCTCAATGATGGTGGAGCACAGCACGTGAGTACAAAAGACAAGGCTGAAGCGTTTGCAAACAACTTCAGCCAGAAGTGCCGAGTGGATGATCCATATCGGCCTCCTCCGGAGGTCCCCACCATCACAGAAGCCAGTCTTCAGCCAATCCGATTCACTCCACATGATAGCAAGAAACGGCTGAGCGCACTGGATACAACAAAGGCTATGGGCCCCGACAACATCCCGGCTATCGTGCTGAAGACTTGTGCTCCAGAACTAGCTGTGCCTCTAACCAAGCTGTTCCAGTACATCTACAACACCGGCATTTATCCGACAATGTGGAAAACCGCCCAGCTATGTCCTGTCCACAAAAAGCAGGACAAATCCAACCAGGCCAATTAACGTCCCATCAGTCTACTCTCAATCATCAGCAAAGTGATGGAAGGGGTCATCGACAGCGCTATCAAGTGGCAATTACTCACCAATAACCTGCTCACTGATGCCCAGTTTGGGTTCCTCCAAGACCACTCGGCTCCCGACCTCATTACAGCCTTGGTCCAAACATGGACAAAGGAGCTGAATTCCAGAGGTGAGGTGAGAGTGACTGCCCTTGACATCAAGGCAGCATTTAACTGAGTGTGGCATCAAGGATCCCAAGTAAAACTGAAGTCAGTGGGGATCGGGGGGAAAACGCTCCACTGGCTGGAGTCATACCTAGCACAAAGGAAATTGGTTGTGGTGGTTGACGGTCAATCATCACAGCCCCAGGACATCGCTGCAGGAGTTCTTCAGGGCAGTGTCCTAGACCCAACCATCTTTAACTGCTTCACCAATGACCTTCCCTCCAACCTAAGGTCAGAAATGAGGATGTTCGCTGATGATTGCACAGTGTTCAGCACCATTCACAACTCCTCATATAATGAAGCAGTCCATGCTCGCATGCAACAAGACCTGGACGACGTTCAGGCTTGGGCTGATAAGTGGCAGGTAACATTCGCGCCACAGAAGTGCCAGGCAATGACTATCTCCAACAAGCGAGAGTCTAACCACCTGCCCTTGACATTCAATGGCATTACCATTGCCGAATCCCCCACCATCAACATCCTGGGGGTCACCATTGACCAGAAAATTAACTGGACCAGCCACATAATGTGGCAACAAGAGCAGGTCAGAGGCTGGGTATCCTGCGGCGAGTGTCTCACCTCCTGACTTCCCAAAGCCTTTCCACCATCTACAAGGCACAAGTAAGGAGTGTGATGGAATACTCTCCACTTGCCTGGATGAGTGCAGCTCCAACAACACTCAAGAAGCTCGACACCATCCAGGACAAAGCAGTCCGCTTGATTGGCACCCCATCCACCACCTTAAACATTCACTCCCTTCACCACCGGCGTATCGTGGCTGCAGTGTGTACCATCTACAAGATGCACTGCAGCAACTCGCCAAGGCTTCTTCGGCAGCACCTCCAAAACCCGCGACCTCTTCCACCTAGATGGACAAGGGCAGCAGGCGCATGGGAACACCACCACCTCCAAGTTCCCCTCCAAGTCACACACCATCCTGACTTAGAAGTATATCGCAGATCCTTAATCGTCGCTGGGTCAAAATCCTGGAACTCCCTCCCTAACAGCACTGTGGGAGTACCTTCACCACACGGACTGCAGTGGTTCAAGGCAGCGGCTCACCACCAGCTTCTCAAGGGCAATTAGCGGTGGGTAATAAATGCTGGCCTTGCCAGCGACGCCCACATCCCATAAACGAATAAAAAACGGAGGCCCCGTCTGACCTCTCAGGTGGTCGTAAAAGATCCCACGCACTATTCAAAAAAGAGCAGCAGAGTTCTCCCTGGCATCCTGGCCAACATTTATCCCTCAACGACACCTCCTGAAATGTGGATATCACATTTAAGAGGTGGTCACCCGACAGCGTAAGAGTGTGCAGGCAGAGAGGGAATGGGTGACGGTCAGACTGACAAGGAGGACCAGGCAGGTAGTGCAGGAGTCCCCTGAGTGCATCTCACTCTCTAACTGGTGAATACGAGTGAGGGTGATGTTTCCTCTGGGGAGTGTTATGTTCATTAATAACTAGACATTCTTATTATGAACACAGCTAGCTTCTAGCTAGTCATTTATTCAGTACACGTTCTCTAGGTACAGTATCTGTAGAGATGCAGCATGTGTGCTCCTGTGTGCAGGCTGCCATCTTGACTGTTGCCTTGTGGGTAGCCTAGCCTCATGGGTAATGTAGTCTTAATATCATACAGCTGGGTAGTGTAGTCTTATACATACAGCTATATACAGCTCCACCTAGTGTCCACTATAGAATGACATGCTATTGATCACTACATCCCCCTTTCTTTGAGGTTTAACAAAATCAATATCAATCAACTTTCAAGAAAACAATAAAGATAATATCAGTAACACTTTTGTTAGTGCTCTATAAACATAAACATTTTCAAAACAGTCAACACATTTTCAAAGCTTTACAGTGTACTCAAAGATTAAGTCTATCAGGCTCTTTTACTTCACGTGTGGATCTTCTCAACACGGGTAAGTCTGATGTGTCTTCATGAGATTGTTCTGGCGGTGAATGACAAGATGCAGTTGCGGCATTGTCATCAATCTGCTCTTGTATAGATCGAGGTCTCCTTGCGATCTTTGCTTGGAGAGGGTTTCAGTGTTTCCTTCACTCTTCATGCCATAACTCTCAATGTAGTCAATGCACTCTCAAAAAACTGCTGGCAGCTGGATCCCATCATACAGCATAGTCCTCTCAGCAGCCTCGGCTAATGGAACACCAAAGATTGGCCTGAGGGAAGAAGGAGTATCCACCGGAACTGCTTCCTGCTCTGGTGCAGGCTTCTTCTTTTTCTTTTTCTCTTTCCACTGCTTAACAACATCTGCTGCGGTTATATCTTTGGACTTTTTCTCCTTGTGCTTTTCCTCTTTGTGCTTTTCTTCCTTTGGCTTCTCTTTGACCTTAAAGTCTTTTTCTTTCTTCTTGGAGAAACTAGGCTTTTTGAAGACATGGATACCCTTTGGCCTTTTCATCCTTGATGGGCTCTCTGCTTCATCACCTGAGTCATCTGGTCTGCTTATGGCACAGTTTATACGGTAGACTCTCTTGACCAGTTCTAAGTCTTCACAAGCTTTGTCACCTAGTATCGAATCAAGTCTTTCAGCCACAACAGAAAACATGAGATGATGCACTTTGTCTTTGACTGTCACTTTAAGTCTGCATACACCTAAGCTATCTATTTTCTGTCCATTATAGCTCTTCAGTAGTACTGACTTTTTCTGTATTTTGGGCTTTTCTTTCATATTTTTTATGTCACTCATACTGATTAAGTTTGCTTTTGCCCCAGTGTCCAGTTTCAATGTAACTAATGCTCCATTTATCTGCAGTGGGATCATCCATTTGTCCACTTTTACTGCATTAACTTTATGTTCAGCATTGTCCATTTCTGAGGGCTGCACATTTTCTGTATCCTTTTTGATATTGTCACATGACACCATTCCTACAAAAAATGTCTCACTTAAATCAGTGTCCTCAATTACATTAACTCGTTGCCCTTTCTTAGTTTTTACTTTTGAAAAGCATTGTTTGGCAAAGTGATTCTTTCCATTCCACTTTGTGCACATTTTTCCAAACGCTGGGCATTGTCTTAACTGGTGTTTGTAACCACAGCGTTTACAATTAAAAATTTCATCCTCCGATTGCTTTTCATTTCTGTTCTGCCCACGTTTTTTCCCCTTGTAGGACACAGCACCGACAGCAGCATTATCACTCATTACAATCGCATCATTATTGATTTCACTGAAAGTCTTTGCGTGCTTTCGAGCTAGCTTGCTGGCTTGGCATATTTTCACCGCATTTTCCAAATTTGGTCGGTTTCTCTCAACAGACGTTCCCTGACTTTTTTATCATGAATACCAAACACAATCTGGTCACGAATCATGGATGATTTCAGCTCAGAGAAATTACATGTCTGTGCTTTCAGTTTCAGATCAGTTATAAAGCTATCAAAACTCTCATTTTGTTGCTGTGTCCGAGAATGGAAGATGTATCTTTCATACGTCTCATTCTTTTTGGGAGAGCAATGTGCATCAAATTTTTTTAGCACATCTTCTAATTTTCCTCTGTTCTCCTCTGGATTAAATACAAATGTATTAAATACCTCTATCGCCTGTGGGCCTGCAACCGTAAGCAGCAACATTATCTTCCTTGCGTCTGGCTTCGTACCGAATCCGATGGCTGCAATGTAGAGTTCGAGTTGTTGTTTAAAAGTCTGCCAATTGTAGTCGATTTTTTTCGTGAGATTCAAACGCTCTGGTGGCTTCAAATTCTCCATGTCGCTTTTCACAATTTTCAGCAGATCTTCACCACCCTGGTACCATGTTATGTTCATTAATAACTAGACATTCTTATTATGAACATAGCTAGCTTCTAGCTAGTCATTTATTCAGTGCACGTTCTCTAGGTACATCCCCCTGCCAAATTAGTTTAAACCCTCTCCAACAGCACTAGCAAACCCCCTGCGATGACATTGGTCCTGTGTGCAGGCTGCCATCTTGACTGTTGCCTTGTGGGTAGCCTAGCCTCATGGGTAATGTAGTCTTAATATCATACAGCTGGGTAGTGTAGTCTTATACATACAGCTATATACAGCTCTACGGCTCCACCTAGTGTCCACTATAGAATGACATGTTATTGATCATTACAGGGAGTACAGCCAGAGCCAAGTCCACGGCACCACGGGTGGCTCAGCTGTACAGGGGAGGGAGGAGGAAGATCGGGAAGGCACAAATGGTAGGGGATTCGATAGTTAGGGGAACAGACAGGCGTTTCTGCGGCCGCAAACGTGACTCCAGGATGTTATGTTGCCTCCCTGGTGCCAGAGTCAAGGATGTCACTGAGCGGCTGCAAAACATCCTGAGGGGGGAGGGTGAACAGCCAGAGGCCGTGGTCCAGGTACAACGACATAGGTAGAAAGAGTGATAAGGTGCTGCAGGCAGATTTTAGGGAGCTAGGAAAGAGATTAAAAAGGAGGATCACAAAGGCAGTAATCTCTGAATTACTCCCGGAGCCATGCGCGAGTGAGTATAGAAATAGGAGGATAGAGCAGATAAATGTGTGGCTGGAGAGATGGTGCAGGAGGGAGGACTTCAGATTCCTGGGGCATTGGGACTGGTTCTGGGGGAGGTGGGACCGCTACAGGCCGAATGGGTTGCACTTCAACAAAGCCAGGACCAATGTCATCGCGGGGGGTTTGCTAGTGCTGTTGGAGAGGGTTTAAACTAATTTGGCAGGGGGATGGGCACCAGGATGTAGCATTAGAAAGAAGAAATAAAGTGCACAAAGGATGGGGAGAGACAGATAGCAATAGAGTAAGAAATACTAAGTTATTAGGTGGGGTCAGATTAAGAGAGAGTAAAAGAAGGCCTAAGACAGGTTTACAGTGCGCGTGTGTAAATGCACGAAGTGTGGTAAATAAGGTTGGTGAGCTGCAGGATCAAATAGACACATGGGAATATGATGTTGTGGTGATAATGGAAACCTGGCTCTAAAAAGGGCAGGATTGGGTTTTAAATATTCCTGAATATAAGGTGTTCAGGAAAGGTAGGGAAGGAAAGAAAGGAGGTGGAGTGGCAGTATTGATTAAGGAGAATGTTACCGTGCTAGAGAGAGAGGATGTCCTGGAGGGGTCAAGGATAGAATCTATTTGGTTAGAGTTATGAAATAATAGAAGTGCCATTACACTACTCGGTGTATTCTATAGGCCACCAACTAGTGGGAAAAATATAGAGGAGCAAATTTGCAGGGAAATTACAGAGAGGTGCAAGAACTATAGAGTAGTAATAATGAGGGACTTCAATTATTCTAATATAGACTGGGATAGTAATAGTGTAAAGGGCAGAGAGGGGGAAGAATTTCGGAAGCGTGTTCAGGAGAACTTTCTTGATCAGTACGTTTTCAGCCCAACGAGGAAGGAGGCATTGCTGGATCTGGTTCTGGGGAATGAGGTGGGTCAAGTGGAGCAAATGTCAGTAGGGGAACATTTAAGGAACAGTGATCATAGTATATCATAAGGTTTGGATTAGCTATGGAAAAGGACAGGGAGTAATCTAGAGTAAAAATATTTAATTGGAGAAAGGCAAATTTCAGTGGGTTGAGAACGGATCTGGCCCGGGTAAATTGGAATCAAAGATTGGCACACAAAACTGTAATCGAACAATGGGCTGGCTTTAAAGAAGAGATGGTTCGAGTACAGTTGAAATACATTCCCATGAGGGGGAAAGGCAGGGCAACTAAAGCCAGAGCTCCCTGGATGACGACAGAGATAGAGAGTAAGATGAAGCAGAAAAAGGGGGCATATGACAGATGACAAGTGAGAATCAGGCTGAATATAGAAAGTTCAGAGGGGAAGTGAAAAGGAAAATAAGAGGGCCAAAGAGAATATGAGAATAGAGTGGCAGCTAACATAAAAGGGAATTCAAAAGTCTTCTGTAGGCATATAAATAATAAACGGGGTAGTAAGAGGAGTGGTGGGGCCAATTAGGGACCAAAAAGGACACCCACGCATGGAGGCAGAGGGCATGGCTAAGGTATTAAATGAGTACTTTGCATCTGTCTTCACCAAGGAAGAAGATGCTGCCAAAGTCATAGTGAAAGAGAAGATAGTGGAGATACTGGATGAGATAAAAATTGATAAAGAGGAGGTACTAGAAAGGTTGTCTGAGCTTAAAGTTAATAAGTCACCAGGACTGGATGGGATGCATCCTTGGATGCTGAGGGAGGTTGTGGAGGAAATTGCGGAGGTACTGGCCATAATCTTCCAATCCTCCTTAGATACGGGGGTGGTGCCAGAGGACTGGAGAATTGTAAATGTTACACCCTTGTTCAAAAAAGGGTGTAAAGATAAACCCAGCAACTACAGGCCAGTCAGTTTAACCTCGGTAGTGGGGAAGCTTTTGGAGATGATAATCAGGTACAAAGTTAACAGTCACTTGGAGAAGTGTGGATTAATTAAGGAAAGCCAGCACGGATTTGTTAAAGGCAAATCGCGTTTAACTAACTTGATTGAGTTTTTTGATGAGGTAACAGAGAGGGTTGATGAGGGCAATGCGGCTGATGTGGTGTACATGGACTTCCAAAAGGCGTTTAATAAAGTGCCACATAATAGGCTTGCCAGCAAAGTTGAAACCCATGGAATAAATGGGACAGTGGCAGCATGGATACGAAATTGGCTAAGTGACAGGAAACAGAGAGTAGTGGTGAATGGTTGTTTTTTGGACTGGAGGAAGGTATACAGAATCACAGAATCCCCACAGTGCAGATAGAGACCATTTTGGCCCATCGAACCTGCACCGACACATATCCCACCCGATCCCCGTAACCCCTCATATTTTAATCCCCCTAACACTAATGGTCAATTTATCATGGCCAATCAACCTAACCCGCACATCTTTGGACTGTGGGAGGAAACCGGAGCACCCGGAGGAAACCCACGCAAACCTGGGGAGAATGTGCAAACTCCACACAGACAGTCACCCGAGGCCGGATTCGAACCCGGGTCCCTGGCGCTGTGAGGCAACAGTGCTAACCACTATGCCACCGTGCTGTTCCCCAGGGATCGGTACTAGGACCACTGCTTTTCTTGATATATAGTAATGACTTGGACTTGGAAGTACAGGCCACAATTTCAAAATTTGCAGATGACACAAAACTTGGAAGTCTAGTGAACAGTGAGGAGGCTAGTGATAGACTTCAAGAAGACATTATCAGTCTGGTGAAATGGGCGGACACGTGACAAATGAAATTTAATGCAGAAAAGTGCAAAGTGATACATGTTGGTAGGAAGAACGAGGAGAGGTAATATAAACTAAAGGTTACAATGCTAAAGGGGGTGCGTGAACAGAGAGACCTGGAGGTATAGGTGCACAAATCGTTGAAGGTGGCAGGGCAGGTTGAGAAAGCGGTTAAAAAAGCATACAGGATCCTGAGCTTCATAAATAGAGACATAGAGTACAAAAGCAAGGATGTACCTTTATAAAACACTGGTTCGGCCTCAACTGGAGTATTGTGTCCAATTCTGGGCACCGCACTTTAGGAAGGATGTGAAGGCCTTAGAGTGGGTGCAGAAAAGATTTATGAGGATGATTCCAGGGATGAGGGACTTCAGTTACGTGGATAGACTGGAGAAGCTGGGATGTTCTCCTTAGAGCAGAGAAGGTTGAGAGGAGATTTGATAGAGGTATTCAAAATTATGAGGGGTCTAGACAGAATAGAGAGAAACTGTTCCCATTGGTGGAAGGGTCAAGAAACAGAGGACACAGATTTAAGGTGATTGGCAAAAGAACCAAAGGTGACATGAGCTAAACTTTTTTACGCAGTGTGTGGTTAGGATCTGGAATGCACTGCCTGAAAGGGTGATGGAAGCAGACTCAATCGTGGCTTTCAAAAGGGAATTGGATAAGTACCTGAAGGAAAAAAAATTGCAGGGCAACGGGGAAAGGGCGGGGGAGTGGGACTAGCTGAAGTGCTCTTGCAGAGAGCCGGCAATGGCTCGACAAGCCAAATAGCTTCCTCTGTGCTGTCACCATTCTATGATTCTGTGAATGTTCACATAGTATTTAGATTGGGACATATATTTCTGTTCCTTCAAGTCTCTAAAAACAGATTAACTGGTCATTTATCTCATTGCTGGGGATCTTGCTGTGTGCAAACTGACTGCCGCATTTCCTACATTATACGAATGACCACGCTTCAAAAGTATTTCATTCTGTG
The DNA here is from genome assembly GCF_052327205.1 of Somniosus microcephalus. Taxonomy (NCBI): domain Eukaryota; kingdom Metazoa; phylum Chordata; class Chondrichthyes; order Squaliformes; family Somniosidae; genus Somniosus; species Somniosus microcephalus. The sequence goes on from NC_140998.1 coordinate 17,770,471, forward strand.
GGGAATGGCTCACCTTCTGACTTCCCAAAGCCTCTCCACAACCTACAAGGTACAAGTCGGGAGCCCGATTAAAGTGATTCTGATATCTCATTTGAGACTTCAATATTTATACCCTTTTTCAGTTGTATTCCATAAGGTTTCTGTTGATCCAAGTTAATTATCACTATTCATCTTTCTGTTGACTTCTGCAATTCTTACTGCCACATCAGCAATAGTTATTGGAAGTTTACCATATAGGTGTGAAGGGAAGATGTCCCTTATCTCATGTGTCATCTTTAAGAGGTATGAGGAGAGATTGTGTCGATTGGGCTTATACTCACTGGAGTTTAGAAGATTGAGAGGGGATCTCATCGAAACCTATAAAATTCTGTCAGGCCTGGACAGACTAGATGCAGGAAGGATGTTTCTAATGGCCGGGGAGTCCAGAACCAGGGGTCATAGTCTAAGGATAAGGGGTAAGCCATTTAGGACTGAAATGAGGAGGAATTTCTTCACCCAGAGAGTGGTGAACCTGTGGAATTCTCTGCCACAGAGGGCGGTGGAGGCCAGTTCATTAAGTATATTCAAGAAAGAGTTGGATATATTTCTTAAGGCTAAAGGGATCAAGGGATATGGGGAGAAGGCAGGGACCGGGTACTGAATTTGGATGATCAGCCATGATCTCATTGAATGGCGGAGCAGGCTCGAAGGGCTGAATGGCCTACTCCTGCTCCTATCTTCTATGTATCTATGTAATCAAGATCATTTATCCAGGGTTGACCATTGCCCTGTTCCAACAAGGCTACCCATTCAGATCCACCCATTCTTCTGTTTTAATAAGGTTATTTATTCAGAGTCAACTACTGTCTTATCTCAACAAGACCAGAATTCTTTCATAAGATAGTGTATTTTTCTAAAAAGGTTATATAGTTTATTCCTTCACACCCCACTCTTGACCAAAAAATGAGCTCGAGCATCAAGGGCAGGGCTTGGTCAATTTTTCAAATAAGGTTACAATAGTACATTAAACAACATTAATTTCACGAGATTTACAAGAGGCTAATCATGTGCTACATTAAAATTCCTCTAAGTCATCCCCAGGACAATGTTTTGCCTTATTTAAAATTGGACAGGAATTAAAAGAATGATAAGTACATTGTCATGCAATTAGCGAAACAATATGTAATTAGAATGTCCAATTGGCAGATGTACGTTCCGTAGAGGTGAGTTATTCATACGAGTCAAGGAGACGTTGTAGGAGCTGGCTGAAGCTTGACGAAATCTGCAATTTTCTGAAGACTGTGATCTTGATCGCTGTTCCATTGATCCAGCGTGAGGACAGATTCTGCTAGTACAGGTAGATTATCCTTTATCCGAAAACCTCGGGACCAGCCGTGTTTCGGTTTTAGGAAAATTTCGGATTTCGGAAGGTGCGCGAAAACACTTCGGTTTTCAGAGGTAATTCAGTTTTCGGGAGTGCGGATAAAGGATACACTATCCCTTATCCGAAAGGGTGGGATAAATAACGACTATAAATACTGTAGTTACAGGGATAAATACTGCAGTACAGTTTATTTGTAAGGAAAACATTCAGTAAAACTTCAAACATGTACAGGTACAAACTAAGCTAAATACCTGTACATAAACATGCAATAAAGGTACATTACATCTGGCTTGAGGATCTTGGAGAAGATGGTACATCAGTGTTGTCATCATTAGTTTATGGTCATCACTGTCAGTGTAAAATTTCAACAACTTGTCTTTCTGTTTCTTTAAGTCATATACGGTGGTACTTCCCACACCATATTCTTCAGTAAGATGTCGCACAGACACACCACGATCAAGCTTCTGCAATAACTCCACTTTCTGCAATATCGATAATGAGCGATGCTTCCTTCTCTGCTTCTCACTGTTACCCATTGGTGTATCTGCAGCTCTTTTTAGCATTTTCACAAATTGTTAAAAGCCAGCAAATATCTAAGAGAGCAGCAAATATCTAAGAGAGCTGCAAATATCTAAGAGAGCTGCAAATATCTAAGAGAGCAGCAAATATCTAAGAGAGCAGCAAATATCTAAGAGAGCAGCAAATAGCAGCAAATATCTAAGAGAGCAGCAAATATCACACAGAGCAGCATAACACCTGCGTGGGTCAAGCATCGGCAGCGTCGGGTCATGCTTTGCGCCACTTTCGGCTTTCAGAGGTTTTCTGGTTTCGGATGTGCGGATAAAGGCTGGTACACTATCTCTTATCCGAAATGGGGTGGGGGTCGGCGGGGGTGGGGTACGGCGGGGGGGTCGGGGGTCGGGGTCGGTGGGGGCCGGGTTCGGCCGGGGGATCGGGGGTGGGGGTCGGCGGGGTCGTGGTCGTGCGCATTTCGGTTTTCAGAAGTCATGCTTTGCTCCACTTTCGGCTTTCAGAGGTTTTCTGGTTTCGGATGTGCGGATAAAGGCTGGTACACTTACGCTGAGCGATTTCGGTTTTCAGAAGTGCGGAAAAATGCTACACTATCCCTTATCCGGCTAGGCCTGTAAGTCGTGCGCCACTCTGGTCATGTCGTGCGCACGACTTACGCTGACCGAAAAAACCTTCGGTTTTTAGAGGGTTTCGGTTTTCGGAAGTCCGGATAAAGGGTAGTCTACCTGTAGCAGAGAAGACTGTTGGAGCGAGTGGGTGTTCATTGATGTAGAACATTTCTTGTGACGTCAGGAAGAGTCACTTGATTTTATAAAGGCCGTAAAAGATTGATTTAAAGGTACAACCGCTCTATACACATCCGATTGGTATAGCGGGAGAAAAGTGTTATCAAACTGTTCCTCAAATGATGATGAACCATTAGAGAGGTAAGTTCTGCCATCAGGAGACTTTGGTTTGCCTTTTTTTCTTAAAGGCCTTGCCAGAAGCTCAGTTGATTCCTTCTCCATCCACAGTGTTTTCCTCCTTCATTGAAGTAACTTGTTGGCCTTTACTCGTTTCAGTTTTGGCTTTTTGCGAAACCAATTTCTGAGGCGTTGCCAAGCATCGTGTGGAGGAATCGGCAACACTGTCTGGCTAACCGTCATCAGTAGTTCGATTGCATCTGTTTCTGGTGTCATGCCCCAAGCTGGGTCTTGGAAGACAGTGTACGACTACACCTTGTATCGTTCCTCCATTTCGGTATCCCGCAGGACATCTTTTTAGATTGTCTATGGAGACAGTTTTAAGAGTTTGCTTGCCATTCAGCTGATTAAAAGGTATTTCAACAGTTCTTTCATTAATAATGGAACATATTTGAACAGGTTTTTTCCACTTCAGTCTTAAACCAGGCCTTTGCTCGAACTTCTTTTCCAGCACCTATTCTCCTGCTAGGGGTTGCCATGCTTTGTTTGTCAATTTTTTCTGCCTATTTGTCTCCCTTATCCTCTGATCAATTTGATGTATCTCATCTGTTATTTCTTTTATTAACTGTCGCTGTCGGGTCAAGGAATCAAGGAGTGTAGAGGCAATAAAAGAACCATGGGTAAGCGGTGTATGCATCTCAACCCCATATATTAGATAATATAGAGTTTTAGGGAACACTGTCCCTGATGTAGATGCGGGCACATTATTAAGTGATAGCTGTACCTCCAGAATGACGGTGGTCCACTTATTTCCCCTGATTCTCAACAGTTTGACCAATAGCTTTTTTACTTCCTGGTTTTTACGTTCCACCAGCCCTGCTGATTGCGGATGACGTGGTGTGCTGTGCTCTAACCCAATCCCCCTTTGTTCGCAGTAGTCTTTGAAGACCTTGGAGACAAAGGCTCTGCCTTGATCGGAGTGTAGGATTTTGGGTGCACCAGCTACAGTAATTATGTCAGTAATAGCATTGGCGAGTGCATTTATCTGAGGAAGGACGTTCTTGCCATGGAGGGAGTGCAGCGAAGATTCACCAGGCTGATACCTGGGATGGCAGGAATGACGTATGAGGAGAGATTGGGTCGATTGGGCTTATACTCACTGGAGTTTAGAAGATTGAGAGGGGATCTCTTCGAAACCTATTTAAATTCTGTCAGGCCTGGACAGACTAGATGCAGGAAGGATGTTTCCGATGGCCGGGGAGTCCAGAACCAGGGGTCATAGTCTAAAGATAAGGGGTAAGCCATTTAGGACTGAAATGAGGAGGAATTTCTTCATCCAGAGAGTAGTGAACCTGTGGAATTCTCTGCCACAAAGGGCGGTGGAGGCCAGTTCATTAAATATATTCAAGAAGGAGTTGGATATATTTCTTAAGGCTAAAGGGATCAAGGGATATGGGAGAAGGCAGGGACAGGGTACTGAATTTGGATGATCAGCCATGATCTCATTGAATGGCGGAGCAGGCTCGAGGGGCCGAATGGCCTACTCCTGCTCCTATCTTCTATGTTTCTATGTTTCTATGTTTTCCGAAACAGTTTTTGTGGGGACCTACCAGCAGAAGGAAGTGCATCCATCAACACAAATGAGAACATGTCTGTATCCCAAAGACGGGGGAAGTGGTCCAATGACGTCAATAAAGAATTTTCCCATTGGTTTATCAGCTTTCACAGGAGCCAATGGTGGTGGCTTAATTAGTGATGACTTATTGGTTAAATAGCATGGCTCACAATTTGTCACATATATTTTACAGGCCTTAAGCATGCCTGGCCACCAATATAAGGGAGTCAATTTGCAGAATGTTGTTCTGGCACCACAATGTGCTTGACCTATGCCCGCCTGAGCTTCTTTTACAAGCTGTTCTTGTTTGTGTCTCGGGGGTACCTCTCTTGGGCAACTTAACTAGCACAATACTAGTAGGGGTTTCTGAGTAAAAGTACTTTGATGGATATCCTGGTGGATTCTCTTTTGTTAGGCCTAATAGCTGAATCAGTTCCTCATCCTGATTAGCTGCCCGTTCTGCCCTAGTGATAACAATAATATTGGCAGGCTCCTCTTGAGGGGGTGTCATGCAGACCGAACGTTTCACTTGTTCATCTGCAAGACTGTTGCCTTTTGAGTGTACTGTCCCAGTGGTATGCCCGTTTACATGAATCACCTGACAATTCTGTTTCTCCATCCTCGAACGGAGAATGTCTTCCCACAATGACTTATGTTTTATGGGTTTACCCATATGATTGGTAAAGTTTGTTTGTTCCCAGAAAACTAGATCTTGGTTATATCCTTTTTTTACAATAGTCACTATCTGTACAGGTTAATATGGGTTTAATAGGGTCTGCCTTTTCTAAAGCAGCATATTGTGCTGTCTTATGGCCAAGGGGTATAGACAGTCATTCTTCTGGATAAAAAGAATAGGAATCTCAAAATGTCCCTACTACTATCCCCATCCCAGCTGAGGATTGTTGGGATGTCCCTTTTTTAATTGTCATTGACAATCCATCACAGTAAATAACTTGATGGTACTCTGTAAGCGGTCTCGTAGGCATTTGTCTGATTTCCTCCTCTGTATCATCATCCTCCATGATGGGGAATTTAAAAATGAGTGTAGGATTATTTAAGAACGATGCCCATTTGTCATATCGGATCTGGGTGGCTCTTTTTTCATCAGAGGCCATCCTCAATACTGATCTTAAATCGGGAATCTCAGTATAGATGGTAATGGGGTATTTCTCTTGAAGGATTCGTGCCTTGGTGAGGCATTGGACTACCATAGTCATGACCTTTTCTTTTTAATGTACCTCCTTTCAACATTGGAAAAGTTATAGGAATGGAAGTGAATGGGCACAATGCTCTTTTCGTTATAGAATACTGCAACTGCCACTTTAGGTTGAACTGAGGTGAATATTGAAGGGAACTTGTAAGTCTCTTTGTTCCAGGTTTTTGTACCTCTCGGCATAATTGTTGCAATTTTGAGTAATCGTCTGGTGAAAATATGAATGGTCCTTTTGCTGCTTCGCCCACTCTAGCATACAGGAGTGCTGAGAGCTCAGCAAAGGTTGGTATAAAGGATCGAGCAAAATTCAGGAGTCCTAAACTTGCTTGCAGGTTTTTCAGAGTTTTAGGGTATTGAATGGTGGCTAAATTTTCTTTACAGGGTTGAGTTAATCCTCTACCGTTTCCAGTTATTCGTAGGTCCAGAAAATCTACCTCTTCCCTAACTAGTTGACTCTTTTTTATGTTGATTAAGTAGCCAGCAGTAGTTAGTCTGGATAAAACACTATCAATGGCTTTCAAGTGCTCATGGAGATTGTCATGTGACAGATATATATCGTCCACATAAGAATTGACGTTAGGTAGGTCTTGTAAAAGATCAATGATGTGGGCTGAAAAGAGAACAGGGCTGTTTTGAAATCCCTGGGGCAATCTGGTCCAGCAGTACTGATGCCTATCGGGTCCAGTCATCGCTGTTTTTGGCCAATCAGCTTTTTCAATTGGATGTGACCAGAAGCCGTTTGCTAGATCAATACAAGATTTATATTTTTCCCTCGTGATTCCAGAGAGAAGGGCTGTGGAATTTTGCTGTTGTACAGTATGTGGGGCCGTTACCCTATTTAAGGCTGTATAATCGACCACTAATCTCCACCTCCCATCTGGTTTAGCAATACCAAACAATGGTGAATTAGTTCTAGACACCTTGTTCTGTTAGTTCTTTGAGCGTTGTTAGGAGATCTAATTTTCCCTTGTGGTCTTGAATAGGCCACTGTTTTTTAGGTTTGTGCCAGCCGGCATCAAGTGGTGGGGTTTGATGTCTATCTTTCCACATTGATTTGGATGGCGTTGTAGATAAGGGTAGTATTTATTGATGAGTTGCTCGAGGAGGTCTTTGCCTCCCCCCTCTCGGCAAGTTCGATCAAGCTGTGTCCGAACATGTTTTTCCCTGTCACCCTGGTCTGTGGATGCTTCTACAGGTCTGGTTGAGATTTTAAGGTAATGTTTCATGTCTGGTTGTCCTATAATGAGGGAACAGGCCAATTGTGGTACCAGTCCTACATCTAGGGTCACTGTGATTCCGTATATAGTAATAGGTATTTTGTAAACATTATTTGGGTTTTATCTTGTGTGAATCCCCCTAATGGTTTTTTACAAATTGGGCTCCCCAAATCTGTCCACTTAGTTTTTATAAGTTCTGGGTCCATTACAGTGTAATCAGCTCCCGTATCAAACAGGGCCTTCACTTGTGTGTTTGTGGGCAAGGTTGCCAGGACATAGGGGAATTCAAGGGGCCCTGGCTGGGTGCCAGGCCTTCAATCCTGAGATTGTTCATCCTCAGAATCCTGAGTTTCATTTGTTGTCTTGTCTTTGATCATTTTGACTGATTTTTGTTCTTCCCTCTTGGGGGTATCATGCTTTCCAGAGCCTTTAGGGTGTCTGTCGGACTGTTTATTATCTCGATGAATTTCCCGTCGGGGTGGACGTTGGTTCTGCCAGGAATCTTTTTGATCCCTATTTCAATTTTCCTGGTATTCTCCCATGGCTCTCTGATAGTTTTGGCCAGTGTAAAAGCTGCCCCCATAGGGACTCCACTGTCCTTTGCTTTCCTTTCGAGGTCTAGCCCCTCGTCTATCCCATCTTTCCGGGGAGAGATCTTTCTCGTGTTGTGGGTGAGTTGGGGGTGTAAACCTTCTGGAATACTCTCCTGGGGGTCCCGAGCCATGGGTTTGTGTCTGGGCGGGGTGGACTTGAGACTTGGGTCTATGCAGTCCTTGTTTCTGAGTACCAAAGGTACCTTCTCCGGTTTTTTTATCCCTAGTTTCTGGTTTCATTATAGGTTTAGTTTGGGGTAGACCTAAGAGGTCATGATTTAATTGGATAATGCGATTGACATTATCCCATCTTTGTTGGTTATCTCGATAGTTGTTTAGAGCACCCTCACAGGCAAGTTTGAGGGCTGTATTTTGGTATTGATTGGCCAGGCAACTGTGGACAATATCCCAGTTATCCTGTGTGAGTACCTTGCCTAATCTGCAGGCAGCTACCAGCCCTTTAGTTGTGGCTGTATTAGTGAGTATTCCCTTGATGGAACCCATTACATGCCCTCCCTGAGTTGCCGTGAGAACATAGGCATATATTTGAACCCAGTTGGTTTAATGGGGGAATTAAGTCTGAACTTAGCATCATTTCACAGAATCACAGAATCACAGAAACCCCACAGTGCAGATAGAGGCCATTTCGGCCCATCGAGCCTGCACCGACACATATCCCACCCGATCCCCGTAACCCCTACACCAACACATATCCCACCCTATCCCCATAACCCCACGTATTTAACCCCCCTAACACTAAGGGTCAATTTTATCATAGCCAATCAACCTAACTCGCACATCTTTGGACTGTGGGAGGAAACCGGAGCACCCGGAGGAAACCCACGCAAACACAGGGAGAATGTGCAAACTCCACACAGACAGTCGCCCGAGGCCGGATTCGAACCCGGGTCCCTGGCGCTGTGAGGCAACAGTGCTAACCACTATGCCACCATTGCAGTAGTTGCCTCAGGTGTTGGGCATTCCAATCTTGGCAACAGGTTTCCAATTTATCAAGGTTAGCTAGAATCCAGCAGGTTTTTTCCTGGCTGGTGTTTACCGGTCTACCACACATTGTGTAGATAGAGCTTAGGTTTACTTGACCTGGGGCGCAATGTGTGGTTGCTGGGGTTGGCTTACTGGACCAGCACTCCCTGCGCCTCCAGCATTGAGATAAGATTGAGCTAGTGCCTGTCGGCATTGATTATAATGGATTCTAAACTGTCTATAGTCATCTTGAAGATTCTGGTCATTTATTTCATCATGAGCTTGCCACCTTAACCGGAATCCATGGCCCCCAGGAACATAGGCTGCTCCGGGTCCTACTATTCGTCCATGATTGCCACCGCCTTGTTGGGCACCGTTCATTAGGCCTCCCAATTGTGCGGGTGTGCACCTGATCATTAAGGAATTTAGTGGGTTTGGAGTATTTGTTTGATTATCCCACTGGATGTTCTGTATCCCCTGGTTCTGGGGATCAATAGCAATCGTGCCATGAGTTCTAATGGCTCCATCGGCATCAAAGCCTTCTATTTCAAAAATTATTACCTGGTCTTGTGGAGGTACAGGGATAGGATTATTTCCCCTAATAAAGCAATCGTTTGAATTTCCTAATAAAAAGACTTGGCCATTTCCAATAGGGTTTGCCATTTCGTCAGGACCTTATCTCGGTTAGGATTTAATGGCCCAGAACTTGGTGTCGGGGGCTTGCCGCGCGTGCAAGCCCCCGATGTGCACTCACCCTGCGCGCCGACATCTGAAACCTGGCCCGCAGTGGATTTCCTGTCAGTGGCCAGGTTCTGATGTTGGTGCGCTGTGCTAACCTGACCCAGCGGCGTAGTTAGTGCGATGTGCCGGCTGGGATCAGGTGAGCACTGTTCAGCCAATCAGGGGAGGGGAAACTTCATTCATAAGTTTGAGAGTAAGAACTGTCAAACTCATGAGAAGTACTGCACCCCAAAACACTACTTAAACTTTAAATAAAATTTTAAAAAACCTCCCAATCATTAAATTAAGTATAAATAAGTTTAAAAAAATAATTTAAACAATAATTATTTTTTTTGAAAAAAATAAATTTTTAATAAAAAGGGTCTAAAACTAAACTTACCTTATTGTAGATTCTTTAAAATAATAAACCTGTGGAAAAAAATGTCTAAATTGCACTAAAACACCACTTACCTGTAAAAATAAATACTTACATGTGCTTTTTACAAGCGTAAAGATTGGAGGCCTTTACACATGTGCAAATCCCCCAAAACAGAGGAAATCCAAGACGCACGCACTGCCCCCTACAGCGCACGCGCTAGCCTCTTCACCTCTTGGGTTAGAGGAGAGGAAATGCCGGTTTTCAGCGCATGAGCTGTGCATGCTGAAAACCGGCATTTCCTCCGGCCAGACGCATGAGTACCCCTTCCGTACTCACGCGTTTGGGGAGGAATTACTGCCCCAATATGAATTTTATAAGAAATTTCTAGACCTCAATGATATATTGAGGGGGTTCCGATTTAAGTTCTACAAGGCCTGATCATGGACTTGTCATCTCTAGAGACTTAAATCTGGATCTTAGTACCACTGTCAGTAAAACACCCCTTCTATACTTAACAATCAATGAGGTGGATATAGATATAAATATAAGTATAGGGTTCTGTATCAACTCGTTAACACACATATTGGGCGACAACTGAAAGGACATTTACTAGTCCTAGCCTCTTTGGGGCTACCCCGAATCAGGTGTATTTCTTAGATGTTCACTTTCAACTAAAGGTTGAGGTAGTCGAATCCTAAAGATGCTTAACTGGGTCTAAAGGTCTGGACTATCTCTCCCTAAAGGAAAGTAACAACCCAAGAATGTTACCGTCTGTATTGATTTATTTGTGAGTTCAATGACGAGACATTTATGAAAGAGAATGTCTTTTAAGCTAAAGTATGTTCAACTCTTTTTAACAGCATTACAGGAGACACCATGCTAGTGATCCATCTAGAACGAAACTGAAACGAAACTCTTTGTCTCTGTCACATGCCCTCTGCTAGTCAGGCATAAGTAATCAATACATGCAAATATGCTGGTAAGGCATGATAATCAAACAGGCAAATAACATCACTATTTGCTGATATCTTTACACCGTCCTCCAGATAGCACTTTTAATAAGTTTAGCCAGGCTGTAACGTCCTGGATATTTTGAGGGTCTGGAGATCTCCCCTCAGAAATGTACCTCTTCACCAAAGAGTGCACAGAGATTGGGTTCGCGAGTTACTGATACAGAAGATTTATGTGAGACAAGTCTAAAAATATATTGAGATTTATTAAAAGAACCAACATGCAATTTACAGTTGGTGAATCAGTCAATCGCAACGTTAACAGTTCTAAAAAGAGAAAAAATACGATCTTATTTTTAACAGAGAATCTTACTTTTAAATCTTAACTTCGCTACAGTATTACAGTTCTTAAGATTTTCTATACAGGATATCCATCAATATCAAATTATCTTCGAACCCAAGATACAAAGAGTGAAAGACTACAGAGCCGCCTCTGTAGTCAAGAATCGCTTTGCCCGATTAAAGTGATTCTGATATCTCATTTGAGACTTCAATATTTATACCCTTTTTTAGTTGTATTCCATAAGGTTCCTGTTGATCCGAGTTAATTATCACTATTCATCTTTCTGCTGACTTCTGCAATTCTTACTGCCATATCAGCAATAGTTATTGGGAGTTTACCATATAGATATGAAAGGCAGATGTCCCTTATCTCAGGTGTCATCTTTAAGAGGTTTAATCAAGATAATTTATCGAGGGTTGATCATTGTTCTGTTCCAACAAGGCCACCCATTTGGAACCACTCATCCTTCTGTTTTAATAAGGTTATATATTCAGAGTCAACAACTGTCTTATCTCAACAAGGCCAGAATTCTTTCATAAGATAGTGTATTTTTCTAAAAAGATTATGTGGTGTATGTAACCTGTTCCACCTTAAGAGAACTTAAGCCTGTTCCACCTTAAGAGATGTACTACTTTCTCTGGCTGCTGTATACGTAATACCGGTGGTGACCACCGGTATATAAGCACTGTGTAGTAAGATTGTATTTCATATAGTCCTGACCTCCAACCAGTAAAGACCTGTTGAACTTTAATCTTGTAGTCTGTGTGTTATTAATTACAACTAGAACACACAGACTTTACAGTGGCGACGAGTCAGATTCTTACCCTGCGGCAGTTATATCCACGGCGGCTTCGTCCACAGAACGGACGTCGAAGAGAGGCTTCCACCCTCATCACCCTGCTGGAAGGCACGTCGCGCGGCAGACATCGAGAAACCAGAGTGCAGAAGACATCCTGAACTCGAAGCCTCCATCAGCGGCTGTCAGCTATCTTCTTTCTACCTCGGTAGTGGGTAAGCCGGGCAGCGACGCGACCAGAAAATCGGCCGCGTTGGCTGTACAGACAGGGAGGGAAGACGGAGGAATAAGGGCGGTGAGATCGATCGCGACCGGAGATAAGGGCCGGGCCGCATTCGGGCCGAAAGGCGCAGCGCGGGGACATCGATCGCGGCTGGTGATAAGGGCCGGGCCGCATTCGGGCTAAAAAGGCGCAGCGTCTGGGGGCAACTGAAGGCGCGAGAGCCGCGGTGAAGCGGAGACAGCGTCGGGGGAAGGGTGAAGACCGCCAAGCGTGGGAAAACCGCCATTTTGTAGGCGGAGGATGAAGACAAGAGCACGGAAGCTGCCATCTTGGATAAAAATTAAAAGAAATTAAATTGCAACGATGCCTAAACATGGGAACATTAATACCTTTGATAGCGACATCGAAGATTGGGCTATGTATGTAGAACGCATACAAAATTATTGTAAAGCAAATAAAATCCCAGATGAAGAGAAAGCACTAACATTATTAAACTTAATGGGTGCGAAGACATACGGGCAATTGAAACACCTTGTATCACCAGATGAACCGGCGGATAAGACGTTTGAGGAGATTGTTACTGTCCTGAAAAATCACCTAAACCCCACGCCGCTGATGCTAGCGGAACGATTTAAATTTTACAGCAGAAGGCAGCTGAAGGATGAAAGCAATGCTGAATATTTAATGGAATTGCGTAAGCTAGCAAAGTACTGTCAATTCGGAACGAGATTGACAGAGGCGCTACGAGATAAATTTGTGTGTGGTTTATTAAAAGAAGATACACAAAAGCGATTGCTCGAGGAGAATGAGCTGACGCTTGAGAAAGCGGTCACTATGGCAGCAGCACACGAAGCCGCAGCGAGAGGCACGGAGGTCTGATTGGACAACGTTCCTGGGAGGACTGGAGGTAGATAAACAATGGCAAACATTTAAAGATAGAATGACAAAATTGCAAAAATTGTTTATACCAATCTGGCATAAAAGGAAATCTAAAAAGGTGACTCAACCGTGGATAACAGGGGAAATTAGAGACAGCATAAAATCCAAAGATAGGGCGTATAAAATAGCCAAAAAAAGCGCCAGAGCGGAAGATTGGGAACAGTTTAAGATAGAGCAAAGGAGGGCAAAGGGCATGATCAAGAGGGGCAAAATAGCTTACGAAAACAAGCTGGCGGAAAATATAAAAACTAACTCCAAAAGCTTTTATAAATATATCAAAAGGAAAAGACTGGTGAAAACCAAAGTTGGTCCATTGCAGTCAGATACGGGGGAATATATAATGGGAAATAAGGAAATGGCAGATCAACTAAATGCATACTTTTGGGTCAGTCTTTACGAAGGAAGACACAAAAAACCTCCCTGGGATATCGGGAAAAATAGGGACATTGGCAAAGGAGGAACTGACGCAAATCAATATCTCTAAGGATATGGTGTTAAGGAAGCTAAAGGGATTGAAGGTGGACAAATCCCCAGGGCCTGATAACATGCATCCTAGGGTACTGAAGGAGGTGGCCCTAGAGATAGCGGATGCACTAAGGATGATTTTTCAGAATTCATTAGACTCGGGAACAGTGCCGATGGATTGGAGGGTAGCTAACGTTACCCCACTATTCAAAAAGGGGGGTAGGGAAAAAGCAGGTAATTACAGACCTGTAAGCCTTACATCAGTTGTGGGCAAAATGCTGGAGTCCATCATTAAGGATGAAATAGCGGAGCACTTAGCAAATGGGGACAGGATAGGACAGAGTCAACATGGATTTACAAAGGGTAAATCGTGCTTGACTAATCTATTGGAATTTTTTGAGGGAGTAACTGGTAGAATAGATGGGGGAGAGCCAGTAGATGTGGTGTACCTGGACTTCCAAAAGGCCTTCGATAAGGTCCCACATAAAAGATTAGCATGGAAAATTGAGGCTCATGGGATAAAGGGGAAAGTTTTGGCGTGGATAGGGAACTGGCTGTCAGATAGAAAACAGAGAGTTGGAATAAACGGCTCATTTTCTGAATGGCAGGCAGTAACAAGTGGGGTACCACAGGGATCTGTCCTGGGCCCCCAGCTGTTCACAATTTACATTAATGACCTGGATCAGGGAGTCGGATGCAGCATTTCCAAATTTGCAGACGACACTAAACTAGGAGGGGGGGTGGGCTCAGAGGAAGAGACCAGGAAGCTCCAGAGCGATTTGGACAGACTGGGCGATTGGGCGGATAAATGGCAGATGCACTATAATGTGGACAAGTGCGAAGTTATCCACCTTGGGTGCAGGAACGGGAGGGCAAATTATTATTTAAATGGCAATAGATTGGGAGAGGGGGAAGTACAGAGAGACCTGGGTGTTCTTGTACACCAGTCACTGAAGGCGAGCATGCAGGTGCAACAGGCGGTCAAGAAGGCAAACAGTATGCTGGCCTTCATAGCAAAAGGGTTAGAATACAGGAACAGGGATACCTTGCTGCAGCTGTACAGGGCACTGGTGAGACCACACCTCGAGTACTGTGTACAGTTTTGGTCGCCTCATCTGAGGAAGGATGTTCTTGCCATGGAGGGGGTGCAGCGGCGATTCACCAGGCTGATACCAGGAATGGCGGGAATGACCTATGAGGAGAGACTATGTAGTTTAGGGATGTACACACTGGAGTTTAGAAGATTGAGAGGGGACCTCATAGAAGTGTATAAAATTCTGACAGGTCTAGACAGACTGGATGCAGAAGGAATGTTTCCCTTGGCGGGTGAGAACAGAACTAGAGGACATAATTTAAGGATAAGGGCTAAACCATTTAGGACAGAGATGAGGGGGAATTTCTTCACTCAGAGAGTGGTGAACCTGTGGAACTCATTGCCACAGAGGGCAGTGTACGCCAGCTCATTAAATATATTTAAGAGGGAATTAGATATATTTCTACGGGCAAAAGGGGTTAAGGGTTACGGAGAGAAGGCGGGGACGGGATACTGAATTAAAGGATCAGCCATGATCTCATCGAATGGCGGAGCAGGCACGAAGGGCCGAATGGCCTACTCCTGCTCCTATCTTCTATGTATCTATGTATCTATGTAATGCAGCTACGGTCACCGGAACTCAGTACAAATAAATTGGTTTGAGTACTGTAAAATGTTATCGTTGCGGAAAGACAACGCACGATCAGAACCAGTGTTGGTTTAAAAACCAAGAATGCAGAACGTGTGGCAGGCTTGGCCACATAGCTAAAGTATGCCGGTCAGGAAAGAAGACCAGCAACAAAAAGTCACCGCAAGGAAAATACATAAAGGTACACAAGGTGACAAAGAACAGTTCGACCGAACAGAAGTCAGATTCAGACGCTAGCACTAATGAACTGGGTAGCTTAAGAGTACACAACGTTGGTAAGGATGCAGATCTCCAGACAATTTGGGTCACCCTTCAGATAGCAGGAGTCCAAGTAAAGATGGAATTGGACACTGGATCGGCATTGACGGTCATGAATAAGAAAGATTACAAAAGGTTATTCCAACATATTCCCCTACGGGATACGGAGATTATATTGAAAACATACACGGGGCAAAGAGTGTACCCCATCGGAAAGATAGAGGTAAAAGTGGTCCACAAGGGCGAAGAAAGCCAAGTAATGGACTTATATGTGCTACCTGAAGGAGGTCCACCACTACTGGGACGGGAGTGGATTAGAAAAATGAATATGGACTGGCACTCCTTGAAGGCACTAACGGTAGATTCCGGGGAAACAGATGTCAAACCTAAACGATTGTCCAAAATATTGGATGATGCTAAAGAGGTGTTCCAGCAGGGACTGGGAACACTGAGAGGAATTACGGCAAACATCAAGATTGATGAACATGCACACCCAAAATTTTTTAAAGCCAGACCGGTACCCTATGCAATACGACCTACTGTAGAAGCGGAACTGGAAGCGCTAGAACGTTCAGGTGTACTGTCTAAGGTAGATTGGAGTGAGTGGGCTACGCCCATTGTTCCCGTTATGAAACGTCCTTCGAGCAACAAGCCAGGAGAACCAGGGAAGGTTCGCATCTGTGGAGATTTCAAAATCACCGTTAATCCGGTGCTTCACACGGTGCAGTATCCGCTTCCGCGGATTGAGGATATTTTTGCTTCGTTGTCTGGCGGGAAACACTTCACCAAGATAGACCTGGCGCAGGCGTACTTGCAGATGGAGGTTGAAGAAGAGTCACGCCAATACCTCACGATCAACACGCATCGAGGTTTGTACCGGTACAATAGGCTGGTTTTTGGAGTGGCATCGGCTCCAGCAATTTGGCAGAGGGCCATGGAGCAGGTATTACAGGGAATTCCAGGCACACAATGTTACCTGGACGATATTCTGATTACAGGTGATGGTGATGAAGAACACCTCGCAAACTTGGAACTGGTGCTCAACAGACTGAAAGAGTATGGACTTAGAGTTAATCGGCAGAAATGTGAGTTCTTCCAGAAGCGGATCTCGTACTGTGGTCATGTCATTGACCGGGAGGGGCTTCATAAGTCTCCTGACAAGATAGAGGCAGTTGTAAAGGCTCCCGCTCCGGATAATGTCTCTCAGTTGAGGTCGTTTCTAGGATTGATTAACTATTACCATAAATTTCTACCAAATCTATCCACGGTACTGCACCCGCTAAACGCTCTTTTACAGAAGGGGGTACCATGGGAATGGAGCGAAAACTGTAAGAAGGCATTTCGCAAAAGCAAAGAATTGATCACCTCAGAGGAAGTGTTGGCTCACTTCAACCCGACACTGCCTATTCGGTTGGCTTGTGATGCTTCTCCATATGGTATTGGGGCAGTACTCTCACACAAGTTGCCAAATGGCACGGAAAGGCCAGTCGCGTTTGCATCCAGATCATTGACCTCCGCTGAGCACAACTATGCGCAGATCGATAGGGAGGCTCTCAGCCTTGTATGGGGAGTGAAGAAGTTTAATCATTACCTGCAGGGCCAAAAATTCACACTTCTGACAGACCATCAGCCGTTGGTATCCATTTTTAACCCTAAGAAGGGTGTTTCAGTGATGACAACACAGCGTCTCCAGAGATGGTCCCTTTTCCTAGGGGCACATCAATATCAAATAGAATTCAAAGGTATGAAGCAGCATGGCAATGCTGATGGGCTGTCGCGCCTGCCACTACCTGAAGAAGAAGAAACGACGAAAGTTGACCCTGTTGAGTTATTTCATTCGACCATCATCGAGTGTTTACCAGTCACTAATGCAAGTATTGAAAGAGAAACCAGGAACGACCCGACACTGTCCAGAGTCTATGAGGTGACAGTGAAAGGATGGCCAACACGTGGTGATCCTCTGTTACCGGCATTCTCGGCAAGGCGAGACCAGCTGTCCGTCTGCCATGGTACTTTGATGTACGGGACAAGAGTGATTATTCCTCCCAAGTTAAGGGAAAGAGTTCTAAAAGAACTGCATGAAGGTCGTCTGGGGGGAGTTAAGATGAAAAGTCTTGCTAGGGCTTATGTATGGTGGCCGGGTATTGACCAACAGATAGAGGAGTTGACGAAAAGCTGCGCTGGGTGCCAAAAAGTGCAAAATGCACCTCCGATCGCACCACTACACCCATGGGAATGGCCTTCAGCCCCATGGCAACGCGTACATATTGACTTTGCTGGTCCATTCATGGACTCCATGTTCCTAATTGCGGTGGACGCACATTCCAAATGGCCAGAAGTGATCAAGATGAATACCACTACTTCAGAAAAGACAATTGCGGTGTTAAGAACAATATTCGCAAGGAACGGATTGCCAGAACAGATCTGTTCGGACAACGGACCACAGTTCGTGTCGGAAGAATTCCAAAAATTCTTAAAGAAGAATGGGGTGAAACATTATACCTCTGCCCCATATCATCCGGCGACAAACGGGTTGGCCGAGAGATTTGTCCAAACATTCAAAAAGGCAATAAAGGCCATGAACGATGACCAGATTCCGCTACAGCACAAGGTGGACAATTTCCTAATGGCGTATCGAAACGCCGCTCATGCAGTGACTAACCAAAGTCCTGCCATGATGTTTTATAACAGGAGGTTGCGGTCCAGGTTGGACTTGTTAAAACCAAATGTGCGGAGGGAAGTGGAAAACAAACAGTTCCGGCATATTAATAACAAGTCCACTCGAAGTTTCGAAGTAGGACAACCAGTGTTGGCAAGGGGCTATGGAAATGAAAAATGGCAGCCCGGAACAATTCGGGCCAGACAAGGACCTCTGATGTACACAGTAGATATTGGTAACAATGTGATAAGGCGTCATGCGGATCAACTGGTAGAATCAAGAGCAAGGGTCGAACCCATGGTTGCGACAGAGACAACTGTGGAAGACGTTAATGAACCTGAAGCATCTACCTCGGCAGGGACTGTACCTGATGATGACGTCCAATACATAGGAAACCAACAAGAAGAGTCACCTCAGCAACAAGAATCAGAGACCACTGAAAGGCGTTATCCAGACCGAATCAGAAGGCCTCCTGAGAGACTGAACCTTTGAACTGTTTATACCTGAAGTTATATATGTATATATGTTATGACGTTATGTTAAATGGGGATATGACTATTAAGCTAAAAAGGGAGGATTGTGGTGTATGTAACCTGTTCCACCTTAAGAGAACTTAAGCCTGTTCCACCTTAAGAGATGTACTACTTTCTCTGGCTGCTGTATACGTAATATCGGTGGTGACCACCGGTACATAAGCACTGTGTAGTAAGATTGTATTTCATATAGTCCTGACCTCCAACCAGTAAAGACCTGTTGAACTTTAATCTTGTAGTCTGTGTGTTAGTAATTACAACTAGAACACACAGACTTTACAGATTATATAGTTTATTCCTTCACAGAAACGCTGCAGTCCATGTGGTGATGGTACTCCCACAGTGCTGTTAGGGAGGGAGTTCCAGGGTTTTGACCCAGCGATGATGAAGGATCGGTGATATACTTCCAAGTCATGATGGTGTGTGGCTTGGAGAGGAACTTGGAAGTGGTGGTGTTCCCATGCGCCTTCTGCCCTTGTCCTTCTAGGTGGCAAAGTTCACGGGTTCGGGAGGTGCTGCCGAAGAAGCCTTGGTGAGTTGCTGCAGTGCATCTTGTAGATGGTGCACACTGCAGCCACGGTATGCTGGTGGTGGAGGGAGTGGATGTTTAAGGTGGTGGATGAGCTGCCAATCAAGCGGGCTGCTTTGTCCTGGATGGTGTCGAGCTTCTTGAGTGTTACTGGAGCTGTACTAATCCAGGCAAGTGGAAAGTATTCAATTACACTCCTGACTTGTGCCTTGTAGATGGTGGAAAGGCTTTGGGGAGTCAGGAGGTGAGACACTCGCCACAGAATACCAAGCCTCTGACCTGCTCTTGTTGCCACTATGTGGCTGGCCCAGTTAAGTTTCTGGTCAATGGTGACCCCCAGGGTGTTGATGGTGGGGGAATTGGTGATGGTAATGCAGTTGAATGTCAAGGGGAGGTGGTTAGATTCTCACTTGTTGGAGATAGTCATTGCCTGGCACTTGTGTGGCACGAATGTTACTTGCCACTTATCAGCGCAAGCCTGAATATTGTCCAGGTCTTGCTGTATGCGGGCCTGGACTGCTTCATTTTCTGAGGAGTTGCGAATGGAACTGAACACTGTGCAATCATTAACAATCATTCTGACCTTATAATGGAGGGAAGATCATTGATGAAGCAGCTGAAGATGGTTGGGCCTAGGACACCTCCAACCACCGCCCATCCGGTCGTTTCACTCCATTCCTGGGCCATAGATCGCCCTCATCTGTCACGGGTTGTATGTCTGCTGTACCTATTTCAATCGCATGTAGTAATATCTGACTCTGCTTAAACTGTAGCTCTCTAATAAAACGCCTTATGACTCCTAAGACCCCGTGGGTAACCTGTGTGTGACTTGTGATCCAAATCTTACAGGAAGCACCAGTATGGAAGGTGGCATCGTCAGAACAGATGCGGCGGAGATAGAGAAACTGGGAGAATGGAATAGAGTCCTTACAGGAAAGGGGGTGGGAGGAAGTGTAGTCCAGGTAGCTGTGGGAGTCAGTGGGCTTATAGTGAATGTTCATCGATAGCCTACCCCCAGAAATGGTGACAGAAAAGTCGAGGAAAGGAAGGGAAAAGTCGGAGATGGACCATGTGAAGGTGAGGGAAGCGTGGAAATTGGAAGCAAAGTGGATGAAATTTTCTAGTTCAGGGCGAGGGCAGGAAACGGCATCAATGTACCGGAAAAAGATGAGAGGTAGGGGACCCGAGTAGGACTGGAACAAAGAATGTTCCACATATCCCATGAAAGACAGCCATAGCTAGGACCTGTACAGGTTCCCAAAGCAACACCTTTAATTTGGAGTAAGTGATTGAACAACTTCTCCTTTGACTCCAATGTGAGAACAAGTTCAACCAGGCGGAGGAGGGTAGTGGTGGGTGGGGACTGGTTGGGCCTCTATTCCAGGAAGTCCTGGTGGGGGATGGAGGTGTAGAGCGATTGGACGTCCATAGTGAAAAGGAGACGGTTGGGACCAGGAAACTGTTAAAGTGGCGGAGGGCAGAGGAAGAGTTGCAGTGTAGGTGGGAAGAGACTGGACAAGAGGAGAAAAAATAGAGCTGAGATAGGAAGAAATCAGTTCCTTGGGGCAAGAACAGGCTGAAAAGATGGGTCTACCGGGACAGTCCAGTTTGTGGATCTTGGGAAGGAGGTAGAAGCGGGCTGTGCGGGGTTGGGGGACTATGAGGTTGGCGGCTGTGGAGGGAAGCTTCCAGAAGAGATGAGGTCAGTGACAGTCTTGCAAATGATGGCTCGATGTCTCCCTGAACCTGCCTGATCCCATTCTCCCTGATCCCACTCTTCTTAATCCTGGCTGATCCCACATTCTGATCCTGCCTGATCCCACTCCACCTAACCTTGCATGATTCCACTCTCTGATGCTGGCTGATCCCACTGGGGAGAGAGGGACGACATGACAGGGAAGGGAGTTGATTGGGGTGGGGGTTGATTGGGAGGGGGGCGATCAGGAGGGGGGTGATCGGGAGGGGGGCAATCGGGAGTGGGGTGATTGAGAGGGGGGCGATCAGGAGGGGGCGATTGAGAGGGGGGGCGATTGAGAGGGGGGCAATCAGGAGGGGGCGATCAGGAGGGGGTCGATCGGGAGGGGGACGATCAGGAGGGGGGCGATCGGGAGGGGGTGATCGGGAGGGGGGCAATCGGGAGCGGGGTGATTGAGAGGGGGGCGATCAGGAGGGGGCGATTGAGAGGGGGGGCGATTGAGAGGGGGGCAATCAGGAGGGGCGATCAGGAGGGGGTCGATCGGGAGGGGTCGATCAGGAGGGGGGCGATCAGGAGGGGGGCGATCGGGAGGGAGTCGATCGGGAGGGGGGTGATTGGGAGGGGGCGATCGGGAGGGGGGCGATTGAGAGCGGGGCGGTTGGAAGGGGGCGATCAGGAGGGGCACAATTGAGAGGGGGGCGATTGAGAGGGGGCGATCGGGAGGGGGGCGATCGGGAGGGGGGCGATCGGGAGGGGGGCGATTGGGAGGTGGGCGATTGGGAGGGGGCGATCAGGAGGGGGCGATCAGGAGGGGGTCGATTGGGAGGTGGGCGATCGGGGTGGGAGGAGTGATTGAGAGGGGGGCGATTGAGAGGGGGCGATTGAGAGGGGGGCGATTAAGAGGGGGGCGATCGGGAGGGGGCGATCAGGAGGGGGCGATTGAGAGGGGGCGATTGAGAGGGGGGCAATTGGGAAGGGGGCGTTTGTGTGGGGGCGATCGGGAGGGGCGCAATTGAGAGGGGGCAATCAGGAGGGGGTAATCGGGAAGGGGGTGATTGGGAGGGGGTGATTGAGAGGGGGGCGATCGGGAGGGGGCGTTTGGGAGGGGGCGGTTGGGAGGGGGGCGGTCGGGGTAGGGGGGAGTGATTGAGAGGGGGGTGATTGAGAGGGGGTGATTGAGAGGGGGGCGATCGGGAGGGGGCAATTGGGAGGGGGTGAGGGTGTTGGTGGCCGCTGCCAGTTGTTGTAATGTGGGGTCGGGAGGAGCACTCCTGCATCTCCTGGATCCGCATTAAATATTTTATAACATCTTACCTTGTTTGTGGCAGGCTGCAGTTGTCCCTTTAAGGATAACTAGTTGGGCCACTTGTACACTGGTTTTCCTGAATGCAGCTGGCCCATTACAACAGTGACTACACTTCTAAACTACTTCATTGACTGGAAAGTGATTTTTGACATCATGTGGTTGTGAAAGGCGCTATAGAAATGCAAGTGCTTTCTTGTTGTGGGTTCAAGTCTCACTCCAGAGACTTGAGCACATAATCCAGGCTGACACTCCCAGTGCAGTGCTGAGGGAGTGCGGCACTGTCGGAGGTGTCGTCTTTCAGATGAGATGGTAAACCAAGGCCCCGTCTGTAGTGATCAATAGCATGTCATTCTATAGTGGACACTAGGTGGAGCCGTAGAGCTGTATATAGCTGTATGTATATAAGACTACACTACCCAGCTGTATAGATATTAAGACTACATCACCCATGAGGCACTAGGCCACCCACAGGGCAACAGTCAAGATGGCAGCCTGCACACAGGAGCACACATGCAGCATCTCTACAGATAATGTACCTAGAGAACGTGTACTGAATAAATGACTAGCTAGAAGCTAGCTGTGTTCATAATAAGAATGTCTATTTATAAATGAACATAACATGGTACCAGGGTGGTGAAGATCTGCTGAAAATTGTGAAAAGCGACATGGAGAATTTGAAGCCACCAGAGCATTTGAATCTCGAGGGAAATGTCGACTACAATTGGCGGATTTTTAAACAACAATTTGAACTCTACATTGCAACCATCGGATTCGGTACGAAGCCAGACGCAAGGAAGATAGCATTGCTGCTTACGGTTGCAGTCCCACAGGTGATAGAGGTATTTAATACATTTGTATTTAATCCAGCGGAGAACAGAGAAAAATTAGAAGATGTGCTAAAAAAATTTGATGCACATTGCTCTCCCAAAAAGAATGAGATGTATGAAAGATACATCTTCCGTTCTCGGACACAGCAACAAAATGAGACTTTTGATAGCTTTATAACTGATCTGAAACTGAAAGCACAGACATGTAATTTCTCTGAGCTGAAATCATCCATGATTCGTGACCAGATTATGTTTGGTATTCATGATAAAAAAGTCAGGGAACGTCTGTTGAGAGAAACCGAACTAAATTTGGAAAATGCGGTGAAAATATGCCAAGCCAGCGAGCTAGCTCGAAATCACGCAAAGACTTTCAGTGAAATCAATAATGATGCGAATGTAATGAGTGATAATGCTGCTGTCGGTGCTGTGTCCTACAAGGGGAAGAAACGTGGGCAGAACAGAAATGAAAAGCAATCGGAGGATGAAATTTTTAATTGTAAACGCTGTGGTTACAAACACCAGTTAAGACAATGCCCAGCGTTTGGAAAAATGTGCACAAAGTGTAATGGAAAGAATCACTTTGCCAAACAATGCTTTTCAAAAGTAAAAACGACGAAAGGGCAACGAGTTAATGTGATTGAGGACACTGATTTAAGTGAGACATTTTTTGTAGGAATGGTGTCATGTGACGATATCAAAAAGGATACAGAAAATGTGCAGCCCTCAGAAATAGACAATGCTGAACATAAAGTTAATGCAGTAAAAGAGGACAAATGGATGATCCCACTGCAGATAAATGGAGCATTAGTTACATTGAAACTGGACACTGGGGCAAAAGCAAACTTAATCAGTATGAGTGACATTAACAATATGAAAGAAAAGCCCAAAATACAGAAAAAGTCAGTACTACTGAAGGACTATAATGGACAGAAAATAGATAGCTTAGGTGTATGCAGACTTAAAGTGACAGTCAAAGACAAAGTGCATCATCTCATGTTTTCTGTTGTGGCTGAAAGACTTGATTCGATACTAGGTGACAAAGCTTGTGAAGACTTAGAACTGGTCAAGAGAGTCTACCGTATAAACTGTGCCATAAGCAGACCAGATGACTCAGGTGATGAAGCAGAGAGCCCATCAAGGATGAAAAGGCCAAAGGGTATCCATGTCTTCAAAAAGCCTAGTTTCTCCAAGAAGAAAGAAAAAGACTTTAATCACAAAGAGAAAAAACACAAGGAGAAAAAGTCCAAAGATATAACCGCAGCAGATGTTGTTAAGCAGTGGAAAGAGAAAAAGAAAAAGAAGAAGCCTGCACCAGAGCAGGAAGCAGTTCCGGTGGATGCTCCTTCTTCCCTCAGGCCAATCTTTGGTGTTCCATTAGCCGAGGCTGCTGAGAGGACTATGCTGTATGATGGGATCCAGCTGCCAGCAGTTTTTCGAGAGTACATTGACTACATTGAGAGTTATGGCATGAAGAGTGAAGGAAACACTGGAACCCTCTCCAAGCAAAGATCGCAAGGAGACCTCGATCTATACAAGAGCAGATTGATGACAATGCCGCAACTGCATCTTGTCATTCACCGCCAGAACAATCTCATGAAGACACATCAGACTTACCCGTGTTGAGAAGATCCACACGTGAAGTAAAAGAGCCTGATAGACTTAATCTTTGAGTACAATGTAAAGCTTTGAAAATGTGTTGACTGTTTTGAAAATGTTTATGTTTATAGAGCACTAACAAAAGTGTTACTGATATTATCTTTATTGTTTTCTTGAAAGTTGATTGAAATTGATTTTGTTAAACCTCAAAGAAAGGGGGATGTAGTGATCAATCGCATGTCATTCTATAGTGGACACTAGGTGGAGCCGTAGAGCTGTATATAGCTGTATGTATATAAGACTACACTACCCAGCTGTATAGATATTTAGACTACATCACCCATGAGGCACTAGGCTACCCACAGGGCAACAGTCAAGATGGCAGCCTGCACACAGGAGCACACATGCAGCATCTCTACAGATACTGTACCTAGAGAACGTGTACTGAATAAATGACTAGCTAGAAGCTAGCTGTGTTCATAATAAGAATGTCTATTTATAAATGAACATAAGACCATCTTCCCTCTCAGGTGGACATAAAAGATCCTGTGGCACTATTCGAAAAAGAGCTGAGAAAATCTCCCCGCTGCCCTGGCCAATACTTATCCCTCAACCAACATCCAAAACGGCACCAGCTACGGACACGACAACGGCACACCCAGCCTAGTCAACCCTGCAAAGTCCTCCTCACCAACATCTGGGGACTTGTGCCAAAATTGGGAGAGCTGTCCCACAGACTAGTCAAGCAACAGCCTGACAAAGTCATACTCACAGAATCATACCTGCCAGCCAATGTCCCAAACTCCTCCATCACCATCCCTGGGTATGTCCTGTCCCACCGGCAGGATAGACCCACCAGGGGTGGCGGCACAGTGGTATACAGTCAGGAACGAGTGGCTCTGGAAGTCTCATGGCTTCAGGTCAAGCATGGGCAAGGAAATTTCCTGCTGATTACCATCTACCGCCCTCCCTCAGCTGATGAATCAGTACTCCTCTATGTTGAACACCACTTGGAAGATTCACTGAGAGTAGCAAGGGCACAGAATGTACTCTGGGTGGGGGACTTCAATGTCCATCACCAAGAGTGGCTCAGCAGCACCACTACTGACCGAGCTGGCCGAGTCCTGAAGGACATAGCTGCCAGTCAGGGTCAGTGACAGGTGGTGAAAGAACCAACACAAGGGAAAAACCTACTTGACCTCATCCTCACCAATCTACCTGTCACAGGTGCATCTGTCCATGACAGCATTGATAGCACTGACCACCGCACAGTCATTGTGGAGACGAAGTCCCATCTTCACACTGTGGACACCCTCCATTGTGCTGTGTGGCACTACCACTGTGCTAAATGGGATAGATTCAGAACAGATCTAGCAGCTCAAAACTGGGCATCCATGAGGCGCTGTGGGCCATCAGCAGCAGCAGAATTGTATTCCACCACAATCTGTAACCTCATGGCCCGGCATATCCCTCACTCTACCATTACCATCAAGCCAGGGACCAACCCATGTTCAATAAGGAGTGTAGAAGAGCATGCCAGGAGCAGCACCAGGCCTGCCTAATAATGAGGTGCCAACCTGAGGAAGCAGCAACACTGGACTACATGCATACTAAAAAGAGGAAGCAGCATGCTATAGACAGAGCTAAGCGATCCCACAATCAACGGATCACATCAAAGCTCTGCAGTCCTGCCACATCCAGTCGTGAATGGTGGTAGACCATTAAACAACTAACAGGAGGAGGAGGCTCCATGAATATCCCCAACCTCAATGAAGGTGGAGCCCAGCACATGAGTGCAAAAGACAAAGCTGAAGCGTTTGCAACCATCTTCAGCCAGAAGTGCCGAGTGAATGATCCATATCAGCCTCCTCCTGAGGTCCCCACCATTACAGAAGCTAGTCTTCAGCCAATTCGATTCACTCCACGTGATATCAAAAAACGGCTGAGCACACTGGATACAGCAAAGGCTATGGGTCCCGACAACATCCCGGCTATCGTGCTGAAGACTGGTGCTCCAGAACTAGCCGCGCCTCTAGCCAAGCTGTTCCAGCTATAACACTGGCATCTATCTGACAATGTGGAAAACTGCCCAGGTATGTCCTGTCCACAAAAAGCAGGACAAATCCAATCTGGCCAATTATTGCCCCATCAGTCTACTCTCTATCATCAGCAAAGTGATGGAAGGTGTCATCGACAGTGCTATCAAGCAGCACTTACTCACCAATAACCTGCTCACTGATACCCAGTTTGGGTTCCGCCAGGACCACTCGGCTCCTGACCTCATATAGCCTTGGTTCAAACATGTACAAAAGAGCTGAATTCCAGAGGTGAGGTGAGAGCGACTGCCCTTGACATCAAGGCAGCATTTGATCGAGTGTGGCATCAAGAAGCCCTGGTAAAACTGAAGTCAATGGGAATCAGGGGGAAAACGCTCCACTGGCTGGAGTCATACCTAGCACAAAGGAAGATAGTTGTGGTGGTTGAAGGTCAATCGTCACAGCCCCAGGACATCGCTGCAGGAGTTCCTCAGCGAACTGTCCTAGGCCCAACCATCTTCAGCTGCTTCATCAGTGACCTTCTCCTCATCTGGTGTCAGCTGTGACTCAGTTGGTAGCACACTCGCCTCTGCATCAGAAGGTTGTGGGTTCAAGTCCTACTCCAGGGTCTTTTCCAACCCCTTCTGCAGTTTTTTTTTCAGCTTAAATATTTTAGTTAAAACATACAACAATTCCGTAACACTCTATGATCTGCGTGGGACGCCTCTACAGATCAGACATGACTAAACATTAATACATATAACAATAAACAATAAACAATACACTTGTTAAACAACAACCAAAGTGTTACTAAATCCCCAACCTATGCAGCCTTACTGGACAAAGCTGCAAAGTTGATTGATAATAACAAGTAGTTAAATACTCACTCTCATAAACATTAAACATTGACACTGTGTTTCAGACAACCGCCCACTCTTCTCTCTTTTTTTTACCCTATTCCCTTTAGCCAAATCTTTAGCAAAAAGGGCCTTCAATTTGTCCCAGCTAACTTCAAGCTCTTCTCTCCTTCTACCCTACTCCCTTTAGCCAAATCTTTAGCAAAAAGGGCCTTCAATTTGTCCCAGCTAACTTCAAGCTCTTCTCTCCTTCTACCCTACTCCCTTTAGCCAAATCTTTAGCAAAAAGGGCCTTCAATTTGTCCCAGCTAACTTCAAGCTGGAACCTTGCTAGTTCAATTTCCAGTAAATCGCTAGCTCCTTAGTTAATCAAATTCCTGACTTAACCTTCTCTCTCAGCAAGCTGGAACCTTGCTAGTTCAATTTCCAATAAATCGCTAGCTCCTTAGTTAATCAAATTCCTGACTTAACCTTCTCTCTCAGCAAGCTGGAACCTTGCTAGTTCAATTTCCAATAAATCGCTAGCTCCTTAGTTAATCAAATTCCTGACTTAACCTTCTCTCTCTGGTACCTTTATACAGTCCTTTTCTGCACGGTCCTGTTCGCGGGGCGTCAGCGCCTCATGGCTGGTCCTCTGTTCCGTTTCTGAAAGGGAAGCAGTCACAACGGCAGTTTAACCTCCGAACCTTGTGAGTCAATTACCCGATGGCAGTACTGTCCAATGGAATAAACAGACTGTGCGCAGCTATGCTTCTGGCAGGGAAAGTCCCAAAAATGTGGCAAAACACCACCTTCGGCCGATGGGATTTTCCCAACCGAGCAACGTACTCGGCGTCTGTTAACTCACCAATTGGTACAGCAAGCCATCTCGGTGGAACCTCCAAATTGTAGAAGTGCCTTACTTCTTAGCTCTGGGTAATGACTCAATACACACTTGGATTCGTCAGACGGACAGGCCTTTTATTTTCCTTTTCTTGCAATGGGAATCAGCACCTCCACTCAAGGGGTGAGGCTACTATTCCAATGATACAGCGTAAGCGTTCCATATTTATACAGTGTAACAAACAAGTTTGATTGACATTCCTTTGTTCCTCTATCAGGATACATTTTAGATTAATCATCAGGTAGAAATAACATATTGACAGAAGGATCCTGGACACATAAGTCAACCGTTAATCTATAACAGGGCATGAATCGTGTAACCGGAGGTCCTCTTTAATCATATATAGGGAGGCTAGCTTTGCTTTCGGTCACAAGTTATCAGGTCATTGGTACATCAAAGAAACTCATTATTTCACTTCTACATTCTCATTAGGTGGGTAGACATCTGTTCCTGGCTGCAGTCCGAGTACTTACAATAGCTCTAGTTACACATCGACACTTGCCCAGTGTCAAGTCTGAAAACTTTTACCCAGCAAGCACTTGAAATTAACCCCTTATATCATGTAGATTTCCTCATTCCCCCCTTTTGTCCTTTCTAAGGACAATCTATTTCGCTAAGTTTAAAAAACTCTACATCAAAGGTCTCACCCTTAATATCCTCATATTCAGACATCATTGGTACTGGAGGAGTTGACGTTAATAAGGAAAGGACTTTTGTACACAATAATTTTAAACAACCAATCAATAAACTAATTAAAATTATTATCATCACAATTGCAATAAAAGCTTCCAAAATTTGCTTTCCCAATGCTCCTCCCCATCCTGAAATCCAATCCCACATGGACCATGGTTCAGGTTGACGTAGTTTCTCTACAGCCTCCTTTATGTGGTTTACCAGGTTGGTGATATTTTCTGAGCTATCTGGGATATAGGTGCAACATTCGGTTTTTATGATTGCACATGTGCCCCCTTTTGCCAACAATTAGTCCAGAGCCATGCGGTTTTGTAAAGCAACAGTGCGCAAAGCCACCATTTCTGCGTTTATCATTGGCTATTTGTTCCAGCACTGCTGCCATGTTTATAGATTCTCTTGCCAGCTTCCCTGTTCCATACCAGGGAAATGCTATAGCAAAGAACCTTTCAGTTTCTGTAATGGCTCGTTTTACTCGTGTCCCAGGGTGGCTATCCAAAGATGAAATATGATGTATATAGGGCACTACATATCCCAAGTAACATGACCCAGTCCAATTTTGTGGTAACCAAGGGTATGCTCTATGCCCACAGATGAAATAGGTGTTATTATAGGCTTCAAATTTGTTCCATATCTGGTGCATCATTCCTATTCCGTGTTCTCCTTTCCAGATTTTTTTACTAGTCAAATTTTGTACTGTGGACAGGTTCCACCGTCCCCAATAGGGCCATTCGACTGCGCCCGGTGGTTTAGTAGTAGTTTTAGTCAAAGTGTAGTTACATTTGCACTTACTCCATCTATCTTCTTCTACTACCTTATCCTGCCTAATCCTAAGACTCAGGGGTTGATACGGGGGTACCTGCATAGTGTGATCCTGAAGCTGAACCTTCATAGTCTCGTTATAGCATATAATATAAAAGAAATCACTGTTTAAAAGTACACATTCTTCTATGCATGGTTTGCCCTTCAGGGGATCTGATAAATCAATATGGCAGTTTCAATTATCGTTGACAAAGAGAACAGCCTTGTTAAAGTCCAAATCCAGTTCATCTTGGCAATGTATCGTCTTCAACTGATGCCTTCTTACAATGGGACGCGTGTATCCATGTTGGTCGCTCCTTTACTTTTACAGCGGTGTTTGTGGTCAGGAGTACTTGGAAGGGTCCCTCAAATCTGGGTTGAAGGCTATTCTTTCGCTTGAAGATTTTTATATAGACGTTATCTCCTGGCTCGAAAGTATGGCACTTTCCTTCAGCGGGATCGACCTGGGCTTCCTTCACCTGTTGATGGAAACTAGAAATGCATTTGGTTAGTGCAATGCAATAACTCAACATATCTTCCTCCATTTTATGAATGTCCATTTGTTTAGCTGTTAAAGGTGCCGAAAAAGGCAATCTTTGTGGTCTTCCCATGACGATCTCGTGAGGCGACAATCCTGTAGTTCTGTTGGTAGCAGACCGCATTGTCATTAAAGCTATGGGTAACAAATCAACCCATTTAAGTCCAGTTTCTTTACACAGTTTTGCAAGCTTGTTTTTCAGCATCCCGTTATATCTTTCCACTAGTCCAGCCGACTGTGGATGATAACTGCAATGGAGGTGCTGGTTAACCTGTAAGGCTTTGCATAGTTCCTTAATCACTGTTCCCGTAAAATGGGACCCATTGTCACTTGACAGTTTTGCTGGTATCCCAAAGCGAGGTACAATGTCCTTCAATAAACATTTAGCAACAGTGGTAGCGTCATTCTTTCTGCAAGGAAAAGCTTCAATCCATCTTGACAACATATCAATAATAACTAATACATATTTAAAGCTCATACATACAGGTAGTTCAATAAAATCCATTTGCAAGTGTACAAAAGGGCCCATGGGGTTTGGGTGGGATGCGGGCTGTACCTTCTTTATTTTCCCTGCATTCATGGTCTGGCAGATAGTACAATTTTCACATATTTGTTTTGCCAACTTTAAGATTCCTGGTGCATACCAGGTCTTGAGGATATAGTCCGCCATCCCCCCTTTGCCCGCATGGGTGAATTTATGAACACATCGGGCAATTGGTGATAGTAATGATTTGGGTGCCACCATGCGGCCGTCATGATGAACCCATAAGCCGTCAGTGTTTTTTAAAACAATGATTAACAACCCATTCCTTTACTTCATCAGAACTGGCCCTATCTTGATGGGTCAGCACATCATCTAAGGACGGGGGCTGCGGTATCTCTGGCTTTTCCCTAACAGGGAAGGCTGAAACTTGTCGTTCAGTACTTGATATAGCTACTGACTTAGCAGCGCTATCTGCAGCAGCGTTTCCAAGCGCAACCTTGTCCAAATGCCCTGTGTGCGCTTGGCACTTAATAATTGCAATCTGTTTACGTCTCTGAATAGCTAGTAAAAGATTTTGCACTTCTTGTGCATTTTTAATCTGGGTTCCCGAGGAAGTCAGGTAACCGCGAATTTTCCAAATTTGTCATGCTCATGTCTGGTTATTTCTGAATAGTTCAATATCCATTGTCTACAATAGCCAGTCATTCCTAGAAAATGCTTCATTTCTCTTTTAGTTTTTGGCAACGATATGTTGCAAACGACCTTTATTCTATCCGGCGTTAACTCCCTGTTTTAACAATGATTCCATCACTGGCTCAATTCCTTTTTCTGCTTTCTCTGACAATGGATACTGTGACCTTTTGGGTAATGGTGCAGCTGGATTAATTGTAACTTTATAGGGCTGTGCAGTCTAATAGTTAGGAGGTATTTTAAATTAAAAAACGGCTGATAATCTTGTCCTGTTTTGTCATAGCAGGCCGTGCAGTGCAATTTTGGATTAACAACCCTAGTTTCAGGGATTCCTGGTATTGTTTTATGGAGCTTGTAATGAATCCCCACGCTCCTAACAGACTGACAAGTTTGGGACTCAAACTTGGGTCGGCAATTTCCCATGCGTAAAGAACAGGGTGTTTTATTTCTGTTACTGGGTACGCATATGCCTTATCTACTTGGATTTCTACCGTTACTCCTGATGCGGAGCAAATGATTGTAGCATTCATTTTGCACAGCAAGTCTCTTCCACATAAATTCATAGAGACATCTCCTGATAACAGAAAGGAGTGTTCTTCCTCAAATTCTTCTACTTTTACTGTGAGGGGAGTCGATTGATTCAAGCGTTGTAGTATTCCAGCCAATCCAGCTATCGGGGTCTTTTTCCCATTAATAGGCATTCCTTCAGAATATCCTTTCCCTAACACCGAAAAGGTTGCTCCTGTATCTACTAAAATGACATAGGTCTCCCAGCTATTTGCATTTTAATTTCAGGTTCGCTGCGTGAATTTAAAGAAACAACCGGCATTTGGTGGTCTGTGGCGCCTGGGGCTGCTGGTGTCAGTCAGTAATTCTGATCTCTATTTCTCCTAAATCCCTGTCCGTTTGTAGGGTAACCTCCTGACTGGTCCGAAAAAGGGTTATGGACAGTGAAATTAGGACCTTTATTCTCTAACGGAGGTCCATTATTGGAGGTTTGGTTCTGACAATTTTTCGCAGGGCATTGGTTTGCCCAATGTCCGGGTTGTCCGCAATTGTAACAATTACCAGATCGTCCATACCCTCTTATTCTACCACGTCTTCCTCTATATTCCCCTCTATTCATCCTTCTATAGTTACCTTGTTATCCTACCATAATAGAGGAGAAAGGTGTTTCTTCGGGGTAATTTTTTTTTTCTTCTGACTCAACAAACATAGAGGCAGTCTTTTTATCTGGCTGTTCTCTATTTCTCTCTTGTCCGTTAAACATTCCTCGAGGCAAGTAATTCTTTCTATGTTAAATGACTATCTGAGGGAAAGGGTCTAGTCTTATTTACAGTCCATTTGGACCAATTTGGTAGGTGATCAATGGATGATTGACCAGTTCTTTAACATAAAGGCTGCTGGCGTGCCTTTCTCGGGTGGCTTACTGGTGCTAGCACCCATTTTAGCAGCTTAAATGGTTCACTTAAAACAATCTAAACTCCCGTGACAATCCATGATCTGCGTTGTACGCCCCTACAGATCAGATTAATAAACTATACATACGTATAAAACTCGAGGGTTCTCAACCCTCGTGGAAGGTGTTTCTAACTGGGGAAAATACTGAATCCACAATAGCTTAGTGGATCATGTAAAAGACATCACTATTTTCTCAACCATACATTCCGCCGCGGGACTCACTTCCCCGGCTTGGGTCTTTTCCAACCCCTTCTGCAGTTTTTTTTTCAGCTTAAATATTTTAGTTAAAACATACAACAGTTCCGTAACACTCTATGATCTGCGTGGGACGCCTCTACAGATCAGACATGACTAAACATTAATACATATAACAATAAACAATAAACAATACACTTGTTAAACAACAACCAAAGTGTTACTAAATCCCCAACCTATGCAGCCTTACTGGACAAAGCTGCAAAGTTGATTGATAATAACAAGTAGTTAAATACTCACTCTCATAAACATTAAACATTGACACTGTGTTTCAGACAACCGCCCACTCTTCTCTCTTTTTTTTACCCTATTCCCTTTAGCCAAATCTTTAGCAAAAAGGGCCTTCAATTTGTTCCAGCTAACTTCAAGCTCTTCTCTCCTTCTACCCCACTCCCTTTAGCCAAATCTTTAGCAAAAAGGGCCTTCAATTTGTCCCAGCCAACTTCAAGCTCTTCTCTCCTTCTACCCTACTCCCTTTAGCCAAATCTTTAGCAAAAAGGGCCTTCAATTTGTCCCAGCTAGCTTCAAGCTGGAACCTTGCTAGTTCAATTTCCAGTAAATCGCTAGCTCCTTAGTTAATCAAATTCCTGACTTAACCTTCTCTCTCAGCAAGCTGGAACCTTGCTAGTTCAATTTCCAATAAATCGCTAGCTCCTTAGTTAATCAAATTCCTGACTTAACCTTCTCTCTCAGCAAGCTGGAACCTTGCTAGTTCAATTTCCAATAAATCGCTAGCTCCTTAGTTAATCAAATTCCTGACTTAACCTTCTCTCTCTGGTACCTTTATACAGTCCTTTTCTGCACGATCCTGTTCGCGGGGCGTCAGCGCCTCATGGCTGGTCCTCTGTTCCGTTTCTGAAAGGGAAGCAGTCACAACGGCAGTTTAACCTCCGAACCTTGTGAGTCAATTACCCGATGGCAGTACTGTCCAATGGAATAAACAGACTGTGCGCAGCTATGCTTCTGGCAGGGAAAGTCCCAAAAATGTGGCAAAACACCACCTTCGGCCGATGGGATTTTCCCAACCGAGCAACGTACTCGGCATCTGTTAACTCACCAATTGGTACAGCAAGCCATCTCGGTGGAACCTCCAAATTGTAGAAGTGCCTTACTTCTTAGCTCTGGGTAATGACTCAATACACACTTGGATTCGTCAGACGGACAGGCCTTTTATTTAACTTGCAAGGGGAATCAGTACCTCCACTCAAGGGGTGAGGCTACTATTCCAATGATACAGCGTAAGCGTTCCATATTTATACAGTGTAACAAACAAGTTTGATTGACATTCCTTTGTTCCTCTATCAGGATACATTTTAGATTAATCATCAGGTAGAAATAACATATTGACAGAAGGATCCTGGACACATAAGTCAACCGTTAATCTATAACAGGGCATGAATCGTGTAACCGGAGGTCCTCTTTAATCATATATAGGGAGGCTAGCTTTGCTTTCGGTCACAAGTTATCAGGTCATTGGTACATCAAAGAAACTCATTATTTCACTTCTACATTCTCATTAGGTGGGTAGACATCTGTTCTTGGCTGCAGTCCGAGTACTTACAATAGCTCTAGTTACACATCGACACTTGCCCAGTGTCAAGTCTGAAAACTTTTACCCAGCAAGCACTTGAAATTAACCCCTTATATCATGTAGATTTTCTTAAACACATAAAGCTAGGCTGACACTCCAGTGCAGTGCTGAGGGAGTGCTGTACTGTCGGATGTGCCGTCTTTCAGATAAGACGTTAAACTGAGGCCCCGTCTGCTCTCTCAGGTGGACATAAAAGATTCCATGGTACTATTTTGAAGAAGAGTAGGGGCGTTATCCCCAGTGTCCTGGGCCAATATTTATCCCACAACCAACATCACTAAAACAGATTATCTGGTCATTATCACATTGCTGTTTGTGGGAGCTTGCTGTGTGCAAATTGGCTGCCGCGTTTCCCACATTACAACAGTGACTCCACTTCAAAAGTACTTCATTGGCTGTAAAGCGCTTTGAGACGTCCAGTGGTCGTGAAAGGCGCTATATAAATGCAAGTCTTTCTTATAAAGTCAGTAATGGGGATGTTCGCTGATGACTGCACAGTGTTCAGTGTCATTCACAACTCCTCAGATATTGAAGCAGTCCATGCCCGCATGCAGCAAGACCTGGACAACATTCAGGCATGGGCTGACAAGTGGCAGGTAACATTCGCGCCACACAAATGCCAGGTAATGACTATCTCCAATAAGCGAGCATCTAACCACCACCACTTGACATTCAACGGCATTGCCATTGCCGAATCCCCCACCATCAATATCCTGGGGGTCACCATTGACCAGAAACCTAACTGGACCAGCCACATAAATATTGTGGCAACAACAGCAGGTCAGAGGCTGGGAATTCTGCGGTGAGTGTCTCACCTCCTGACTCCCCAAAGCCTTTCCACCATCTGCAAGGCACAAGTCAGGAGTGTGATGGAATACT
The DNA here is from genome assembly GCF_052327205.1 of Somniosus microcephalus. Lineage (NCBI taxonomy): Eukaryota > Metazoa > Chordata > Chondrichthyes > Squaliformes > Somniosidae > Somniosus > Somniosus microcephalus. The sequence goes on from NC_140998.1 coordinate 17,805,955, forward strand.
CTCCACTTGCCTGGATGAGTGCAGCTCCAACAACACTCAAAATCTCAACCCCATCCAAAACAAAGCAGCTCGCTTGATTGGCACCCCATCCACCACCTTAAACATTCACTCCCACCAGCACTGGCGCACCGTGGCTGCAGTGTGTACCATCTACAAGATGCACTGCAGTAACTCGCCAAGGCTTCTTCAGCAGCACCTCCTAAACCTGCAACCTCTACCACCTAGAAGGACAATGGCAGCAGGAGCATGGGAACACCACCACCTCCAAGTTCCCCTCCAAGTCACACACCATCCTGACTTGGAAATATATTGCCGTTCCTTCATCGTCGCTGAGTCAAAATCCTGGAACTCCCTCCCTAACAGCACTGTGGGAGCACCTTCACCACACGGACTGCAGCGGTTCAAGAAGGTGGCTCACCACCACCAGCATCAAGGGGTATGGGGAGAGAGTGGGAATATGGTATTGAGATAGAGGATCAGCCATGATCATATTGAATGGCAGAGCAGGCTCGAAGGGCCGAATGGCCTACTCCTGCTGCTATTTTTCTATATTTCTATGTTCTATGTTTCTTAAGGGCAACTAGGGATGGGCAATAAATGCTGGCCTTGCCAGCGACGCCCACATCCCATGAACGAATAAAATAAAATCTGATCTTTTATCTCATTGCTGCTTGTGGGATCTTGCTGTTCACATTATTAGCTGACGTGTTTCCTACATTAAAACAGTGACTACACTTCAAAAGCACTTCATTGGTTGTAAAGTGCTTTGGGATGTCCTGAGGTCATGAAAAGCCCTATATGAATGCAAGTCATTCTTTCTTTTTATATTCCTTGATATAACCTCTAGACTTGACTATCCCAACGTTCTTCTGGCTGGCCTCCCATTTACCCTTCAAACATCCAAAACTCGGCTGCTCGTGTCCTAACTCGCATCAAGTCCCGTTCACCCATCACCCCGGTCCGGCAACGCCTCGATTTAAAAATTCTCATCCTTGTTTTCAAATCCCTCCAGGGCCTCGCCCCCTCCCTATCTCTGTAATCTCCTTCAGCCCCACAAGCTTCCGCGATTACAGCGCTCCTCCAATTCTGGCCTCTTGAGCATCCCCGATTTCCACCGCTTCGCCATCGGTGGCCGTGCCCTCAGCTGCCTGGACCCGAAACTCAGGAATTCCCTGCCTAAACCTCTCCGCCTCTCCACCTCTCTTTCCTCCTTTAAGACGCATCTTAAAACCGACCTCTTTGACCAAGCTTTTTGTCACCTGTCCTAATATCTCCTGATGTGGCTTGATGTCAAATTTTGTTTGATAACGCTCCTTGGTAAAGCACCTTGGGACGTTTTACTACATTAAAGGTGCTATATAAATGCAAGTTGTTGTTGTTGACACCTTTACGTAATAAAAATCTGTCAATCTCAGTCTTGAAAATTTCAGTGATTAGGAGCATTAAGAAAACTGTATCCTAGCAACTGCAGGAGGGGAGGAGAGAAACCATTGGAGAGACAAAATTAAAAGGAAAAGTGAGTTTTCAATAATTAATCGCATATGAGGGGTATAAGATATATTACTCAGTAAGTAGCCTAGTTGGTTACAGCGGCACACTTTAATGTACAAACCTCCGCAGTAAAGAGCCAGTAAATCCTCTGTGTGTCATTAGGCATTGTACCAGTCTTATAGTTTAAAGTATTATTAGATGCCGGCAATTAATTCCAAGTTAGCAAGGTATTTAAATTAAAATGAGGGCAAATTGCTGAGTTATAGTATCAGAGATGCCATTAGTGGCAACTAAATATTAAAATGTAATTTCAATCTTACATCCTTTAAAATAAAATGTTGTGCAGGAATTGGAAATCGAATGAAATGCTGAACAATTGGGATTCCGCGCCAGGCTCTCGTTGGTCGCTGTCAGTGTTACAGATATTTTCTGCGAGTTGACCCGTTGGTTGCCAAATGCAGAATAGATACAGGAAAAAAAAAAGGGTAAAGAAAAACCCTCGGAAAAACGCCAGAGGGGCCAATTTTCCTGGGCTTGGCACCCCAGTGGGGGAACGTTTATTTCTGCACCCTCACGCGCCTCCACTCCTTCTGATTCTGGGCGCAGGCTCCTAACAATGGGCGAGCCCACCCTAGGTGGTCACTGGGGCAACTGGGAGCCCGATGTAGTAGGGATAAACAACAACAACAACAACAGCAACGCACATTTATATAGCGACTGTAACGTAGTAAAACACCCCAAGGAGCTTCACAGGAGCGATTACCAAACAGGTACAGGAGAGGCCGGAGAATCAGCGTCCTCGCACTTGATGTGAAACAGCACTGATGTCAGCTAATTGTGAATGAACTGTAGCAACTGGCAAGCTTACCGCTATAACTCCATTTAGTCTAATTCCATTACAAGGGAACGGGTAGAGACGCCTAAGATCAACGCTGTCATTATATTTATGAATATTAAAAGCAGCGAAACATCTTTAATTGGACTCACATCTGTTCCCTTACATGAATCAAGCCAGCAGGATGTTACCCTGTGACAGCTGTGTGCCACCATTCCCTGCCAGATGTTCACTTCCTTTTGTTTTGAAGTCGGAGGACAGGAATTGATTTGCAGTGTGGAATTCCATTGCCTTCCACTTTCTTCTGCCACGCCACAGTGATTTTGCCTGTATTTGTTCCAATTCAATGCCCACTAGGCCTTCTCTATGTTGGGCGTCATGCCAACATACGAAAATGATGGGCAGGAAAAGATCAGCTGGTCCATCAAGCCTGCCCCACACTCAGGGGGCCCGGAGCATCAGGATTGGACATTTCTATCCCCCCCCCTCCCCCAACCCCACCCCACACGGGAGAGGGACAAAAACAGTGCCAATAAGGGAAGAAGAAAAAAAAAGAACTCTTGGAAAATTCCTCTTCGACCCCCTCAGGCAATCAAAACCAGTGCAGGAGATCACATTGACCAAGCATACATTAACAGTTAATACCTTTTTATATGATTCGATCGCTGCCCAAGAACCGGTCCAGCTCCCTGTTGAAGGCGATGCAGAGAGACAGCACCCACCACACCAACCGGCAATGTATTCGAGAGGCTCATTGCTCTCTGGGAAGAGAAGAGCTGCCCAACATCCAGTCTATTCTTAGTCTTACACAGTTTACACTTGTGTCCCCTGGTCCTGCCCAATCTGTCAAACTGGACTAATCTATCATTGAGCACGCAATCCAGTCCTTTCATTATTTTATAGACCTCTATCAGGTCGCCTCTAAGTCTACCCTAGTCTACAGTAATAGACTCAGCTCTTTAAGGCTATCTGAGTAACCTGATGACCTGATAGAGGTCTTTAAGATTGTGAAAGGGTTTGATAGGGTAGATGCAGAGAAGATGTTTATACTTGTGGGGGAGACCAGAACTAGGGACCCTAATAGAGTCACTGATAAATCCAACCAGAACTAGGGGCCATCAATACAAGATAGTCACTAATAAATCCAATAGGGAATTCAGAAGAAACTTCTTTACTCAGAGAGAGTGGTGAGAATGTGGAACTCGCTACCACAAGGAGTAGTTGAGGCGACTAGCATTGATGCATTTAAGGGGACGCTAGATAAACACATGATGGAGAAAGGAATAGAAGGATATGCTGATGGGGTTAGATGAAGGGTGGGAGGAGGCTCGTGTGGAGCATAAACACCAGCGTGGACCTGTTGGGCCGAATGGCCTGTTTCTGTGCTGTAAATATTATGTAATAACTGTTTGTCATTAGCACGATCCTGATCTCTGTGGTTTGCTTTTTGCGACTCCCTCTCCCATTCTGATTCTTACTTTCTATCTTTGGATCCTCCAACTAAACCCGACACTAACGGTAAGGGCTTTTCACCTTGCTCTCAATACTGAGCATAGAACTAGGAGCAGGAGTAGGCCATTCGGCCCCTCGAGCCTGCTCCGCCATTCAATGAGATCGTGGCTGATCTTCTACCTCATCTCCACTTTCCCGCCCGATCCCCATATCCCTGGATTCCCTTAGTGTCCAAAAATCTATTGATCTCAGTCTGGAATATAATCAATGGCTGAGCATCCACAACCCTCTAGGGTAGAGAATTCCAAAGATTCACAACCCTCAGTGAAGAAATTTCTCCTCATCTCAGTCCTAAATGGCTGACCCCTTATCCTGAGATTATGCCCCCTAGTTCTAGATTCTCCAACCAGGGGAAACATCCTCCCAACATCTACCCTGTCAAGCCCTCTCAGAATCTTATATGTTTCAATGAGATCACCTCTCATTCTTCTAAACTACAGAGAGTATAGGCCCATACTACACAATCTCACAACAACTTTAACTGGAGCGCTTCAGCTATGAAGAGAGACTGGACAGGCTGGGGTTGTTTTCCTTAGAGCACAGAAGGCTGAGGGGGGACCTGATTGAGGTGTACAAAATTATATGGGGCAAAGATAGGGTAGATAGAAAGGAACTTTTCCCTTTAGTAGAGGGGTCAATAACCAGGGGGCATAGTTTCAAGGTAAGGGGCAGGAGGTTTAGAGGGGATTTGAGGAAAAACATTTTCACCCAGAGGGTGGTTGAATCTGGAACTCACTGCCTGAGAGGGTGGTAGAGGCAGGAACCCTCACAACAGTCAAGAAGCATTTAGATGAGCACTTGAAACGCCATAGCATACAAGGCTACGGACCAAGTGCAGGAAAATGGGATTAGAATAGACAGGGCTTGATGGCTGGCGCGGACACGATGGGCCAAAAGGCCTCTTTTTGTGCTGTATAACTCTATGGCCTAGAAATTGGGTTGGGGCGCCAAAGTGGCGCAAAAGTCGGCTGAGCGCAGGATTTAGCGCAGCGATCGGTGTGATACCGATCGGCAGAAATTCAGTTTCAGTGCCCCTCGAGGGAGACGGGGCGAGGCTCGAGGCGCTCCGCGTCCCTCTTAGGGCGCTGAAACTGATTATCACAGCGCAACGTGCCGCAGCGCCACACGCTGCGGCACGGCACGCTGCGGTACTGCAGGCCTTCCTCCCACTGTTAAGGGGGAGGTGCCTGCAACAGCGCGATCCCCGATCGCGAGTGCCGGCAAATGAGCCCGGCACCAAGGAGAAGTGCCGGGCTCTCGGGAAACAGCTGGCAATGCCGCGGTGGGGGGGGGGGGGGGTTAGGAGGCCAGGGACGGAGGTGCTGGCAGGCGGCCGCCGAAAAAGCAGCCACCCCGCACCTCCACCTTAACTTGCGCCGCTGCTGGCACAGTAAGGCCCCGTGAACCGGGCGCGGGTAGCGAGTGGCGCAACTGCAGCGTTCGCTACCAAATATCGTGAACGGGGCACGAATGGGGTGCTGCGCACACCGATGACGTCATCGGTGGCGGCGCAGCGCAAATGCCTAACGCCACCATTAGCGCCCCTACTGAATATCGCCGGAGACGCAGCCAGTGGCGCTACAGCCACTGACTGCCTCTTTAGGCGCTAACAGGTGGCGCTACTCACCCAATTTCTCCCCCTATGACTCTATAACAACTCTAGACCTCCGACCCTCTCATATCGTATTCCGCGGCTTTCCCCCATCCTTTCTCGACTCATTCCATTGTCTTTCTTATGGCTGCGTACCTAAGGACCTGTTTCAGATTACGGACATTGGCGGAGGGGGGGAAAAAAGTATAAGAAAAGACCAGCTGGTCCGTTGAGCCTGCGCCACCCTGACATGGATGTAACCCCTGCACACCCTCATATTACCTCTGTACAGCTTACAGAACCAGAGAGAAGAAGAGACAAAGAACGAGAGAGAGAGAGCAAGAGAGAGGAGAGAATGAGGGAAAGAAAGTTGGTGTTTGTTTAGTTTCTAATCCTCAGGACAATTCAATGTGCTTCACAGCCTTAATTACTTGGAGTGCACTCAGTAATGTCAGTAACCGCAGCAGTCACTTTGTGCACAGCATGATCCCTGCTTTTCCAGAGGTGCCTCAGGATCTTTACCATCCACGTGAACCAACAGGAGAGGCAGACAGGGTCTTGGTTTAAGGCCTCATCTGAAACGTTTTATTTTACATGGGTTTTATATCCATCTCTAGCATTTTAAAGCCTATTAATAGCAGATTAAAAAGCCATTTGTTGCCTCTCTGTGAAAGTAGTTACTAGGTTTTTGCCAGGCTACGGTCCCGGGTGGACTCTCGCTGGCTGTGAGCAGGGTAGTGGAGATGAGGCCACCACACCGTGACCTCGCTATTCCAGCCCACGCTAACCATTAGTAAGTCTGAAGTCTTTCTGATCTCTAAGTGCTGTTTTCTCCTCACGCTGTCCTGTTTTGGTTCTATAAATGGACTTCCTCAGCCCACCAGTGCCAGTACTGAGGAACAATTCGACTCTTAGCGTTAACCTACTCCAGCCCACCAGTGTCATAGGGTCATAGAAATTTATGGCACAGAAGGAGACCACAAGGCCCATCGTGTCTGCGCTGGTCGAAAAAGAGCTAATCCCACTTTCCAGCTCTTGGTCCGTAGCCCTGAAGGTTACGGCACTTCAAGTGCATATCCCAGTACTTTTTAAATGTGGTGAGGGTTTCTGCCTCTACCACCCTTTCAGGCAGTGAGTACCAGACCCCCACCACCCTCTGGGTGAAAAAAGTTCTCAAATCCCCTCTAATCCTTCTACCAATTACTTTAAATCTATGCCCCCCCGGTTACCGACCTCTCTGCTAAGGGAAATAATTCCTTCCTATCTGTTCTATCTAGGCCCTTCATAATTTTATACACCTCAATTAAATCTCCCCTCAGCCTCCTCTGTTCCAAAGAAAACAACCCCAGCCTATCCAATCTTTCCTCATAGCTAAAATTCCCCAGTCCTGGCAACATCCTCGGAAATCTCCTCTGTACCCTCTCTAGTGCAATCACTGCCAATACTGATAGAGGATCCCACTCTTAGCATTAACCTTCTCCAGTCCACCAGTGCCAATACTGATAGAGGGTCCCACTCAAAGTACTAACCTTCATCTTTCAGATGCTGTTTGGCCTGCTGTGCATCGCTGACCTTTTTGGCTTTTATATCTGGAGGCACGCCACACTTGTTATGGTGTGGCAGGGCAGTCCAGTCGATAGGCTGCTTCGCTGAGAAAATAAATCACCCCACCTGCTACTGGGCCACACATGCCAGAGAGGTGGGCGCCATGTTGAGTTCGGACTGCCTGTTCTGTGCAGTATAGTATTGAATGCACACGCAACAGAAGATACCTGAATAAGGACAGCAGGTGGGGAGTACAATCTAAATGGGGGAAACAGTAGAATGTAGATGAGTGAGGGATCTTGGTACACAAGTCATTAAAGGCGCCCTCGCAGTTACAAATACTGATTACAAAGGCTAATGGGATGCTTGGCTTCATCACAAAGATTTAAAATCTAAAAACAAGGAAAGAAAGAATTTGCATTTCTATAGCGCCTTTCATGACCTCAGCACGTCCCAAAGCGCTTTACAGCCACTGAAGTGTAGTCACTGTTGTAATGTAGGAAACGCAGGGGCTAATTTGCGTGTGTTTTTGTGCATGTGTACCTGTTTGTTTGTGTGCATGTTTCTGTGTGTGCATGCATTTTTATGTGCGCGTGGGTGTTTGTGTGCATCCATGCGCATGTTTGTGTACGTGCTTGTGTGTGTGCGTGCGTATTTGTGTGTGTTTGGTTGTGTGAAGATAAGAACATAAGAAATAGGAGCAGGAGTCGGCCATTCAGCCCTTCGAGCCTGCTCCGCCATTCAATAAGATCATGGCTGATCTTTTACCTCATCGCCACTTTCCCGCCCTATCCCCATATCCCTTGATTCCCTTAATATTCAAAAATCTATCGATCTCTGTCTTGAATATACTCAATGACTGAGCATCCACAGTCCTCTGGGGTAGAGAATTCCAAAGATTCACCACCCTCTGAGTGAAGAAATTTCTCCTCATCTCAGTCCTAAATGGCCGACCCCTTATTCTGAGACTGTGACCCCTGGTTCTAGACTCTCCAGCCAGGGGAAACATCTACCCGGCGTCTACCCTGTCAACCCCTCTAACAATTTTATATGTTTCAATGAGATCACCTCTCATTCTTCTAAACTCTAGAGAATATAGGCCTAGTCTACTCAGTCTCTCCTCATAGGACAATCCCCTCATCCCAGGAACCAGTCTGGTGGCATTGCCCTTTTAAATGGGAGCTCCTATTTGAGCAGCACGCAGTGGATGCAGCTCCACAGTACAGTAAATGGGTTAAGAACTGAAAATCGCATTATGTGCTTCTCTTCCCTGCTTGCCCGTCAGTTGCAGGTACATTTCATAGGCACCAGTCCTCCCAGCAAGATTCAGAAATGGGACTGTCACCTGCAATTCCTCATGTCACGCATGAACTACTCCTCAGAAAGCCGAGCGGGCACTTCAGAAAAGTGGTGCTGAGTAATCTCCAGGGCTCGAACTTGACGCAGGTCTGAAGAACCATCGTTTCCAACCCTCGTGTTTGCAGATTACAAGTTCCCCCCCGCTACAGTGCCTGGAGTGATACTGAGCCACGCTCGCTCGCTCAGATTCAACCTCTGGTCTGCGCTAGATTCAACGGGGAACAGTTGTGACATTGGCCCAGATATTCCGATCCCTATGGGTGGGTACGCGCTGTGTACCCACTGGAGGGACATCGGAAATGCCGGTTTCAGGCATGCACAGCGCATGCGCTGAAAACCGGCATTTCCGATCGGTCAAGAATGGTCTTGACAGGTCGGACGCCTGCCCTGGAGAAGGGCTTCTGTGGGCGGATAGCTCCGCTTTCTGCAGACCCTCCGCCCGCAGGAAACCCTTACAATTCTTACGCCTGCTTTTACCAGGATAAGAGTTGAAAAAAGTTTTTTTTTAAATTCACTGATTTATCATTTAAAAATACTTTTAAAAAGTTAGCCCCGTAAAAAACTTTTTTTTCAAAAAATTACATTTTTGTTTAAAATACTTAATTTATTGTAATTTCAAGTCATTTTAAAAATGTGATTTTTAAAAAATTTATTTAAAGTTTTGCTATGTTTTTTCATTGATCTCCATTCATATATTTGACAGGTCTTCCTGTCAAATGTATGAAGGGAGATTCCCTTCTGTGATTGGCTCCCCATGGCCCACGTGATCCCAGGGACGCTGCGAACTACCTCTGCCCCTGGGATACGTGGGCCCTGCGCACTTGGAGTTTGGAGAGGCCCAGCATTAGAAGCGTGCGCTCCCGGGAGCCCTCGGGTAAGGGCGCAGATTTTTCCCGGTCGCAGCCCTCCGCCCGCGGGAGGCCTGCGATCAGAAAATATGGGCCAACTGCTACAATTGCTGCGGTGCTCCTGGGCTAGAGAAGGAGTTAAAGAAAAAAAAAATGAGCAACAGCCAGGGTTCCTGTTGCTGGCTGCCAGCCGACTTCGCCAGACAGCAAGATTGGGCTCGGGTGCAATGCCATCACATTTTTTGCAAACACACTCGCGTGGATTCGGAAATTCTTTCCTAGTTTGTTTGCAATGTTGTGGTGCCTGATGGGTTGGCACACTATTCCGTCACAGGGGCATCACACCCGAGCCCAGTCCTGTTGTCTCCTTTGCACACAGTACGGCAACTAGCCCAAGCAAAAACACCTCCAGGGGAAAACCAACACAAAGAGGGGAAGGCTCGTTTTTTTCAATGCTTGACAACTGGAAGTTACAGCATCATAGAATTATATCGAGTTTACAGCACAGAAACAGGCCATTCGGCCCAACTGGTCCATGCGGCTTTTTGTGCTCCACACGAGCCTCCGCCCACCACTCTTCATCTCACCTCTACTTTGTTTTGCGGATGTACATCCTTAGTTGCGAGCGTATATAACAGACGCGTATCGATTTGTACAGTCAGTGCCGAAGTTCCAGTTACCCAGTAAAGATCACTTGAAGTTACTCTCAGTTTCTGCTGCTTTATTATTTTATGTAGTTGTGTGTAGCGGTACAAACACAACAAATTGGCGACGAGAATTAGGAACCTACGTCTTCCTATTTTGGCATCGCATCCAGAGGACACCGAAACTTGGAAGAAAGGAGCGAGAAGGTAGAGAAAACGGAGCACGCTTGCTAAGCTAGGCAGGGGATACGTAAGTCAAGTGAAAAGTGCACAGGACTTGCATGACGCTAGCTAACTAGTAAAGAAAGAAAAATGGGTTTGGAAAAAAATTAATGGCGATGATTGGCACTATTGCAGCATTTGATAGCAGCATTGAAGACTGGGCAACTTACATTGAAAGAGTGGAGTTGTACTGTGAGGCTAACGGAGTGGAGGTAGAAAAGAAAGCCACTGTTTTGCTGAGTGTTATGGGCGCAAAGACATATGGGCTTCTACGTAGTTTACTAAGCCCTGAAAAGCCAGCAAACAAAACATTCAAACAAATAGTGGACACACTCCAAGACCATTTAAGCCCCAAACCACTGCAGTAGACAGAAGGCTGGAAACTATAGACCGGTTAGCCTAACATCTGTGGTAGGTAAAATTTTGGAGTCCATTATTAAGGAGACAGTAACAGGACATTTGGATAATCATAATTTAATAGGACAAAGTCAGTATGGTTTTATGAAGGGGAAGTCATGTTTGACAAATTTGCTGGAGTTCTTTGAGGAAGTAACATATAGGGTGGATAAAGGGGAACCAGTGGACGTAGTGTATTTAGACTTCCAAAAGGCATTTGACAAGGTGCCACACAAAAGATTATTGCTTAAGATAAAAAATCATGGGATTGGGGGTAATATTCTGGCATGGATAGAGGATTGGCTATCTAACAGAAGGCAGAGAGTTGGGATAAATGGTTCATTCTCAGACTGGCAACCAGTAACTAGTGGTGTTCCGCAGGGGTCAGTGCTGGATCCCCAACTCTTTACAATCTATATTAATGATTTGGAGGAGGGGACCGAGTGTAACATATCAAAGTTTGCAGATGATACTAAGATGGGAGGGAAAGTAGTGAGTGAGGAGGACATAAAAAACCTGCAAGGGGACATAGACAGGCTAAGTAAGTGGGCAGAGATTTGACAGATGGAATACAATACTGGAAAGTGTGAGGTTATGCACTTTGGCAGGAAAAATCGTAGAGCAAGTTATTTTCTTAATGGCAAGAAACTGGAAAGTACTGAAGTACAAAGGGATCTGGGAGTCCTGGTGCACGAAACTCAAAAGGTTAGTATGCAGGTGCAGCAAGTGATTAAGAAGGCCAATGGAATGTTGGCTTTCATTGCTAGGGGGATAGAATATAAAAATAGGGAGGTATTGCTTCAGTTGTACAAGGTATTGGTGAGACCGCACCTGGAATACTGCATACAGTTTTGGTGTCCATACTTAAGAAAAGACATACTTGCTCTCGAGTCAGTACAAAGAAGGTTCACTCGGTTAATCCCGGGGATGAGGGGATGGACATATGAGGAGAGGTTGAGTAGATTAGGACTCTACTCATTGGAGTTCAGAAGAATGAGAGGCGATCTTATTGAAACATATAAAATTGTGAGGGGGTTGGATCGGGTGGAAGCGGGGAGGATGTTCCCGATGATGGGTGAAACTAGAACTAGGGGGCATAGTCTTAGAATAAGGGGCTGCTCTTTCAAAACTGAGATGAGGAGGAAATACTTCACTCAGAGGGTGGTAGGTCCATGGAATATGCTGCCCCAAAAAGCTGTAGAAGCTACATCATTACATAAATTTAAAACAGAAATAGACAGTTTCCTAGAAGTAAAGGGAATTAAGGGTTACGGGGAGCGGGCAGGAATTTGGACATGAGTCTAGGTTCGGATCGGTCATGGCCCTGTGGGTAGCGGAGCGGGCCCAGGGGCTGTGTAGCCTGATCCTGCTCCTATTTTGTGTGTCTAATTCTGTTAGATTCAGGAGATGGTTCTGTGATAGTGGATTGGCGGTTAGGATCAGATCAGCCATGATCTTATTGAATGGCGGAGCAGGCTCGAGGGGCCGATTGGCCTACTCCTGCTCCTATTTCTTATGTTCTTATGTTCTTATTTGGCAAAGTTGCGCAAATGATCAGAACATTGCCAATTTGGAGTGGGCTTATCAGGCGCATTGAGGGACAGATTTGTGTGTGGCATGCAAAGTGAAAGCGCACAAAAGAAGCTCCTGTCTGAAAAAGACCTAACATTGGAGAAGGCTCTGAGTATTGCAATATCAATGGAAGCAGCAGCACGTGGCGCTTTAGAAATTCAACAAAAATCCCTGGAATATTCAACTAATAAAATGTCACTGAAACAAGAAAAGAAGTGCTATCGCTGTGGCAAAATGTCACATGACCACAATGACTGTTGGTTTAAAGACAAAGATTGCAGACAATGTGGCAGACGAGGGCACATTGAAAGAGTCTGCAAAGCAAATAAGAAGCCAAAAACTGATACAATACAGAGTAACAAAAAGGTACATCAAGTGACTGAAAACAAGAAACCTTTCAAAGATAGATACAAGAAGGTACACCACGTGACTGGAGACAGTTCAGATAAAGAAAAAAGTGACACAGACTCAGAGGAAGAGGATCTGGCTTGTCTAAAACTACACAGTGTGAAAGAGACAGGGGATCACAGAATAATATGGGTTACTCCAGAAGTGGTAGGAGTTAGGCTGAAAATGGAGCTGGACACAGGCTCAGCTTTAACAGTGATCTCTGTACATGACTACAAACGACTGTTTTCACACATACCGCTAAGGCCAACTAAAGTACTGTTAAAGACATACACAGGACAAAGAGTGTGCCCCAAAGGTAAAATAAAAGTGACAGTGACAGACAAAGAAAAAAAAATACCGCAATCGAACCTCTATGTAGTGGAAAATGGAGGACCACCATTGGTGGGACGCGAATGGCTCAGGAAAATACAGTTGGATTGGCACAACATCCAAGCACTGTTTGTGTCAGCAAAGGAGGACAGCAATGCCACTCCTGAGAGACTGTCACAAATACTCTCTGACTCTCAGGAAGTGTTCAAGAAGGGAATAGGAACACTTAAGGGCATGAAAGCAAAAATTAAGATTGAGGAGAACGCAAATCCAAAGTTCCACAAAGCCAGACCAGTGCTTTATGCAATTCGCCCTTCAGTAGAAGCAGAGCTGGAGAACTTGGAGCAGTTAGGGGTCCTGTCCAAGGTGGATTGGAGTCAATGGGCCCCACCTATAGTTCCAGTGATGAAAAAAACCTCCAGCACAAAACCAGGAAAGCCAAGAAAAGTGTGCATCTGCGGAGACTTTAAAGTGACTGTTAACCCAGTCCTCCACACAGTACAGTACCCATTGCCTCACATGTTGGATCCGTGGTTCAATGGATAAATAATCACACGGATGCTGTACATTAACAAATAACAGGTCTTTACTGGAGGAGGGTAATCTCTAGACTGGGGGTAGAGAGGCATGCGCAAAGCTTATATACCGGTGTGGTCACTGCTGGTACTACAGTATACAGGAGCTATAAAAGTAGCTCTGACTTAATGGCACATACACTACAATTCCTCCCCTTTTAGATTAATAATACCCCCTAATATTCAAATAACAATTAACATTTTTACATGTACATTAAATAACAAAAGTCCATTTATAGATTCAGTCTTTGGGGCGGCTTCCTGACCCTTTCGGGATAGCGCCTTTCCAGAGGTTCTTGTTCTTGGTGCAGAGGCGATTCTGACCCCTTTTCATCGGGTAGTTCATCGGGTTCCACTGCTACTGCGTCTGAAGTAGATGCTGCCGGTATGTCGGGTTCATCCCCAGGTACTCGAGACATGGGGTTGACGCATTCCTGTGACGCTAAGATCTGATCGACGTGGCATCTCACAATGTTCTCCCCGACATCCACTGTGTACATTAATGGCCCCTGCCTTGTACATATCGTTCCGGGTTGCCACATCTCTGTTCGATAGTCACGGGCCAAGACTGGTTGCCCTACATTGAAGCTCCTTGTCGGCTTCTCATTGATGTGCTGGAATTGTTTGTCCTCAACATTTCTTCGCACATTTGGTCTGAGCAAGTCCAGACGAGATCTCAACCTTCGGTTAAAGAACATCATGGCCGGGTCTGGTTGGTAACTGCATGTGTCGCGTTTCGGTAGGCTAATAAGAAATTGTCCATCTTATGCTGTAGTGGAATTTCATCGTCGCCCATGGCCTTTATCGCCTTCTTAAAGGTTTGTACGAACCTCTCAGCCAATCCATTTGTGGCTGGATGATACGGGGCGGATGTGTAATGCCTTACCCCATTCCTTTTCATGAATTTTTGGAACTCGTCGAACACAAACTGTGGTCCATTATCAGAGCAAATCTACTCTGGCAAACCGTTTCTGGCAAATATGGTCCGTAGGACTGCAATCGTTTTCTCTGTAGTGGTTGAAGACATCTTTATCACCTCAGGCCACTTTGAATGAGAATCCACTGCTATTAAGAACATTGAGTCCATGAATGGACCAGCGAAATCAATATGCCATGGAGAGGAGGGCCACTCCCATGGGTGTAGAGGGGCATGTGGTGGTGCATTTTGGACCATCTGGCATCCTAAGCAGCTCTTAGTTAGGTCTTCGATTTGTTGATCAATTCCCGGCCACCACACATAAGCCCTAGCAAGGCTTTTCATTTTCACTCCCCCCAGATGACCTTCATGTAGCTCATTTAGTACTCTCTCCCTTAACTTGGGTGGAATCACCACTCTGGATCCATACATCACTGTCCCCTGGCATACTGACAGCTGTTCTCTTCTGGATGAGAATGCTGGAAACAGTGAGTCGCCATGTGTTGGCCATCCCCTCACCGTCAATTCATATACCCGTGACAGCGTCGGATCATTGCGGATCTCCTTCTCTATATCCGCGTTTGTTACTGGCAATCGTTCAATTATCGACGAATAAAATATCTCGATAGGGTCCACTGCTGGTGCTTCCTCCACAGTAGGCAGTGGCAGGCGCGATAGCCCATCAGCATTCCCATGCTGTTTCGTGCCTTTATATTCTATTTCATATTGATTCGCCCCTAGAAACAGGGACCATCTTTGTAACCACTGTGCAGTCATTACTGGCACGCCCTTCTTAGGATTAAAGATGGAGACAAGTGGTTGGTGGTCAGTCAGCAAGGTGAACTTCTGCCCATGCAGATAGTGGTTGAATTTTTTTACTCCCCATACTAGGCTGTGGGCCTCCCTGTCAATCTGGGCGTAGTTGCGCTCGGCTGAGGTTAGTGACCGAGACGCAAAGGCTACTGGCCTCTCCAACCCGTCTGGGAATTTGTGCGACAGCACCGCTCCAATACTGTAGGGTGATGCATCACATGCCAAACGAATTGGTAGCGCTGGGTTGAAATGGGCCAACACCTCTTTTGACGTGATCAATTCTTTACACTTCTGGAAAGCTCGTCTACGTTCGTCATCCCACTTCCATGGTACCCCTGTTTGCAGTAGGGTGTTCAGTGGGTGTAATACCATGGACAAATTTGGTAAGAACTTGTGGTAGTAGTTTACCAGCCCGAGGAACGACCTCAGTTGTGACACATTTTCCGGTGCTGGAGCCTTGACTACTGCCTCAATCTTTTCAGGGGACTTATGTAACCTCTCTTCATCGATGACGTGGCCACAATATGAGATCTGTTTCTGGAAAAACTCGCACTTGTGGCGATTAGCTCGTAGCCCATACTCCTTTAATCTGGTGAGCACCTTCTCCAAGTTGGCGAGGTGATTACTGTCATTTTCGCCCGTGACCAGGATGTCGTCCAAATAACACTGGGTCCCTGGAATCCCTTGCAGGACTTGATCCATTGCCCTTTGCCAGATAGCAGGAGCCGAGGTACCCCGAACACCAGCCGGTTGTATTGATAGAGACCTTTATGAGTGTTAATCATAAGGTATTGTTTCAAAGCTTCTTCTACCTCCATTTGCAAGTACGCCTGGGCTAGATCAATTTTGGTGAAGCGTTTACCTCCAGATAGCGAGGCGAAAATATCCTCAATTCGTGGAAGCGGATATTGTACCGTGTGAAGGACTGGGTTCACTGTCACCTTAAAATCCCCACAGATGCGGACCTTCTTTGGTTCCCCAGGCGTATTACTCAACGACCTCTTCATTACAGGAACGATGGGTGTAGCCCACTCGCTCCAAGTCCACTTTGGACAGTACTCCTGAACGTTCCAACCCTTCCAGCTCTGCTTCAACAGCTGGTCTGATCGCATAAGGCACTGGTCTGGCCTTAAGAAACTTTGGGCTTGCATTTTCCTCTATTTTAATCATTGCTGTTATGCCTTTTAGTGTTCCTAGTCCCTCCTGGAACACTTCTTTTGCGTCAGTTAGCATTTTTGACAGTCGTCCAGGTGTGACGTCGTCATCCTTTTTGGCCTCAACCTTCAGTGCCTGTATGGAATGCCAATCTAATTGTATCTTCCGGATCCATTCACGTCCTAGCAGTGGTGATCCTCCATCTGGCAATACATATATATCCATTTTAGGTATTTCCTGGCCTTTGTATATCATATCACCCTTATTTTTCCTTTGGGGTAGACTTTTTGCCCCGTATACGTCTTCAAGACAATCTCTGTAGCTTTCAAGGGTATATGTGAAAATAGCCGCTTGTAGTCCCTTTGGTTTATAACTGTTAGGGCTGATCCTGTGTCCAATTCCATTTTCACTTGGACTCCGTCTATCTTGAGTGTAACCCAGATAGTCTGGTGATCCTCCATTTTGGTTACCTTATGTAGTTTCAGACAACCCAGCTCCTTGCTTCCGGAGTCTGTGTCACTTTTCTGTTCATCTGAACCACTGTTCATCACCTGGTGTACCTTTTTGTACTTCTCCTGTGGAGATTTCTTACTGTTGGTTTTCTTCCCAGACCTGCAGGCTCTTGCTATGTGTCCTGCTTTTCCACACTGTCTGCACACTTGGTCCTTGAACCAACAATCCTTCTGGTCATGTGTTGTTCTGCCGCAGCGATAGCACTTCCCTGTTCCATAGGACATTTCATTGGTGCCATATTCTTGCGGTCTCCGTTTTATCTCTACAGCTCCCCTTGCGGCTGCTTCGTGTGATACTGCCATACTGAAAGCCTTGTCCAGCGTAAGATCCTTTTCTGATAGAAGCCGTTTCTGGGTTCCTTCACTTTGTAGCCCACACACAAACTTGTCCCTTAACGTATCTGCTAGCCCTGCTCCAAACTGGCAGTGTTTCGATAGCTTGCGCAGTTCCGTTAGGTACTCAGCATTGCTTTCGTCTTTATGTTGGTTCCTTTTATGGAACTTAAATCGTTCTGCTATCAGCAGCGGTGTGGGGTTTAAGTGGTCCTGTAGGATTTCTACTATGCTTTCGAAATTCTTGTTCACCGGCTTCTCTGGGGTTATTAGATTTCGCAGTAACCCATAAGTTTTTGCACCCATGGAATTTAACAAAACCAGTGCTTTACTAGCATCTGGCACTTCATTCGCCCTGCAGTACACCTCAATACGTTCCACATATGTCGCCCAATCTTTGACTTCATTGTCGAACGTAGAGATACTGCCACTCTTCGGCATCCCTGGGTGTGATTTAACTGTCAAAAATGGCGTCTCCCGCGCTTCCCCTTCTTCTCTGCTGGCACAAAATGGCGTCTCCCGCGCTTTCCTTCCTTCCCGCGCTCGCCCTTCTTCTCCGCTGCGGCTTCTAAAAATGGCGTCTCCCGCGCTCTTCCTTCTTCTCCGCAGCTCAATGGCGTCTCCCGCGCTCTCCCTTCTTCTCCCCGCGGACACTGTTCAGCCCTTGAGCCCTGGCTGTGCTCTGCGTGTTTTTTGTTTTTTTTTCCTCGACGCCGCTCGGTCCTGAACCCGGCTGTTGCTTTACCCTCTCTCTCCCCGGTTTGTTTTTTTCTTTCTCGACGCCGCTCGGTTTTCAACCCCCGGCTGCGCCCTGTGCGCTTCACCCTCTGTCTTACCCTGTCGACGCTGCTCGGCTTTCTCTCCACCGTCGGTCGGCTCCAGCTGCCGCTGTCCGGGAAGGGTCTGCGCTGGACCTGTCGTCAGTCTCTTGCTGATCGTCGTGACTGGGGAACCAAGCCCGGCTCTCCACAGCCTCCCCTGCGATGTTCACTCTCTGCCGGACGACTGGGCGGTTGCTCATGGTCGACGCCCGTGTTCCTGGCCTCGACTTTTTTTTTTTGTTACACCACCCTCCCGGAGCGAATCCTCGAAGGGAAATGCAGAGTTGCAGGTAGATTCGAATCGACACTCGTCGCCACTGTTAGATCCGTGATCCTGAGAGTATGTTGTTTTTCAATAACCACACGGATGCTGTAACTTAACGATAAACAGGTATTTACTGGAGGAGGGTAGTCTCAAGACTGGGGGTACAGAGGCATGCGCAATGCTTATATACAGGTGTGGTCACTGCCGGTACTACAGTATACAGGAGCTGTAAAAGTAGTTCTGTCTTAAAGGCACATACACTACATGCGGCTCACGAGTTGTGATTCCTCCCAAGCTTCGTAACCGAGTGCTTGATGAACTGCATGAAGGCCACTTAGGTACGGTAAAGATGAAAAGCCTTGCCTGTGGATACGTGTGGTGGCCGGGAATTGACAAACAGATCGAGGACCTGACAAAGAGCTGCTCAGGATGTCAAAAGGTCCAGAACGCACCACCACAAGCCCCTCTCCATCCATGGGAATGGCCCTCATCACCATGGCAATGTGTACACATCGACTTTGCTGGACCGTTCATGGACTCCATGTTCTTGATTGCAGTCGATGCATATTCCAAATGGCCCGAGGTCATTAAAATGAAATTAACTACATCTGAAAAGACCATTTCAGTTCTGAGGACCATGTTCGCTAGAAATGGCCTATCAGAACAAATCTGCACAGACAATGGACGACAATTTGTCTCTGACGAATTCCAAGGTTTCATGAGGTAAAATGGAATCAAGCACTACACACCTGCCCCATACCATCCAGCTACAAATGGCTTGGCAGAAAGATTCGTACAGACTTTCAAGAAGGCCATCAAAGCAATGTACAGCGAGAATCTATCACTGCAACACAAGATAGACAATTTCCTCTTTGCTTATCGGAACGCAGTACACGCCGCCACTAATCAGACTCCAGCAATGATGTTTCTGAACAGGAACCTGAGATCTCACATGGACCTTCTTAAACCGAATGTACGTCGTGATGTAGAGAACAAACAGTTCAAACATTTGAATGCTAAGCCAACAAGAAGCTTCAGTGTGGGACAGTCAGTTCTTGCTCGTGATTTCCGGACGGAAAAGTGGCAACCAGGGACAATATCCACAAGAGAGGGACCACTGATGTATACTGTGGATGTGGGAGAGAACGTTTTGAGACGTCATGTGGACCAAATTCTGGATGTTCAGGTGGAAAACACCCCTATACCTCGCCCAGACTCACCTGACATGGAAACAGACACTCCTGATTCATCAGCATCAGCACCAGCCTCATCCACAGCTGAGAGCTCTACCTGTGCTGATAGCTCATCTGCTGTACCTGTACTTGTACAGTCTCATTCCCCAAAGCAAAAGAGTCTGGAGAGACGTTACCCAGAGAGACAGAGGAGGCCTCCCCAGAGACTTGACTTGTAAAAGGGCTGTTGACAAAATAAAATGTTATGTTGGAATTTGAATTTTGTTACTTTTAAGAAAACAAAAGGTTACTGTAAAGACAGGCTCTGTATGTTAATTATAGAAATGTTGCGTTAATATACTATTAAACTAAAGGGGGAGGAAGTGTAATGTATACAACATTGAAGGGACTACTTTGTTTTGCGGATGTACATCCTTAGTTGCGAGCGTATATAACAGACGCGTATCGATTTGTAGTCAGTGCCGAAGTTCCAGTTACCCAGTAAAGATCACTTGAAGTTACTCTCAGTCTCTGCTGCTTTATTATTTTATGTGGTTGTGTAAAGCGGTACAAACACAACACTTTGTGCTCCACACGAGCCTCCTCCCGCCACTCTTCATCTCACCTCATCAGCATATCCCTCTACTCCTTTCTCCCTCACGTGCTTATCTATCTTCCCCTTAAATGCATCGATGCTATTCACCTCAACTACTCCATGTTGTAGCGAGTTCCACATTCTAACCGCTCTCTGGGTAAAGAAGTTTCTCTATTGGATTTATTATTGACTCTCTTATATTTATGGCCCCTAGTTTTGGATTCCCCACAAGTGGAAACGTCTTCTCCACATCTACCCTATCAAACCTTTTCATAATCTTGAAGACCGCTATCAGGTCATCCCGCAGTCTTCTCTTTTCTAGAGAAAAGAGCCCCAGCCTGTTCAATCTTTCCTGATAGTTATAACCTCTCAGTTCTGGTATCATTCTAATAAATTTAATTTTGCACCTTCTCCAGTGCCTCTATATCCTTTTTATAATATGGAGACCAGAACTTTGCACAGTACTCCAAGTGTGGTCTAACTAAGATATATCGTATGAGTACTAAACAGCTTCGCAGCATCATCCTCTCTGCCGGTTTAGCCCTGACCCTGCACCTCTTACTGGTGACGATAAAAGAAAAAGAAAAAGACCGCACGAAGGGCACACACACATACACAAAACATCTCAACCCGTCTGTCCCTTCCCTTCTCAGATTCTCACTGACCTGCTGTGCAGTTTTTATTTCATGATGGAAGGTAAATTGTGTTGCCCGCCACCCCTGTGCTCGCTGGCATACACTGGCTCCCAGTCCAGCAACACCTTGATTTTAAAATTCTCATCCTTGTTTTCAAATCCCTCCATCACCTCACCCCTGCCATCTCTGTAATCTCCTCCGGCCCCACAACTCCCCATGATCTCTGCGCCCCTCTAATTCTGGCCTCTTGCGCATCCCTGATTTTAATCGCTCCACCATTGGCGGCCGTGCTTTCAGCTGCCGAGGCCCTAAGTTCTGGAATTCCCTCCCTAAACCTCTCGGCCTCTCTCTCCTCCTTTAAGACGCTCCTTAAAATCTACCTCTTTGACCAAACATTTGGTGATCTGTCCTAATAGCCCCTTATGTGGCTCGGTGCTAAATCTTGTCCGATAACGATCCTGTGAAGCGCCTTTTACTTTGTTAAAAGCGCTGTATAAATGCACATCGTCCGCATGCCCGATATGAGACTCCCAAAACAAGCACTCTACTCGGAGCTCCGACACGGCAAGAGAGACCCAGGTGGGCAGAGGAAACACTTCAAGGACACCCTCAAAGCTTCCTTGAAAAAGTGCAACATCCCCACCGACACTTGGGAATCCCTGGCCCAAGACTGTACAAAGTGGAGGAGAAGCATCTGGGAAGGCGCCGAACACCTCGAGTCTCTTCGCCAGGAGCAAGCGGAAGCTAAGCGCAAACAGCGGAAGGAGCGCACGTCAACCCAAGCACCCCACCCAGCCGCCCCTTCAACCACCATCTGCCCCACCTGTGACAGAGACTGTAGGTCCCGCATTGGATTCAGCAGTCACCTGAGAGCTCATTTTTAGTGTGGAAGCAAGTCATCCTCGGTTCCGAGGGACTGCCTAAGAAGAAGAAGATAAATGCAAGTTGTTGATGTTGTTATGCAGATCAGCCATGATCTAATTGGATGGCAGAACAGGCTTGAAGGACTGAATGGCTTCCTCCTATGACCAATTCTGCTGACAAGTCCCAAGCTAACTCGCGTTGTCCTCCGATGCCTGCAATCCAAGCCCATTACCCAACTGATAGGTCAGAATTGGCAGCTCCCAGGGAACGATTTAACAGCTCAAACATGCAGACAAATGGAAACAGAAATCCTGAATCCCCCTCCTCCTTAATAAATCCTTTCCAATGAACACAGCTGGAGTGGGTGCTTGGCATTCTGCCTTGCGAGCTGTGCATTATTCTACCTCGCGCTCTCTCCATTGATGATTACATTCATTCCGACACTTTAAACTGGCCGTATCCTAGCGACAGAAATGCAACAACAACACAATTAGTTCTGTAATCATATTGGATGACTGATTAAAAAAAGGAACAAGCATGCTGTTGACCACCTGTTGGGCAATGTTTTCAGAGTGCTCGCTTCTGCTCAAAGTCAGCGACGTCCTTCGGTCCGGTAAACACGTTAGCGTGAAAGTTAATATCGCCTTGCCACCCCCCCCCCAACCCCCCAATTTGCCATGTATGTCACAGAGAAACAAATTAGGCTGAACAAGAAATAAAAACAGGAAATACTCAGCAGGTCAGGCATCATCTGTGGAGAGAGAAACAGAGTTAATGGCCACGATTTTGCAGGCGCTCAGCGGACGGGATGGCTGGCGGGTCAGCTGTCAAAACGCGCGCACCTGCATTTCCCGATGTCGGGTCTGCCAGCGCTGAGCAGACCCAACACGCAGCGGCAGGGGACCCGATTCAAATCATTAGTGGCTTGTTTACAGCCACTTAACAATGCTTTTTTCCCCCAGCCTTTTGAATTTGACAAGTCACCCACCAGTTTCCCGCTGTGCCCTGACCTTGCCTGTGAAGCTGAGGTGGGAGGTCACCGGCCACTGAATCAGCTGATGAGTTGACAGCTTCAAATGTCAAGTCAAAGGTCCCAGCTGATTGAGAAATGTTCCTTTAATCACTAGCTTCTCTAAACTGCATTTCCACTACAGATTCAAGATGCTGCAAGTCTTTACACAGTCTGACCTCATCACCTCTCTCACCATTGACAGATTGCTTCTGTCATTTCTACTTCACCTGCCATCTGTTCCACCAGCATGGATGCACTTTATACTCTCTCATCTTGGTCCTCAGAAACTGACCACGATCAGTCCCAACACCAGCAGCACCAGGCACACCAGCAACACCACCAATCCTCTCTGCAATCACCTGATGCTGCACAGGACAGAGAGCATCAGCACCCGACCGCATTGCTACCTGGGACGCCAGGGATGGCCTCACCATGGCCACATTTACTTCACTTGACACTGTACACCCTGGCTACCACATGATGCACCAGGTTGGCACCACCCCACACCAACACCATAAAGCATCCCTACAATGCTCAAGCCTTTCCTTTCACACTCATCACCATTGCGGGGGGTACCGTTATGTCTCATCATTCACTGCAACTCACTAAGCCACTTCCAAAGGTGCACACAAATCTGTCCAAGAACGCAAAGTGTTCAAAATAAAGATTTCAATGTTTGACACCACATTAACAGAGAAACTTCGCATGAACATTGGCTAAAACACACAAGTGCCTACCCTTGTGTGTTGTTAGTTGGTATGATTGGGCTAGGATGAGGGTGAGCGTAAGGGGTGGCTAGTGAGATGGGGAAGTGATAATGTAGATAGAGAGGGATGAGTGGAGGTGCAAGGTAAGTTGGTGTGAGTAAGGGTGTGCAGGAGTAGGGTAGGGAAGGCAGAGTGATGGGGATGTGATGAGTGGCACAGCAGGATGAGGTTGAGGGTGGCTTTGCAGCAACATTTTGTGATCTACTGAGATCATTGAAAGGTTTGCATCACTGCAGCCTGGTCCTCCTGATGACATCCCTGCTTGTGCCCTCCTGTGCAATGTGCAACCAGGCTGCGTTTGTCTGCTGGGGAGGTCTCTTCCGCCCATGGGAAGGGAAGAGAACCTCCCTGCGTGCTGTGACTCCCTCCACATATGGAGGGAGTCATGGGAGAGCCTGGGTGCAGCCCTGCACCTTTGTGCAGTGCGTGTCAGTTTTTGCAGCACCTCAATGCTGTAGAACACTGACAGCACAAATGTCAAAGTAAATTTGCGCATGGTCCCTTTAAGGAAACCGGCTGATGATGTCATCAAATGATGTCATCAGACCCGCTTCCTTCAATTGGCTGGGAAACTCGCAGGGCGGGCTTAACAAGCCCAATCAGGGGAAAGTCACGTCGGAGGCGGGGATGGGGACAGGAGCGAGGCCGAGACTCGCCACCGACGTCGCCTGCCACGGACTCACCGAGGTGGGGAAAATCATGGCCAATGTTTCAGGTCTGTGATCTTTCGTCCTTTCGTTCTGAATAGTATGCACAGTTTTGGTCTCCTTATCTGAGGAAGGATATACTTGCCTTAGAGACGGTGCAACAAAGGTTCACTGGATTGATTCCTGGGATGAGAGGGTTGTCCTATGAGGAGAGATTGAGTAGAATGGGCCTAAACTCTCTGGAGTTTAGAAGAATGAGCATTGACTAACCCAAAGTACCCTGTGTTTGCAATGGAATCCCACTCTGAAGGACAGCACAATAAGATTCTGAGGGGGATTGACAGGGTAGATGCTGAGAGGTTGTATCCCCTGGCTGGAGGGTCTAGAACTAGGGGGTCACAGTCTCAGGATAAGGGGCCGGCCATTTCAGACTAAGATGAGGAGTAATTTCTTCACTCGGAGGGTTGTGAATCTTTGGAATTCTCTGCCCCAGAGGGCTGTGAATGCTGAGTCTTTGAGTATATTCAAGGCTGAGATCGATAGATTTTTGGACTCTCGGGGAATCAAGGGATATGGAGATCGGGCGGGAAAGTGGAGCTGAGGTCGAAGATCAGCCATGATCTTATTGAATGGCGAAGCGGGCTCGAGGGGCCGAATGGCCTACTCCTGCTCCTAATTCTTATGTTCTTACATATCGTGAGATCTTTTACGTCCACCTGTTTTAATGTCTTATCCGAAAGACGGCACCTCCGACAGTGCGGCACTCCCTCGGCACTGCACTGGGAGCGTCAGCCTACCCACATAAAATTCAGATTGTGCTGTCCTTCAGAGTGGGATTCCATTGCAAACACAGGGTACTTTGGGTTAGTCAATGGTCTGTTGTCTTTCCCAGTGAGTGTTTCACATCTGTGTCTATTTATTGGCCCAGAAATTTGGGTCGGGGGCTTCCCGCGGGTGTAAGCCCCCGACCTGCACTTACCTTACGCGTCAGCCGTTGAGCTGTGGGCCCCCGTGGAATTCCAATCCTGGGCCTGCTCCAACTGCCGGCGCGCAGTGCTTGCGTATCCCAGGGGCGCAGTTAGTTCGATGCGTCCCCTGGGATCACGTGGGCCATGGAGAGCCAATTGGAGCAGGGAATGCTCCATTCATAAGTTTGACAGGAAGTGCTGTCAAAACTTAGAAATACTACGGGCCCCAAAACATCACTAAATCTTCAAATAAATTTTAAAAAACATCACATTTTTTAAATAAACTATAAATTACATGAAATAACTATTTTAAACAATAATTTAAATTTTTGAAAAAAATAATTTTATTTTCTAATGGGGCTAAAAATAAACTTACCTTTCTTTAAAGTATTTAAAAATAATAAACCTGTGGAAAAAATGTTTTAATTTTAATTAATTCACCACTTACCTTGTAAAAAGCAGGCCTTACGACTGCTTTTTAAATGTGTAACTTCTGGAGACTTACCCTCCCGGAGAAACCTGGGAAAAAAACCTAAGTTTGATGCGCACGCGCAGACTCTCCCGCGCACGCGTTCGACCTCTGAACCCCTACGTTCAGGGGAACGGAAGTGCCGGTTTCCCGCGCATGCACAGTGCATGCAGGAAACCGGCACTTCCATTGGGCCTACGGGTGAGTACCCCGTGCGTACTCACCCGGGGAGACCCGAATTTCTGGGCCATTGTTGAACAATTGCGTAGGGCGCACACCACCTGTCCACAAACCCTACTCCCTAATGTCTAGATTTTCAGTCGTGCTCTTTTGCCAATATTTATCATTGTAAATTGCTGTGCCAACATTTGATATTGGGTTTGAGGGGGAGAATGGAGAGTCGCACAGGCTACGGGTCTTAAATTTAAGTAAGGCAAACTTCGAAGGGGTGAAAAATTAATTGACCAGTCAATTTGCTAAACTATTAATGGGCATTCACTCAGATCACGGCTGATCTGTACCACCACTCCATTAATCCACATTTGCCCCAAATCCCTTGAGTCCCTTACCCAACAAAAACCTCTCAATCTCAATCTTAAACAGAACACCACAGCAAAACACTGCGGATGCTGGAAATCTGAAAAACAGAAAATGCTGGAGATACTCAGCAGGTCAGGCAGCATCTGTGGAGAGAGAAACAGAGTTAATGGGCTGAATTTTAACGGGGAAGACAGGTTGGGGGGCGGGGATGGGGGGGTCCGAGGCGGTTGGGAAACCCAGGAGAACGGATTTCCCGCATTTGCACGCGAGGCCTCTGTTTCCCACCCACAGCCAGCCTGATGGAGAGGCTGGCTGGCTCCGGGCGGGTAGGCCTGTGGCACTAGGACACACAGAGGAGGGAGGGAGGGATCACTTGGGGGGGGGGGCTCACCAAGATCGCGGCCGGGCGGAGCCTGGGGGGCTGGGTGGGGAGGGGGGATCTCCAGATGATCGGGGCTGGTAGCAGCACGGGGAAGGCCAGAGGATTGGGGGTGGGGTGGGGAGGGGGAGGCCTCATGGAGGAATCGGAGGCCTATGGTGGGGGGGAGTGGAGGATGACTGGTGGCCTGGGGGGTGAGGGGGGTCTCTGATCATGGGTTGGGTAGGGACCCTGAATCTAAGAGGTAGGTATAAAGGCACTTACATCCTGGATTCAGCAGTCCTCGCCTCGCTGTGACGGCTGGGTTTTACGAATTGTGTAAAACCCATCCACACGCGGTTAAAAACAAAATTGAGGTTAAAAAATGGTCGTGTTTATTTCCAACCCCAGATTTCTGACTGGTCACCTTGGTGGACAAGACCAGATTTCTGATTGGTCACCTTGGTGGACAAGACCTGATTTCTGATTGGTCACCTTGGTGGACAAGACCTGATTTCTGATTGGTCACCTTGGTGGACAAGACCTGATTTCTGATTGGTCACCTTGGAGGACAAGACCTGATTTCTGATTGGTCCCCTTGGAGGACAAGACCTGATTTCTGATTGGTCACCTTGGAGGACAAGACCTGATTTCTGATTGGTCACCTTGGTGGACAAGACCTGATTTCTGATTGGTTCCCTTGGTGGACAAGACCTGATTTCTGATTGGTCCCCTTGGTGGACAAGATACACCCAGCATCCCTGAGGAAGGCTGACGTCACACATTTTATTTTTGTTACACTAGAAGTTAAAAAAAAATTATTATTATGAAATAGTCCCTCCTTTAATTGCTGCACTGCAGGGACTTCTTTATCCCATCTTGAAGATTATTAACCAGCACATGCGGAGACAGCTGCCCGCAAGAACATCTGTTTGCACAATTGAGGCAAGGGGGGAAAAAATTGTGTGGTTTGCGCCACACATTAGCGCCACAAGATGGCGCTAAAACAGCGTTGACAGCTGTAATGACAGCTTTTACCGGTTCCAGCGCCACACGTCATATCAGTCTTACCAGTAGCGCTGCCGGTAAACTCACTCGCCAGGGACCTCGTCATCATGGAAATCTGACGTCAGTGAGTGTGCAACGCTCACTGAACGTCCGATCTCCCAACTTCCTTATAGGCAATGGACTTACCGGTTGGAGTTAATGGCAGGTTGAGGTGGTGTGCAGCAGTAGAAAGCTGGCTCCAGCAATGCTATTTCAAGGGATCGTCACCAATCACTCGTACCTGACGGGGTTTGTGAAGTTTGAGCAGCTGGGTGCTACTTCCTGCAACTGCAAGAGTTTTCTTTAGTAATTTCAAGGTTCTTTGGTATCAGGAGTGTTCTGGCAAGTACAAAACAGCATAATTATTTCTGGAAAGATTCAAACTACAACACTTGCTAAGATTAATGGGGGCTGTATTGGCAGTTGACCTCGCCCTACGGCGGAGGGAGCGGAGGCCGCGAGAAAGACGGGAACATGTGCGCAGAGGGAGGAGAAGGGCCATCAGGGCTCTCAACAGGAGGCCTTACCCTCCGAGGGTATTCAGAGAGCATTCTCCTACCTTCAATTAAGTGAGGAGCAGTGTATTAGAAAGCTCCACTTCACCAATGAGGTGGTCACAGAACTCTGCCACCTCCTGCAACCAGACCTCCAGCCTCAGACCAGGGCAACCACGGCTCTTCCAGTGGCAGTCAAGGTCACCGTGGCCCTCAATTTCTTCGCCAATGGATCCATCCAGTCTGCAGCAGGAGACATAGCTAATATCTCACAGTTCGCCATCCATCGCTGCATCCAGGAGGTCACAGAGGCTCTCTACAGTAGGAGAAGGGACTACATTGACTTCCCCAGCACCAGAGAGAAACAGGATGAGTGTGCATGTGGCTTTACCAGGATAGCGGGATTCCTGATTGTCCAGTGCGCCATTGACTGCACCCATGTAGCTTTGCAGGCACCGCAACACAATCCTGAGACCTTCCGTAACCGCAAAGGCCACCACTCACTTAATGTGCAGCTGGTGTGCGACCACACACAGTGAAACCTCACTGTCAATGCCCGCTATCCTGGCAGCAGCCATGATGCCTTCTTCCTGCGCCAGACCGGTGTGCCAGCACTCTTCCAGCCACCACGTCAAGCTGGGTGGGAAGGGTCATGAGCCAACTCTCCACCTGGCTCATGACTCCCCTCCACAACCCTAACACTCCTGCCCCACATTCATATAATGAGAGCCATGCTGCCACCAGGAACATCATCGAGCAGACCTTCGGCCTGCTGAAGCAATGGTTCTACTGCCTTGACTGCTCGGGAGGAGCCCTCCAGTACTCGACTGAGCGGGTGTCCCATTTCGTGGTGGTCTGCCGCATGCTCCACAACTTGGCCATCATGAGGGTGCAGCTCTTGCCACCAGGGACTGCGGGACCACCTCGGGAGAAGGAAGAGGGAGAGGAAGAGGAGAAGGATGATGAGGACGAGGAGGAGGAAGTGGAAGACAAGGAGGAGGAGAAACAGGAGCGAGGGAGGAGGCAGCCACTCAATCGGCTTTCCGGAAGGGCGGTCTATGACCGGTTCAGCAGACTCCGCTTCGAACGAATGAAACCCCAGATCCCCGTTTCTCACCACAGCCCCATCATACCATCCCTGTCGCAGGCCCTTTCACAGCACAAACTGAAATGAGGGACACAACAAAAGAATCCAAAAAGTATAAATTTATCTGTACACATATAACATCAGTATTATGAACTAATCACCTTTGTGCAATCCCTTAGTGCCTGTCGTTCGTGTGCCTTTTTCCTGATCTAGTGCTCCTACGAAGTGCTTCTCCAGCGGCTGCAGCAGGGCGGGTGGAAGGCTGCTGAGTGTCCGTGAGGGAGACTTCAGATGGCCTGGAAGGCCCAGCTGTAGACTGCACCACCTCGGCAGGGGCGGCAGCAGTCTGGGCTGGCTGGATGAGAGGCAGCGACAAGGGCAATGGCGGAGTGGCAGTGGTGGGAGAGGACAGCAGGTTCCTGCTCCACTGACCCACTGCCACTCCCCCCGGGGCAGCACCTCAGCATCACTACCAATCTGCTGGAGCACAGATTGCTGGCCTGCTGCGACACCATGAAAGCCCCGGTCGACAGTGGTAGACCCAGCCACAATGGCAGCAGTCAGAGTTTGGGTGGCATCAAGCTGAGACTGCATGAGAGTAGTCTGAGATTCTGCTGCAGCACTAAGATATTGGGTCGCTTCCGCCTGTGCTGCAATGGCAGCTGCGACATCACCCATCATGCACACCATTACGTCTGGGTTGCCACGGTCTCTCTGGGAGTCTACCATCCTTTGCAGACTGGAAATGATGGGTTCCACGCTCTGCACAGAGCCTTGTGCAATGTTGGAGGTGGATTCTTCCATGCTCCTTACCATTGCCGAGAGGCTCTCTGGCAGCTTTGTCATTGCACCTATCATCTCCGTGTGCATGCCCATCACCCTTCTTCTAAAGGCCTTCCCATCGAGGTCCTCATCTGAGTCTTGTGCAGCAGAACTTGCGCGCAAACTCACCCTCAGGGGAGCTGGCCCCTGAGCTACCTTTTCCCCATAGCTTTGTGATGCGCTATCAATTACTCATAAAAGACGGAGAGTTAGGAGAGTAACTGAAAGGCTTTTATTAACAAAGAACAGAGCATGCCTCTCGTGGTTGACTGGTTTCCAAGAAAGCAGGGGGCTGCAGAGCAGTCACCTTTATACCTGGGCATGTGGGTGGAGCCAGGGGCGGAGCCAGCTGAGGCATGCATAGATACAACAGTGTGCAACAACAACAACAACGGTGAACAACAATAACAGTGGTTTACCACACCTTGCTGCAGCCAACTCGTCCCCAGTGCCTCACCCGGTGCAGATCCCGCTATTATACCAGCCTCTAAAGAATGTGTAGTGCCAGTATCTGAGCTGGTGCCTGCGGGTGTGACATGCAGTGGCGCAGTGTGTTCTTCCTCCTCCTCTTCTCCCGCCTCGCTCTCTACAGTGCCCTCAGGGACAAGCTGCTCCGGTGCTTGCTGATTATCTGAAAGCAGAAAGGCACAAGAGTCGGGTTAAGGTGAGGGGAGGGGAGCAGGAAGGGAGAAATGCATGCATACAGCATGATTAGCTGGAAAGTGCGAAATGCTTGTGGGGTGAGGGGGAAGTGGGATGTGAGAAGAAGGAGTAGGGATGAACATACGTTGTTGTCCCCAAGGGGGTCAACGTCGCCGGTGACCACAATGCCCGCGAGCTGGTGCCCAATGACCTGCAGCACTCGATTTTCCAGGTCACTCAGATGTTCAATGTGGGCTAGGCCCTCGCCTGTCCGCTCCTGCTCCCTCCGGTTGTGAGCCACCTTGGCCTGCAAGGGAAAGGAAAGTGTGTGAGTGAGTGTGGAGCAATGTGTCTGGGTGATGTGCCTGCCATAGTTGAATAGCTGTCATTGTGTGCAAGGTGTGAGATGTGGGTGTGAGTGTTGCTAGGTAAAGATTGTTGATGGGCGAGTGCTGTGAAGAGATCGCAAAGTCTCTGAAGAATGGACTCAGTCGGGAAAATTTTTGTGGACTTTATGGGATTTTTCTGAGGGTAATTTCCCTGTTATGGGATCGCCCTGTGCAGATAAGTGAAAGACTGGTTTGTTAAAACTCCAGAGAACGCATGGCAGTTGGCTGTGACAAAAGAACTGTCCGTCATGTATGGGTTCGCCCGACAGTCCTGGAAAAAGGAAGGGGGCCATTGAACCTGATTAGAAAAGCCACTCTAATATGCAAAGCACTTCTCACCTCCATCTCAGAAGAGAAGCAGAACAATGAACCCACTGGCATCACCCAGCCAGAAGGGAGCCAGTTTTCCCAACACAAAGACCGAAAGAGATGTCCCAGACTTAGGGCCATTAATCCAATACGCATGGGTCTGAGGATGACTCATCACTGATTAAGCACCGGAGTGCTCAGAAGCAAATGGATTTTATAGATTGGCGGGAAAAGATAGGGGAAGCCAGACCCCTATAAAGACAGACTCTTTTTCCACCACTCTCTCTCTCTCTCGCTCCTGCTCCAACAAGACAAGAAGTACCAGAGAAGCCAACGAGCAGACCGATCGAAACCGGGGTAAGCATGGTCTCTCAGAAGTGAAGTTTTTGGGCTATTCCGAGGGTGGGAGCTTCGTCTGGTTCAGCCAGGCGAAGGGGTTTATGCGACTGGGCAATTCGTTGGTAGGGGTGGAGTTAGAGTCCACCCTAGCAACAAGGGAATTACTGCTTGTTATAGTCCCCAGTTTTGTACTGTATGTATGTTGATTGTAATCTGGATTTTATTCTCCACAGAGACAGTGATTTCGTTCAGTAGTGCATGTTTTAGCCAGTGTATGTTAGACCAAATAAATATAAGTGTGATTTTTCACCGAAGCATTCCTGTCCATGACTTATTTCATTTACACTCTGAATAATAGAAACATAGAAACATAGAAGATAGGAGCAGGAGTAGGCCATTCGGCCCTTCGAGCCTGCTCCGCCATTCAATGAGATCATGGCTGATCATCCAAATTCAGTACCCGGTCCCTGCCTTCTCCCCATATCCCTTGATCCCTTTAGCCTTAAGAAATATATCCAACTGTGGCGACACGCCACCACTGGACATAATCCGCTCACGGCGGCACGGACAGTTTAAGCAGACGCCCCCAGCCGGGGGCCCTTTCCTCCAGCAACTTATTTCCCGCAGGGACAGGCTGCCGGGAGCACTTCCTGTCTGGGGAGTATTTAAGTGGTTGCGCGGGCTTTTCCAGTTCCTCTTTGCCATGAGGTTGATTAAAGCAATTGTGTTTCACTAACTCTGGTCTCGACTCCCACGTTTGCCGCGGTATCTCAACACTGGTGACCCCGACGCTCAGGACGAATCCTAAGCTAGCATGGCGGATACAAACGCAGTCACGGTTAAACTACTGGACTTTTGGGAGAACCTGGCCGAAGCCTGGTTTGTTCAAGCCGAGTCCAGATTCCGGCTGAAACACATTACAGTCGACGCCACGAAGTACGACTACCTCGTCGCCTCTCTCACCTATGCCACAGTCCCCAAGGTTTGGGCAGCGCTGCAGGAGCCACCAGTGGAAGGCAAGTACGAACATCTGAAGGCTGCGCTCCTTAAAAAATTTCAAACGTCCTCTTACCAGCGCAACTGCCAACTCCTCAACCTCCCCGGCCTTGGTGACGCTTCACCGTCGGATCTGCTTTCCCACATGCTGTCCCTCTCGGACGACAAAAACACCGGCGCCCTCTTTCGCACGCTTTGCATTCGGCAGCTCCCTGCCAGCATCCACCTGCTCATTGTGGAATCTGGCTCCACGGACCTGAATGAGATAGCCGAAAAGGCCGACCGGCTGCTCTCTGCGCAGTCCGCCCGCGACGTCGCGCCCGACCTCACGCCAACGACCACGCGGTCTTCCCGGCCCACTAGGCCCGACTGCCCTACCACTCCAGGTCACTGCTACTACCACACCCGTTTTGGCACTAGGGCCCAACGCTGCACGCCACCGTGCACTTTCAAACCCCCCCCCGCACCGGCCCCCACGATGGCCGCGGGGCAAAAGGGGCCTCTACTGTACGTCACCGATGACAGCACCAACCGCCAATTTCTGTGCGACACAGGGGCCCAGCACAGCATCACACCCCCCTCCGCACTCAAAATCCAACGCGGCGCACGGGGTATCACGCTGGCCGCAGCCAATGGCTCTGACATCCGCACATACGGCACCCGCATGGTCACGCTCGACCTCGCAGGCCGCCGCTACCGCTGGGAGTTCCTCACAGCCAGGGTCCTCTGCCAACTCATCGGCGCCGACTTCCTACGCGCCCACGGCCTCCTTGTCGACATTCCGAGGCAGCGCCTCGTCGACATCAACACTATGGCCCCCATCCCTGGCGCATTCACCCCGGCCCGTTCGGCCAGCCTGATGACCTACTGCCTTGCCAGAGCCACGGACAACTACTCGGCACTTCTAGCCGAGTTTCCCGCCCTCACTAACCTGACCTTTTTGGCCAAAGCCGCCAAACACGGTGTGGAGCACTATATCCCCACCACCGGCCCCCCGGTTTCTGCCCACGCCCGCAGACTCAACCCGGCCAAGCTGGAAATCGCGCGGGCCGAGTTCACCACCATGGAACAACTCGGCATCATCCGCCGCTCCAGCAGCCCTTGGGCCTCGCCCCTCCACATCGCCCCCAAGCCCGGCGGAGGCTGGCACCCTTACGGGGACTACCGCCGCCTCAACGACGCCACCACCCCCGACCGATACCCGGTGCCGCACATCCAGGACTTCTCGGCCCGACTGGCCGGACGAACCGTCTTTTCCAAGGTCGACCTGGTGCGCGGTTACCACCAAGTCCCCGTACACCCCGCGGACATCCCCAAAACGGCCGTCATCACCCCATTCGGCCTGTTCGAGTTCCTGAGGATGCCCTTCGGCCTCAAGAATGCAGCCCAGGCTTTCCAGCGCCTTATGGACTCAGTCCTCCGGGACTTGAACTTCCTATTCGTCTATCTAGACGACATTTTCGTGGCCAGCTCCTCCCAACAGGAACACCTCGAACACATTCGCATCCTGTTCGGGCGCCTAGCCCAACACGGGCTCATCCTCAGCCCGGCGAAGTGCCAATTTGGCCTAACCGAGATCGATTTTCTCGGTCACCACATCACCACTGCTGGGGCCGTCCCCCTGCCCAACAAGGTGCAGGCCGTCCAGCAATTCCCCCGCCCCACAACCATCAAGGGCCTCCAGGAGTTCCTCGGGATGGTGAACTTCTACAACAGGTTCATCCCCAGAGCTGCAGCCCTCATGAAGCCCCTATACGACTCCCTCCGAGGTAAATCCGGCAAGATGGCCGTAGCCTGGGCCACTGACACGTCAGCCGCCTTCGACGCCACCAAAAACACGCTCGCCGACGCCACCCTGCTCACGCACCCGAGGGCCGATGCCCGGGTCACGCTCACCACCGACGCCTCCGACCACGCGGTCGGAGCCGTGTTCAAGCAGTGGGTCAATGGCGCGTGGCAGCCACTTGCCTTCTACAGCCGCCAACTGCCCCCCCCGGAGGTCAAATACTCTACTTTCGACCGCGAGCTTCTCGCGCTCCACCTGTCGGTCCGCCATTTCAGGTTCCTCCTGGAGGGCTGCCCCTTCACCGCGTACGTGGACCACAAGCTGCTCACATACGCGATGGCCAAGCACACCGAACCCTGGTCCGCTAGGCAGCAACGCCAGCTCGCGGCCGTGTCTGAGTTTACTACGGACATCCAGCACATCTCCGGTAGAGACAACGTTGTCGCCGACTGCTTTTCCCGCCCCGCCATCTGCGCGAATCACCTCGCGGTCGACTACGCTCAACTAGCAGCAGCCCAGCTCACGGACCCAGACCTCCTCTCGGCGGCTACCAGCCTGCCAGAGCTACGCCTAACCAAGGTCGCGCACGGGCCCAAAGCCACGGCAGTCACTTGCGACGTCTCACTCGGCCAACCCAGGCCGGTCGTCCCTGCAATCTGGCGCCGCCGCATCTTCAACGCGCTACACGCGCTCTCCCATCCGGGTGCCCGCGCATCCGTCAAACTCCTCTCCCAGCGTTTCGTCTGGCGCGGCCTCAGCAAAGATGTTCGGACTTGGGCCACCTCCTGCCTCACCTGCCAATGGGCTAAGGTACAGCTGCACACAAAAGCACCCCTGGGAGACTTCGAGGTACCCAGCCGCCGCTTCGACCATGTACACGTTGACATCGTCGGTCCTCTGCCACCATCGCAAGGCCAAACTTATCTCCTCACGATGGTCGACCGCTACACACGCTGGCCTGAGGCAGTGCCGCTGACCTCCACCACCACAGCTGACATCGCCAGGGCGTTCGTTAACACCTGGGCCGCAAGGTTCGGCGTACCAGCCGACATAACCTCCGACAGAGGCGCCCAGTTCACCTCCGAACTCTGGACGGCCACAGCACGCAACCTCGGGGTGACGCTCCACCGAACCACGGCGTACCACCCGCAGGCCAATGGGCTGTGTGAACGCTTCCACAGGTCACTCAAGGCCTCACTCCGCGCCGGCCTGCAGGACAGTACCTGGACTGACCGCCTACCGTGGGTGCTACTAGGCCCACGCACCGCGGTCAAGGAAGACCTCCAGTCCTCGGCAGCGGAGTTAGTCTACGGACAACCGCTGCGCGTCCCAGGCGAATTCCTTCCGGAGGCTACCACGCCTTGGTCGGCCGAACAACAGCGGCTCAACTCTTTCTCTTCCGCTCAACAGTTCGCCCCACTTCCGGTCAACCGACACGGCGAACTCGCACCTCACGTCCCGCCAAACTTACAGCAGGCACGATTCGTCTTCATGCGACACGACGCGCACCGCGGACCCCTGCGACCCCCGTACGACGGACCGTACGAGGTACTACAAACTGGGGACAAGGTCTTCAAGCTGCGACTCGGCGACAGGGTCGACACAGTCTCCATCGACCGGCTCAAACCAGCACACACAGAACCAGGGGAACAGGTCCCCATGGCCCGACCTCCAACTAGAGGCCGTCCCGCCAGCAAGCCAGCACAGCCGGCGGCGAACCGCCCGGCCCCACCAGCTAGACCGGCGACCACTCAGAGCCGCTCCGGCAGAACCATTAGACCACCATCACGACTCGTCCACTCCTCCTAAGCGGATTCTGGGGGGAGCTCTGTGGCGACACGCCACCACTGGACATAATCCGCTCACGGCGGCACGGACAGTTTAAGCAGACGCCCCCAGTCAGGGGCCCTTTCCTCCAGCAACTTGTTTCCCGCAGGGACAGGCTGCCGGGAGCACTTCCTGTCTGGGGAGTATTTAAGTGGTTGCGCGGGCTTTTCCAGTTCCTCTTTGCCATGAGGTTGATTAAAGCAGTTGTGTTTCACTAACTCTGGTCTCGACTCCCACGTTTGCCGCGGTATCTCAACACAACTCCTTTTTGAATATATTTAATGAACTGGCCTCCACCGCCCTCTGTGGTAGAGAATTCCACAGGTTCACCACTCTCTGGGTGAAGAAATTCCTCCTCATTTCAGTCCTAAATGGCTTACCCCTTATCCTTAGACTATGACCCCTGGTTCTGGACTCCCCGGCCATCATAAACATCCTTCCTGCATCTAGTCTGTCCAGGCCTGACAGAATTTTATAGGTTTCGATGAGATCCCCTCTCAATTTTCTAAACTCCAGTGAGTATAAGCCCAATCGACACAATCTCTACTCATACGTCATTCCTGCCATCCCAGGTATCAGCCTGGTGAATCTTCGCTGCACTCCTTCCATGGCAAGAACGTCCTTCCTCAGGTAAGGCGACCAAAACTGCACACAATACTCAAGGTGCGGCCTCACCAAGGCCCTGTACAACTGTAGCAAGACATCCTTATAATTCCCGGGTATAGAACTTTCGTAAGGCGGGGGCGATGCAAACCGTCCGTCTAGCAATTGGGCTAGGATAAAAACTGCCTACAGCTGGGGGTGTGGTGCATTGAGCAGTGTGTGAAGCTTGTGGTACAGATGGTGGCATGTAGCATTTGTTGAAGGCTTCACTCACCCGGACCACCTGTGTGAGGTCGTTAAACCTCTTCCTGCACTCTGTATGGATCCTGGGGACCACAGTGCTGCCGGTGATGTGCTGCGCTACCTCCCTCCACATGGTGCGGAACATTTGTGGCGAGGGCCTACTGCCAGTTGGCGGGTACAGGACCGCCCTCCTTCTCTCCACCGCGAAAACCAACACCTCCAAAGCTTCATCAGAGAACCTCCGGGCTCTATTCCCTGGGGTGGCAATCTGCCATCATGACAACTTATTCACTGCTCCAGATCCTTGTCCTTCTGCTTCTTCTTGTTAGGATTGTTGGGGCAGCTGTACACCCAACAATGATGAGAATGAGGTGCTGCAGCATCAATGAACCTCCCCTTTAAATAGTGAAAAAAGCAATCATGACTTGCAATTAAACTGCCTCCAATATTGGTCCAGCTTTTCAGTGTAATGCCAATGAGCTTGGGTTTTTAAACTATATTTATGACTGCAATCATTT
Source organism: Somniosus microcephalus (assembly GCF_052327205.1). Taxonomy (NCBI): domain Eukaryota; kingdom Metazoa; phylum Chordata; class Chondrichthyes; order Squaliformes; family Somniosidae; genus Somniosus; species Somniosus microcephalus. The sequence continues at coordinate 17,843,209 of NC_140998.1, forward strand.
TAATGAGGAGTGAGGACGAATTTTGCGTGTAGTCTAGACGATTTTCACCTGGCGCTACTTAACTATTTTCGGTCTAAACACTGCCTATTCCTTGGCTATACGAATTTCTAGCCCAAGGCCTTTTCCACTAAACAATTCTTTACTCTCTGTAAAGTCTGAATCGATCCTAGGCTCAAGTTCTGTTCCTATATCTGGCGAGATAGTGCTCCTGGACCGAATACTATATAATCTACATGATGTGTGATTCGTCTCGTATATTTTGGGGAGAAAAATTCATCCCCTTAGCACTGCCCGTTAGCGCCAGTAGATGGTGCTAATGGGCAGTAGATGGCGCTAATGTGGTGTTGCGAGCTGTAACAACGGCTCCTGTCGAATCCAGTGCCACACGCCAAATTGGGACCCCCCCATAACACAGACGGTAACAGCGATCGCCGGGGACATCAACGCCATGGCAAGGGTGACATCAGTGAGTGTGTAACGCTCACTCAACGCCCGATCTGCCAAATTGCTTCTCGCCACTTACCTCCCCGCCTAGAGTAAACAACGACAGAGAGAGCTGGTGTGCAGCACCAGGAAGCCGGCTCCAGGGATGTTATTTAAAGGGTTCAGCCCCAATCACTCGCACCTGACAGGTTAGTGAAATTTCAGTGCATGTGTGCTAGTTCCTGATACTGCAACAGTTTTATTTAGTGATTTGAAGGTTCTTTGGTATCAGGAGTGTTGTGGCAAGTAGAAAAGTGCAACACTTAGTCTTGAAAGATTCAACCTACAACACTTGCTAAAAGTCATGGAGGCTCTATTGGCAGTCCACCTCGCCCTCCAGGATCTATGGTGGAGGGAGTGGCGGCAATGAGGAAGATGGGAACATGTGCGCAGAGGGAGGAGGAAGAAGAAGAGGAGGAAGAAGACTAGGAACAGTAGGGAGGGCGGAGTCAGCTGGACAATCGGACTTCCGGACGGGCGGTCCATGACCGGCTCATCAGACTCCAATTTGAATGAATGAAACCCCAGATCCCCGTTGCTCACCACATCCCCATCATACCATGCCTGTGTTATGCCATATCACAGCGTCTTCCTGGGTGCAAAGGTGAAATGAGAGAGACCAGAAAATATTCCAAACTCTGTTAATAAATTTATGCATAAACATATCACACATATCACATGCATTCTAATAACTAATGACCATTTTTCCTGGCATAGTTGAATAGCTGTCATTGTGTGCAAGGTGTAAGATGTGGGTGTGAGTGTTGCTAGGTAGAGATTGTTGGTGGGTGAGTGCTGGGCGCTCTGGTGCATTGATCAGTGTGTGAAGCTTGTGGTATAGATGGTGGTATGTAGCATTTGTTGAAGCCTTCGCTCACCCTGCCACCTGTGTGAGTTTGTTAAAGTTATTCCTGCACTGGGTGTGGGTCCTAGGGACTGTCCATGATGTGGTGTGTCACCTCCTTCCACATAGTGCGGCAAACGTGTGGCGAGGGCCTCCTGCCAGTTGGTGGGTCCAGGACCGGCCGTCTTCTCTCCAGCACTAAAACCAATGCCTCCAAAGCTTCATGGGAAAACCTGCAGGCTCTCTCCCTGGGGCAGCATTCTGCCATCAGGATGTGTAAATAAGTGCTCCTTCTCCTTGGCCTTCGTCTTCTTCTTATGGTTGTTGAGGCAGCTGCACACCCAACAATACTGAAATGAGGTGCTGCAGCATCAATGGACCACCCCTTTAAGTAGTGGAAAAAGCCTGTAGCAATCATCACTTGCGTTTAGACTACACCCGATATTGGTCCATCTTTTCAGTATAACGCCAATGAGCTAGGGTTTTTAGACTAGATTTATGGCTCCAATCATTTTAATGAGGAGTGAGGGCGAATTTTGCATGCAGTCTAGACAAGTTTTACCTGGCACTAATTCACCATTTTTAGTCTAAACACTGCCCATTCCTTGGCTATAAAGAATTTCTAGCCCTTAGACTCTAACCTCATTCTTCTTTCTATTTTGTCATGACATAAAAAAAAAAGAAAGTCTTGCATTTCTATAGCGTCTTTCACGATCTCAGGATGTCCTAAAGCACTTTACGGCCAATGACGTGCAGTCACTGTTGTAATGTAGGAAACGCGGCAGCTAAGTTGCGCACAGCAAGCTCCCACAAACAGCAATGTGATAATGACCAGATAATCTGTTTTAGTGATGTTGATTGAGGGATGAATATTGGCCAGGACTCCCCTTCTCTTCTTCACAATGGTGCCATGGGATCTTTTACGCCCACCTGAGAGAGCAGGCGGAGCCTAAGTTTAACGTCTCATCCGAAAGACGGCACCTCCAACAGTGCAGCACTTCCTCAGTACTGCACTGGAGTGTCAGCCTAGATTTTTGTGCTCAAGTCTCCGGAGTGGGACTTGACCCACAACCTTCTGACTCAGAGGCGAGAGAGCTACCTACTTAGCCACGGCTGACACAAATATAATTAATTCTCAAGATGTGGGCTTCGCTGGCATTTATTGCCCATCCCTAGTTGCCCTTGAGAAGGTGGTGGTGAGCCTTCTTCTTGAACTGCTGCAGTCCATGCGGTGAAGGTACTCCCACAGTGCTGTTCGATTAGGAGTTCCAGGATTTTCACCCAGCGACTATGAAGGAACGGCAATATATTTCCAAGTCAGGATGGTGTGTGACTCGGAGGGGAACTTGGAGGTGGTGGTGTTCCCGTGTGCCTGCTGCCCTTGTTCTTCTAGGTGGTGGACGTTGCAGGTTTGGGAGGTGCTGCTGAAGAAGCCTTGGTGAGTTGCTGCAGTGCATCTTGTAGAGAGTGCACAATGCAGGCACAGTCTGTGATAGGGTGGAAGGCAGGAGAGATTAAATGACAAAAGGGATGATGGTGTGAGGCAAAAGGAGGTGGTAATGGGACAAGTAAAGAAACAAAAGATGAGTCTAGAGGAGTCATAGGCCTAGAAATTCAGTGGCCTGCGCCACCAGTTTGCGCCCAAAGAGGGCTTTTGCGCCACTGTGCAAACCTACCGCGATATTTAGCGGGGCGCTAATGGCGGCGTTAGCCAGTAGCGCTGCGCCGCCACCGATGACGTCATCGGTGTGCGCAGCGCCCCGCTGGCCATATTTGGTTGCTGCCGCCTCCCCCACGCCGGCCGCAAACAGCGACCGGTACACGGGGCCTACCTGTGGCAGTAGTGGGGCGAGTTAAGGTGGAGGTGCGGCCGGCCACTTTTTCGGCGGCCGCCTGACCGCACCTCCGTCCCCGGCCACCTACACCACCCCCCCGCGGCATTGCCGGCTGTTTCCAGAGAGCCCGGCACTTCTCCTTGGTGCCGGGCTCATTTGCCGGCACTCGCGAGCGGGGATCGCGCTGTTGCAGGCACCTCCCCCTTAAGAGTGAGAGGAAGGCCTGCAGTACCGCAGGCTGCCGTGCCGCAGCGGGTGGCGCTGCGGCACTTTGCATGCCGATATTCAGTTTCAGCGCCCCAAGCGGGGCGCCGAAACCCTTGTTTAGCGGCCGGCTTCCACTTGGGGCGCTGAAACTGAATTTCCCGCTGGCGCAAGTGGCTCCACGCGCAGCGGTAATTCCGGCGCCCAGGCGAGCTGGACGCCCCTAACTGAATTTCTAGGCCATAGAGTTATACAGCACAGAAAGAGGCCCTTCAGCCCATCATGTCTGCACCGGCCATCAAGCCCTGTCTAATCCAATCCCATTTTCCAGCACTTGGTCCGTAGCCTTGTATACTATGGCGTTTCAAGTGCTCATCTAAATGCTTCTTGAATGTTGTGAGGGTTCCTGCCTCTACCTCCCTTTCAGGCAGTGAGTTCCAGATTCCAACCACCCTCTGGGTGAAAAAGTTTTTCCTCAAATCCCCTCTAAACCTCCTGCCCCTTACCTTGAAACTATGCCCCCTGGTTATTGACCCCTCTACTAAGGGGAAAAGTTCCTTTCTATCTACCCTATCTATGCCCCTCATAATTTTGTACACCTCAGCCAGGTCCCCCCTCAGCCTTCTCTGCTCTAAGGAAAACAACCCCAGCCTGTCCAGTCTCTCTTCATAGCTGAAGCGCTCCAGCCCAGGTAACATCCTGGTGAATCTCCTCTGCACTTTCTCCAATGCAATCACATCCTTCCTACAGTGTGGCGACCAGAACTGCACACAGTATTCCAGCTGTGGCTGAGGTGTAAATGACAACAGCAGAATCATTACCAATGTGGTAAACCACTTTTACCGTTTACTATCGTTACACTATAGTTATCACTGTTAGATCGTTTCCCTATAGTTATCACTGTTCACATTGTTGTATCACTGTACGAGGTCGCCTCTTGTCACGCTGCTATACCTGGGCTGACCACTGCCGACTCCGCCCATGGCTCCACCTACCTGCCTGGGTATAAAGGTGGTCGACTGGCTGGTATTCCTCCTTCTTGGATCCGATCACCCACGAGGGTGGGCTCTGTTATTTAGTCAATAAAAACCTATAGTTACTTTCTTAACTCGTCGCTTTTCATTGGACGAATTGATAGGTATATCAATTTTATTGACTAAATTTTAAAATGTCGTCACTTGAGCAGCCAAACAACCAGTCAACGGAGCAGCCAAACGACCAGCCAGACGCCCAGTTACAACAGCCACAGCAGCCGGCTTGGCTGCGAGCCCTCAAACCACCGTACCTGGATCTAAACCCACAAGCAACAAACGCAGCCCTCGACTTCAAACACTGGCTGTGCTGCTTCGAATCCTACCTGGAAGAAACCGGCGTCCCTCAGAGATCCAAACTAAGAGTTCTGACCGCCCAAGCGAGCCCTAAAGTATACGCACTCATCCAGGACATTACTACTTACGAGGCCGCTATCAACCTACTGAAACAGCAGTACCGGAGCCCGGTAAATTCCATGTATGCCAGACACCTCCTAAGATCCCGCCCGCAACAGCCAGGAGAGTCTGTAGCTGAATTTTTACGGGCGCTACGAACACTCGGCAGGGACTGTGACTTTAAAGCAGTATCGGCTGCAGAAAACACTGAAGATTACATCCACGATGCCTTCGTGAAAGGCCTTCGGTCCGACTACTCACGGCAGAGACTGCTGGAATCAAAGGACCTCGACCTGAACACAGCTGCAGCCTTGGCCTACTCCCTAGAAGTGACCCAGCGGGACCTCGAGGTGTATTCCAGGTACAGTTCGCGACTCTGGGACTCGGGCCCGACCCCGACCGCAATACCCCTCGTAGCGCCGCCCCCGGGACCTACCTCAGCGTCGGCGTCCCGGACCCGATCGGCTGCGACTTCGGACCCCCGCGACCGGGCCGCCGGCTGCTTCTTCTGTGGGCAGGCGAAACACCCGAGGTCGCGCTGCCCAGCCAAAAACGCGACGTGCTCCAGCTGCCTGAAGAAAGGCCACTTCGCGAAGGCCTGCAGAGGGAGAGCAGCAGAGGCCAGCAGTGCCTCATGCGAACTGTGGGGGCGGCCATCTTTTATCAAGGCCACAGATGAGCAATGGGGGCGGCCATCTTTGATCCAGGCAACCGACGCCAGCAGTGCCTCATGTGGGTTGTGGGGGCAGCCATCTTCTCCACCATTTTGCCCCACCTCGTGGGCGCCTCCATTTTACCCACCACGCTCGACCGCCACCTTACCTCCAGACCTGACGACCGCTTCACCTACAGACTACAGCGACCCGCTCAGCCACACACTAGCCTCCGTCACACTAGACCAAGCTCGCCCGCATCAGCTGTCCAAGTCAATGATGGACATCAAAGTAGACGGCCACGCCACGACCTGCCTGTTCGACAGCGGAAGCACGGAGAGCTTCATACATCCAGACACGGTGAGCCACTACTCCCTCACTGTCCAGCCAACGCGCAACTGGATCTCGATGGCATCGAGGTCCCACGCCACAGACATCAGCGGCTACTGTGTTGTGACCCTGTCGGTTAAGGGCACGGAGTATAAAAACTTTAAACTCCTCGTCCTGCCCCAGCTATGCGCTGCCGTCCTACTAGGGCTGGATTTTCAATCCCACCTCCAAAGCGTCACTCTAGCATACGGTGGACCCCTCCCCCCGCTCACAGTCGACAACCAGCAGCCTTTAAATCGCCCACCGCGTAACACCTGCGGCCTATCCACCCTCAAGGTCCCGCCACCTTCCCTGTTCGCTAACCTCACCCCCGACTGCAAACCCGTCGCTACCAAGAGCAGGCGGTACAGCGCCGGGGACAGAGCTTTCATTAGCTCGGAGGTGCAGCGTCTCCTGAAGGAGGGCATCATTGAGGGGAGCACCAGCCCCTGGCGTGCCCAGGTTGTAGTCGTTAAGACCGGCAATAAAAACCACCTGGTCATCGACTACAGCCAAACCATAAACCGGTACACCCAGCTGGACGCATACCCCCTTCCCCGCATATCTGATATGGTCAATCAGATTGCTCAATACCGGGTATTCTCTACCATCGACCTTAAGTCGGCCTACCACCAACTCCCTATCCGCCCCGAGGACCGCCAGTATACCGCCTTCGAGGCGAATGGCCGCCTCTACCACTTCCTTAGGGTCCCCTTCGGCGTCACCAACGGGGTTTCAGTCTTCCAAAGGGAGATGGACCGGGTGGTTGACCAGAACGGGCTGCAAGCCACGTTCCCCTATCTAGATAACGTCACCATCTGCGGCCGCGACCGGCAAGACCATGACGCTAATCTGGAAAGATTCCTCCGTACGGCCCAATGGCTGAACCTCACCTACAATAAGGAGAAATGTGTGTTTAACACCTCGCGCCTTGCCATCCTCGGCTGCGTAGTAGAGAACGGAGTCATCGGCCCCGATCCCGAAAGAATGCGTCCCCTCATGGAGCTACCCCTTCCCCACTGTCCAAAGGCGCTGAAGAGAACCCTGGGGCTCTTCGCCTCCTATGCCCAATGGGTGCCGAATTATGCGGACAAAGCCAGACCCCTCATGAAGTCCACCTCCTTCCCCCTTATGAAAGAAGCGCGCGCGGCCTTCTCCCTCATCAGGGGAGACATTGCTAAGGCCACTATGCACGCAGTGGATGAGTCCATCCCCTTCCAAGTGGAGAGCAATGCATCCGACTTCGCCCTAGCCGCTACCCTCAACCAGGAGGGGAGACCGGTGGCCTTCTTCTCAAGGACCCTACAGGGCCCTGAGATCCGACACTCTTCGGTCGAGAAGGAGGCCCAGGCGATTGTGGAGGCGGTACGCTGCTGGAGGCATTACCTCGCAGGCAAGCGATTTACCCTCCTCACCGACCAGCGTTCGGTCGCTTTTATGTTTAATAACAAGCTGAGGGGTAAAATCAAGAACGACAAGATCTTGAGGTGGAGAATCGAGCTATCCACCTACGATTATGATATCTTGTACCGGCCTGGTAAGCTGAACGAACCCCCTGACGCTCTATCGCGAATTACATGCGCCAACGCGCAAATTGATAGACTTCAGACCCTCCACAACGACCTCTGCCACCCCGGGGTCACCAGGCTTTACCACTTCATTAAGGCCCGCAACCTGACCTGCTCCATCGAGGAGGTCAGGACCATGACCAGGAACTGCCAGACCTGTGCCGAGTGCAAACCGCACTTCTTTAGGCCGGACAGAGCAAGCCTGATCAAGGCCACCCGCCCCTTCGAGCGCTTGAGCATCGATTTTACGGGGCCCCTCCCGTCCTCTGACCGTAATGTGTACTTCCTCAACATTGTTGATGAGTACTCCCGTTTCCCCTTTGCCTTCCCCTGCCCAGACATGACCAGCACCACGGTCGTTAAATGCCTGAACGACCTCTTTGCCTTGTTCGGGTTCCCAAACTATATACATAGTGACCGGGGCGCCTCCTTCATGAGCGAGGAACTCCGTCAGTTCCTACTAGCGAGAGGCATCGCCACTAGCAGGACCACCAGCTACAACCCCCGAGGGAACGGCCAGGTGGAAAGAGAGAACGCGACGGTATGGAAGGCCGTCCTCTTAGCCTTAAAGTCTAAGGGCCTCCTGACCTCTCGCTGGCAGGAGGTCCTCCCGGCGGCGCTGCATTCCACCCGGTTACTACTTTGCACTGCCATTAACGCCACCCCCCATGAACAAATGTTTGTTTTCCCCAGGAAGTCGACTACGGGAACCACGCTACCAACCTGGCTGACCTCTCCGGGGCCTGTCTTGCTGCGAAAGCACGTGAGGGCCCATAAAACGGACCCCCTGGTCGAGAGGGTGAACCTCCTGCACGCCAACCCCCAGTACGCCTACGTGGCATACCCAGACGGGCGGGAGGACACAGTCTCCTTACGAGACCTCGCACCCTCGGGCACTCCGGAGACACCACCGCTACCCCCCCCCCACCACCCCCCCCCAATTCCAGCCCAGGTAGACGGTACGCCGGAACCCCAAGAGCCTTCGCCTACCTCGCAGACGCCAGCATTAACACCGGAGAACGCAACACCGCCGCTGCGACGATCAGACAGGCTTACGAGGCCTCCGGACAGACTGACATACCAGAACTGGTAGTACACTTCACCCCGCCGGACTCAAATCTAAACAAGGGGTGAATGTGGTAAACCACTTTTACCGTTTACTATCGTTACACTATAGTTATCACTGTTAGATCGTTTCCCTATAGTTATCACTGTTCACATTGTTGTATCACTGTACGAGGTCGCCTCTTGTCACGCTGCTATACCTGGGCTGACCACTGCCGACTCCGCCCATGGCTCCACCTACCTGCCCAGGTATAAAGGTGGTCGACTGGCTGGTATTCCTCCTTCTTGGATCCGATCACCCACGAGGGTGGGCTCTGTTATTTAGTCAATAAAAACCTATAGTTACTTTCTTAACTCGTCGCTTTTCATTGGACGAATTGATAGGTATATCAACCAACACCTGGTGTCCGAAAAAAATGGGAGCGTTGGTTATGACCTGAAGTTGCTGAACTCGATGTTGAGTCCGGAAGGCTGTAAAGTGCCTAATCGATGAGGGGCAATCTGACATTGTCTTTTATACTTGTGCAATCTTCTAACGTCACCAGAGGAAACAGCAGGACGACGAATTAGGATGACGTGTCAGATAACTGCTACCACCAGATCCGATTCTAATTCTCGGCTCAAGCAGGTCCTGCAGAGAAACTGTCACTGTGATGGTAGTAAACACGCGAACATTTAATTTACAAGGTCACACAACTCTTGTCCTAGCGTCTGACTTGAGATATGTGCAGCGCCTCTGCAGATGTCCCAATACAGTAACGCAAAAATAACTTCCCTTCTCCCACGCACTCAAGTACCGTGACGATCGAACAGGACGTCGTTGCGTGGAGCTTTCTAATTAATTTTCCGCAGCTCTCAATCTCTGTGCTGCTGTTGTTACTAATTCAGTCGGACACCAGCGGTACTGAAAGAAAGAAAGACTTGCATTTATATAGCGCCTTTCACGACCACCGGACGTCTCAAAGCGCTTTACAGCCAATTAATACCTTGGAGTGTATTCACTGTTGTAATGAGGGAAACGCGGCAACCAATTTGCGCACAGCAAGCTCCCACAAACAGCAATGTGATAATGACCAGATAATCTGTTTTTAGTGATGTTGATTGAGGGATAAATATTGGCCCCAGGACACCGGGGATAACTCCCCTGCTCCTCTTCGAAATAGTGCCGCAGGATCTTTTACGTCCACCTCAGAGAGCAGACAGGGCCTCGGCTTAACGTCTCATCCAAAAGGCGGCACCTCCGACAGCGCAGCACTCCCTCAGTACTACACTGGGAGTGTCAGCCAAGCTTTATGTGCTCAAGTCCCTGGAGTGGGACTTGGACCCAGAACCTTCTGACTCGGAGGCGAGAGAGTGCGAGCCACTGAGCCACAGCTGACATCTGCAGAGGCGCTGCACATACTGGACTTTCTTAAGAACAGACAACGAGCATCGAGGGATATAGAGACAGGAGGAGCCCATTCAGAACCTCGAGCCTGTTCCGCCATTCAAAGAGATCAGGGCTGATCTGCGACCTAACTCCACCTACCCGCATTGGTAACTATTAATACCCTTGCCTAACAAAAATCCATCAGTTTTGACATTTTCAATTAACCCGTAGCCTGAATAGCTTTTTGGTGGAGAGAGTTCCAGATTTCCACTACCCCTGTGTGTGAAGAAGTGCCTCCTGACATCACCCCTGCACGGCCTGGCTCTAAGTTTAAGGTGATGCCCCCTTGTTCTGGACCCCCCCCCCACCAGAGGAAATAGTTTCTCTCTAGCAGCCCAACAACTCCTTGAATTCTCTTAAACACCTCAGTTAGATCACCCCTTAGCCTTCTATACTCGAGGGAATACAAGCCCAGTCTGTGCAAGCTGCCCTCATAATTTGACCCTTGTAGCCCAGGTATCATTCTGGTGAATCTGAGCTGCACCTCCTCCAAGGCCAATATATCCTTCCTGAGGTGTGGCGCCCGGAACTGAACGCAGTTACTCCAGATGGGGGCTAACCAGAGCTTTACACCACTGGAACATCACTTCCACCCTTTGTACTGCAGCCCTCTCGAGACTTGAAGTAAAAAGAAAGACAGACTTGCATTTATATAGCGCCTTTCACAACCACCTGTCGTCCCAATGAAGTACTTTTGTTTGATGTGTAGTCACTTGTTGTAATGTAGGAAATGCGGCAGCCAATTTGCGCACAGCAAGCTCCCACAAACAGCAATGTGATAAATGACCAGATCATGGGGGAATAATTCAGTTGCTTTGTGCCCGGTGTCGCTAACGCCTCCCGCGAAATTCAGTGGGAAGTTAGCGGCGGCGATAGCCGGTAGTGCCCTGCGGCGCTGCGCTCCGATGATGACGTCATCACCGTGTGCAGCGCCCCGCTTGCGTCCTGGCTGCAAACGTGGCTCACGCCCCCTGACCTACCGCCAGACGCTGTGTCCGACAGGGTCAGGGGGGCGTTTTTGTGGCCGGGGCAGCGCAAATTAAAGGGCAGGTGCCGGGTGGCCTGTTTTTTTGGGCCGCCTGCCAGCGCCGGCCCCCTCTGGCCTCCTCCTGCAGGGTGCTGGCCGCGATCGGACAGCCCAGCGCTCCTCTCGAGTGCCGGGCTCTTTTGCCGGTACCCCCGCTCCCCGGTGGTCCAGCAGGGCCCTGGTGCGCGCTGCGCTAGACCCCTCCCCTTAAATCAGGGGAGGGAGGCCTGTAATACCGCGATGCTACGTGCCAACACGCGTGGCGCTGCTGCACGTAGCGCCGTGATATTCAATGGGAGCGCCCCAAGAGGGAGGGGGAGCGCTTCCAGTAGCACCCCGCCTCCTTTTGGGGTGCTACCATTGAATTTCGGGCATGGGGGTGCAACATTTTTCGGGGCGCGACCCAATTTTTCCCCCCCATCTGTTTTAGTGATGTTCATTGAGGGATAAATACTGGCCAAGACACCAGGGATAACTCCCCTGCTCTTCTTCAAAACAGTGCCATGGGATATTTTACATCCACCTGAGAGAGCAGACGGGGCCTTGGTTTAACGTCTCATCCGAAAGGTGGCACCTCGGACACTGCAGCACTCCCTCAGCACTGCACTGGGAGTGCCAGCCTAGATTTTTGTGCTCAAGTCTCTGGAGTGGGACTTGAACCCACAACCTTCTGACAGATGGAGTATAATGTGGGAAAGTGCGAGGTTATCCACTTTGGCAGGAAAAATAAAAAAGCAAATTATTATTTAAATGGAGAGAGATTACAAAATGCTACAGTTCAGAGGGACCTGGGGGGTCCTTGTGCATGAAACACAAAAAGTTAGCATGCAGGTACCGCAAGTAATCAAATAGGCAAATGGAATGTTGACCTTTAGTTCAAGGGGGTTGGAGTATAAAAGCAGGGAAGTCCTGCTACAACTGTACAGGGTATTGGTGAGACCACACCTTGAGTACTGCGTGCAGTTTTGGTCTTCTTATTTAAGGAAGGATATACTTGCATTGGAGGCAGTTCAGAGACGATTCACTAGGTTAATTCCAGAGATGATGAGGTTGACTTATGAGGAAAGGTTGAGCAGACTGGGCCTATACTCATTGGAATTTAGAAGAATGAGAGGTGATCTTATTGAAACATAAGATACCGAGGGGGCTCGACAAGGTAGATGCAGAGAGGATGTTTCCCCTCGTGGGGAGATCTAGAACTCAGGGGCACAGTTTCAGAATAAAGGATCGCCCTTTTAGAACTGAGATGAGGAGGAATTTCTTCTCTCAGAGGGTCGTAAATCTGTGGAATTTTCTGCCCCAGAGAGCCGTGGAGGCTGGGTCATTAAATACATTTACGGTGGAAATAGACAGATTTTTGCAAGATAAGGGAGTGAAGGGTTATGGGGAGCGGGCGGGGAAGTGGCTTTGAGCCCAAGATCAGCCATGATCTTATTGAATGGTGGAGCAGGCTCGAGGGGCCAAGTGGCCTATTCCTGCTCCTATTTCATGTGTTCTTATGTTCTCAGAGGTGAGGTTGCTGCCAGCTGAGATAGCTGACATAGTTGACTAGATCATAGAGAGGTTAGATAATCATCATCATCTCCATCATCAACGTACATCGCACCATTAACATCACAAGATGGAGAAGTCGAGTCTGGAGGTAGCTTGGTTGGAGAAGCCTCTTATTAAGGAGAGTGGTGAGAATGTGGAACTGGTTGCCACAGGGAGTGGTTGGAGTAGATAGCGGTGATGTGTTTAAGGACAGGCCTGGTGAGGGAGAAGGGAGGGTTGGGTGGGAAAAGGTCATTAGAGTGGGAGGAGGTTCGTGTGGTGTTTAAACACCGATGTAGACCAGTTGGGTCAGATAGTCTGTTTCTGTGCTGTTCTAAGTTCTATGTAATTCTTTGAAACAAAGGGGGAAGAACCCAACAGGCTCACTAATGTCCTTTAAGTGTGTTGGTGTGAGTAAGGATGTGCAGGAGTAGGGTAGGGAAGGCAGAGTGATGAGGCTGTGATGAGAGGCACAGCAGGATGAAGTTGAGTGTCGCTTTGTACTAACGTTTCCTGATCTAATGAGATCATTGAAATGGTTGCGGCACTGCACCCAGGTCCTCCTGAACACATACCTGCTTGTGACCTCCTCTGCAATCTGCAACCAAGCTGTGTTCCGCCCATCGTGCTCTGCGTGCTGTGACTCCCTCCATAAGCATATGAAGGGAGTCATCGGAGATCCTGGGTGCAGCCCTCTGCCTCTGTGCAGTCATTGTCGGTGTTTGCAGCACACCAATGCTGTAGTGCACTGTGTTAGATTAAACTTCAAATGTAATGTGGCCATGGTCCCTTTAAAGAACCTGGCTGAAAACGCGTCATGAATGACGTCACCAGACCCGCTCCATCTCATTGGGCCGGGTAACGCGCTGGGCGGGGCTCAACAGGCCCCATTAAGGTAAGTTAGTTTTCAGCAGCGGGGTGGCGACCCGCCATAGCCACCGCCTGCACTGGACCCGCCGAGGTAGGCAAAGTTCCGGCCATCATGGCCATTCTCTGCTGTCGGACATGTTTCTGAGATGCCAATTATATCAATACACTAGCTAGTCATTGTTAGATAACTTCGTTAACTGTTAGGTGGTCTTCAATGGCCTTAACTTCATCAACTGTTATCAACTTATCAATTGCATGCTTTGACAATTGATTAGAGGGAAGTCACACTAATTCCAGACAAACAAGGACACAGTCGTCCCTGTGCAAGAGAATGGCTAGTTAAAACGAGACAGGGTGGAAGCAGTGAGTTTCGGCTGATGCATGAATATTCATGCACCACAGAACTATAAGGAAAAGGGTATAAGTGTAAGAGCAAGAATAGAATGAAACACAGCAGCTTTCTAAACAAGACCTTCCACACTGCACTGCTGTCCAGAGGCTTAGGTAATACCAGCATTGAATCTGTTAATTATTTTTTTTATATTCGTTCATGGGATGTGGACGTCGCTGGCAAGGCCAGCATTTATTGCCCATCCCTAATTGCCCCCTTGAGAAGGTGGTGGTGAGCCGCCTTCTTGAACCGCTGCAGTGCGTGTGGTGAAGGTACTGCCACAGTGCTGTTAGGGAGGGAGTTCCAGGATTTTGACCCAGCGACGAGGTCGCGGGTTTGGGAGGTGCTGCCGAAGAAGCCTTGGCGAGTTGCTGCAGTGCATCTTGTAGATGGTACACACTGCAGCCACGGTACGCCGGTGGTGGAGGGAGTGAATGTTTAAGGTGGTGGATGGGGTGCCAATCAAGCCAGCTACTTTGTCCTAGATGGTGTCGAGCTTCTTGAGTGTTGTTGGAGCTGCACTCATCCAGGCAAGTGGAGAATATTCCATCACACTCCTAACTTGTGCCTTGTAGATGGTGGAAAGGCTTTGGGGAGTCAGGAGGTGAGCCACTCGCCGCTGAATACCCAGCCTCTGAATTGTTTGAATACTGTGTGTATGATTGATTCTGCTAAGTGTTACAATAAAGCCTTGTTATACCCAATTGGTATTGCCAAGCTGAATCATTGACAGGGTACCCTGGGGCCGAGTGACCCCAATATGAGGGAACCAACGTTCCCCACAAGGTGCACAGCCGTGCATCAATCAGGAGGTCCCGCGCAGGCCGCTCACAAGCTGTTGCAGCTGAAAGAGATACCGGGCATATGCGGGCGCTGCAAGAGACTGCGCATGAAAAAAAATTAGAGGGAACATTGGTGGGGGGGGGGGGGGGTGGCCTATGACAATTGGCAACCTCGGCAGGACAAGGCGAAGTAACTGCAGGAAAATCCCTTCGGGTTGTAAAGGTTCATAACCTAACTCCTGGGGGAGGAAACTAGTTCAGTAGACTAGGAGTGAGAGCGGTGCGCAACCCGCCGACAATTAAATTGGCCAGAAAAAGCAGTAAACCTGAGGATTGGGAGCAGTTTAGGATTCAACAAAGGAGGACAAAGGGATTAATTAAGAAGGGGAAAATTGAATATGAGAGTAAGCTTTCAGGGAACATAAAAACTGACTGTAAAAGCTTTAGATATGTGAAGAGAAAAAGATTGGTGAAGTCAAGCGTAGGTCCCTTGCAGTCAGAATCAGGAGAATTTATAATGGGGAATAAAGAAATGGCAGACCAATTAAATACATATTTTGGTTCTGTCTTCACAAAGGAGGACACAAATAACCTTCTAGAGATGTCGGGAACATAGGGTCTGATGAAAGGGAGGAACTGAAAGAAATCAGTATTTGTAGGGAAATGGTGTTAGGGAAATTGATGGGATTGAAGGCCGATAAATCCCCAGGGCCTGATAATCTACACCCAAGGGTACTTAAGGAAGTGGCCCTAGAAATAGTAGATGCATTACTGATCATCTTCCAACATTCGATGGAATCTGGAACAGTACCCATGGATTGGAGGGTAGCTAATATTACCCCACTATTCAAAAAAGGTGGTAGAGAGAAAATGGGGAATTACAGACCGGTAAGCCTGACATCGGTAGTGGGGAAAATGCTAGAGTCCATTATAAAAGATGTAATAGCAGAGCACTTGGAAAACAGTGACAAGATCGGACAAAGTCAACATGGATTTACAAAAGGTAAATCATGCTCGACTAATCTACTGGAATTTTTTGAGGATGTAACTGGTAAAATAGATAAGGGAGAACCAGTGGATGTGGTGTATTTGGACTTTCAGAAGGCTTTCGATAAGGTCCCACATGCGAGATTAACGTGTAAAGTTAAGGCACATGGGATTGGGGGCAAGGTATTGACTTGAATAGACAACTGGTTGACAGACAGAAAGCAAAGAGTTTAAATAAATGGGTCTTTTTCCAAGTGGCAGGCAGTGACTAGTGGGGTACCACAGGGATCGGTCCTTGGACCCCAGCTATTCACAATATATATTAATGATGATCTAGACAAGGGAACTAGATGTAATATCTCCAAATTTGCAGACGACACAAAGCTGGGTGGACGTGTGTGCTGTGAGGAGGATGCCGAGAAACTCCAGGATGATTTGGACAGGTTGGGTGATTGGGCAGATGCATGGCAGATGCAATATAACGTGGATAAATGAGAGGTTATCCACTTTGGTGGCAAAAACAGGAAGGCAGATTATTATCTGAACGGCAATAGATTGGGAGAAGGGGAAGTGCAATGAGACCTGGGTGTCCTTGTGCACCAGTCGCTGAAGGTAAGCATGCAGGTGCAGCAGGCAGTTAAGAAGGCAAATGGTATGTTGGCCTTCGTAGCGAGAGGGTTTGAGTACAGGAACAAGGATGTCTTGCTGCAGTTGTACAGGGCCTTGGTGAGACCACATCTTGAGTATTGTGTGCAGTTTTGGTCGCCTTATCTGAGGAAGGATGTTCTTGCCATGGAAGGAGTTCAGCGAAGATTCACCAGACTGATACCTGGGATAGCAGGAATGACGTATGAGGAGAGATTGGGTCGATTGGGCTTGTACTCGCTGCAGTTTAGAAGAATGAGAGGGCATCTCATTGAAACTTATAACATTCTGACAGGACTGGACAGACTAGATGCAGGGAGGATGTTCCTGATGGTCGGGGAGTCCAGAACCAGGGGTCACAGTCTAAGGATAAGGGGTAAGCCATTTAGGACAGAAATGAGGAGGAATTTCTTCACCCAGAGAGTGGTGAACCTGTGGAATTCTCTACCAGAGAAGGCAGTAGAGGCCAATTCATTAAATATATTCAAGAAGGAGTTGGATATATTTCTTAAGGCTAAAGGGATCAAGGGGTATGGGGAGAAAGCAGGGACCGGGTACTGAAATTGGATGATCAGCCATGATCGCATTATATGTCCTCTCGTTGGATCTTATGCTATCCCTAATTTCCCTTGTTAGCTACGGTTGAGTCACCTTTTTTGTTTTATTTTTATGCCAAACTGGGATGAACAAATTCTGTAGTTCATCCATGCGGTCTTTGACTGTTTACCATTGCCTATCCACTGTCAACCCTTTGAGTGACATTCCCCAATCAATCCTACCCAACTCGTGCCTCAGGCCATCGTAGTTTCCTTTATTTAAATTCAGGACCCTAGCCTCTGAGTCAACTACTTCATTCTCCGTCTTAATGAAGAATTCGATCATATTATGATCGCTCCGACCCAAGGGGCCTCGTACAACAAGATTACTAATTAATCCTTTCTCATTACATAATACCCAGTCTGAGATGGCCTGATTTCTGGTTGGTTCCTCAACACATTGGTCCAGGAAACCATCCCGGAAACACTCCAGGAATTCCTCCTCCAATTTGGTTAGCCCAATCTATATGTAGATTAAAGTCACCCATGATGTCTACTGTGCCATTATTGCACTCTTCTCTAATTTCCCTTTTAATGCCATCCCCAACCTCCGCATTACTGTTTGGAGGTCTATATACCACTCCCACTAACGTTTTCTGCCCCTTGGTATTTCTCAATTCTACCCATACAGATTCCACATCATCAGAGCTAATATCCTTCCTTACAATTGTGTTAATCCCTTCTTTAACCAGCAATACTACCCCACCTCCCTTTCCTTTTTGCCTATCTTTCCTGAATATTGAATACCCCTGGATGTTGAGTTCCCAGCCTTGGCCACCCTGGAGCCATGTTTCCGTAATCCCAATCAAATCATATTCATTTACCTCTACTTGCACAGCTAATTCATCCACCTTACTACGAATGCTCCCCACATTAAGACACAAAGCCTTCAGGCTTGTTTTTTTAACGCTCTTAGACCTATTCGAATTATTATTTACTGTGGCCATGTTTGATTTAAACCGTTGATTTCCCTGACTGCCACTTTTGTTTTTCTCCTTCCTATCTTTTGCTTTTATCCTCGTCTCCCTTTCCTCTGTCCCCTTGCTCAGGTTCCCAACCCCCTGCCATTTTAGTTTAAACCCTCCCCCACAGCACTAGCAAACACTCCCCCTGGGACATCGGTCCCGGCCCTGCCCAGGTGCAAATCGTCCGGTTTGAACTGGTCCCACCTCCCCCAGAACCGGTTCCAATGTCCCAAGAATTTGAATCCCTCCCCCTCGCACCATTCCTCTAGCCACGTATTCATCTGAAATATCCTTATATTTCTACTCTGACTAGCACGTGGCACTGGTAGCAATCCTGAGATTACTACCTTTGAGGTCCTATTTTTTAATTTACCTCCTAACTCCCTATATTCAGCTTTTAGGACCTCATCCCATTTTTTACCTATATCGTTGGTACCTATATGCACCACGACAACTGGCTGTTTACCCTCCCCTTCCAAAATGTTCTGCAGCCGCTCTGAGACATCCTTAACCCTTGCACCAGGGAGGCAACACACCATCCTGGAGTCTCGTTTGCGGCCGCAGAAACGCCTATCTATTCCCCTTACAATAGAATCGCCTATTACTATAGCTCTACCCCTCTTTTTCCTTCCGTCCTGTGCAGCAGAGCCACCCCTGGTGCCAGGAAGTTTGCCAGATAGGGTGAGATGAAGAGGAGTGAGGAGGAGGACATCATAAACGCTGGCACAGACCTGTTGGGCCGAATGGCCTGTTTCGGTGCTGCAAATTCTATATAATTCTGTGTAAAAGCGCATCAGCTAACATCTTACTGTTCCACAGCAGAGCACCTCGTATTGTCCAACTGAAAGGAACTCATTACCATGGCTGCGGACTCCATCTTTACATAGAAGGTGCGCTTCTAATGGTAGAAAATGCTCAACGTGAACAAAATTTATATTCACCTCACCCCTAATGGGTGATTATTAAACACAGTGTGACAGAAAAAAAGTCTATTTGCCAACCCTGTAATTACCTCCGTTCATGCCTGTACAGAGTTTTGCACTGTATCAGTTAGCAAACTCACAAATTAATTCAATGTGACACCACACGGGCTTATTAGACCCCAACAGCACAGCTGATACCAGTCTTCTGAGAGACGGTTGTTCAAATAAAAATCAACGCCGCGATCTCTCCTCACATTCAGCGCCTCTGTGCTCACCTGTCCTTGGGGATTAGTGTCGCAAATGAGCAAATCAAAAAAGTAAAATGCTACAAGCACCAAGGTGTTTTATCTCCCTATTTTGAGTCCGCTGTGTAATGCGTGAGTGTTGACTCCCTGCCTGTGCTGTTTTACCACAGTCGCTGATCCAGATAAAATAAATAAGTTAAATAGCGGAAATAGGAAGTTAACACGAATTCGTTAACCCATGTGGTGAAAATAGCACACAGAAGGAAAGAAAAGAATGACTTGTGTTTCTATAGCGTCTTTCACAGCCTCAGGACGTCCCAAAGCGTTTTACAGCCAATGAAGTGGAGTCACTGTTGTAATGTGGGGAAACGCGGCAGCCAACTTGCGCACAGCAAGCTCCCACAAACAGCACTGTGACAATGACCAGATAATCTGTTTTAGTGATGTTGATTGAAGGATACATTTTTTTTTTTTTGGCCCGGGACACCGGGGAGAACTCCCCTGCTCTTCTTCGAAATAGTGCCGTGGGATCTTTTCCGTCCACCTGAGAGAGCAGGCGGGGCCTCAGTTTAACATCTCATCCAAAAGACGGCACCTCCGACAGTGCGGCGCTCCCTCAGCACTGCACTGGAGCGTCAGCCTGGATTTATTGAGCTCAAAGTCTCGTGGAGCGGGATTGGAACCTACAACCTTCTGACTCAGAGGCAAGAATGCTACCCACTGAACCACAGACTGACACAGAGGGAATTTAAAAAAATCCCTGCCCCCCAAGGAGATTTCCTCTGATTGGGGTAATTTTGAGTTCCATTGAAGTCTTCGGAAATGAAAATCGGGAGAGAGATATAACAGGCGGCTGAATCGATATTGCCCGTTCTACACTATGCCCAAAGGCAACACTACCCCCGTTGTGTTTTTAGTGAAAGCATGAACACGAGTATAAAATGTATTTACAAAGAGCAAACAGAAGGGATCTTCTCCTAAGCTCCTTTTTCTTTATCTGAGATTACAAGTGATTCATGACTATTTTAGTTTCATTTGTTGTTGCTTTCTGAATTACTCTTTCTTTTAATGTAATTTTTTTTCTAAGCTGAAACCCTCATCCATGCCTTTGTCACCTCCAGACTCGACTATTCCAATGCTCTCCTGGTTGGCCTCCCATCCTCCATAAATTCTAGCTTGTCCAAAAACTGTGCTGCCCGTATCCTATCCTGCACCAAGTCCACTCGACCATCACCCTGTCCTTGCTGACCGACACTGGCTCCTAGGCCCCTAGCGCCTCAAATCCAAAATTCTCATCTTCGTGTTCAAATCCCTCCATGTCCTCACTGTCTGTGTAACCTTCTCCAGCCCTACAAACCCTCTGTGAACTCGGCACTCCTCCAATTCTGGCCTATCTGGCCTATTGTGTCAGCTGTGGCTCAGTGGGTAGCACTCTCGCCTCTGAGTCAGCAGATTGTGGGTTCATAGTCTCACTCCAGGGACTTGAGCACATGAAGCTAGGCTGACACTCCAGTGCAGTGCTGAGGGAGTGCTGCACTGTCGGATGTGATGAAATATTCCATTCATCACTCATCAGTATTTCTCTGCCTGTGACTGTGGTTGGTTTCAGTTTCATTTCCATTGTATTGTACTGTGTGTAGGGCTCCGCCCATACCTGGCTCCTATGTAAGCTGGCCCAGCCTGCAGCACATCCAGTATGGCAGACCTCTGGATGGAAGATACATTCTCCTCTGTGTGTTACCTTCTAAGTCAATAAAAGCCTTGTTTTGTTTCGCTAACATCGAGTCTCGGATTTATTGAGGCACATCAATTTTATTGACTTAATTTTCAACACAATGGATCAACTCTTGAAACCCGAACGTTTGGATTTGGACCAGCATGCTTCGGACGCATCGGCACGCTTCGGACACTGGTTTATGTGTATGGAATTCTTCCTGGACAATTCCGCAGCCGTCAAAGACGCTACGGACGCTGCGAGTATGAAACTCGGAATTCTGCGGAATTGGGTAAGCCACTGGGTTTACCCCCTCATCCAAGACGCCGACACGTACCCGGCCGCCTGCGACATCTTGAAGGCGCATTACCAGCAGCCTACAAATGAGGTGTATGCTAGGCATCTGCTCGCTACTCGCCCACAGCGACCTGGGGAATCGGTGGAGGAGTTCCTAGGCACCCTGAAAACGCTTGGCAAAGACTGCAAGTGCCAAGATGTAAAAGCCGCAGTGTACACTGACGAGCTTGTTCGCGATGCCTTTATCACAGGCCTCAGCTCCACTTACATCCGGCAGAGACTGCTGGAAAAAACGGGATTGGACCTGAAACAGGCTGCGGACACAGCACGATCCCTGGATGTGGCCCAGAGAAACTTGGACGCCTACTCTTCAGCCCGCGCCGTCCACGCCGCCACGTGTGCACCAAGGGCACCGCCATCTTGGAAGGCATCTTCCCCGCCCGGCAGCCCGACACCGTCGGGGCCCCGCTCTCCCCCCAGAAGCCCTATGACAGCCGCGACGCGTCAGGGAGCCAACTGCTACTTCTGCGGGCAGCCGAAGCACACCAGAAATCTGTGCCCAGCGAAAGGCACCACCTGCTTTAAGTGCGGTAAGAAGGGGCACTTCGGGAAGGTGTGCAGAGGGAACCCCGCCGGAAAACCCGCCACCGCCGCGTGTGCGCCGTGGGAGCGGCCATCTTGGACGCCATCTTGCCTGACCTCGTGGGGTCTGCCATCTTGTGAGCAGACAGCGTGGACGCCATCTTGTCTTGATCAGGGCCCTACAGTGGCATCGGTCACAGTGGACCAGACCAGGCTGCACCCGCTATCCAAATCAATGGTGGACATCGAGGTAAACGGGTGCAGGGTTAAATGTTTAATTGACAGTGGAAGCACGGAGAGTTTTATCCACCCTGAACTGGTACAACAACTCTCCCTAAAGGTGGTCCCTACTCGGGGTACCATCTCTATGGCTGATAAAACCCAGACATCGACCATTATGGGTTACTGCACGGTACAATTGTCCGTTAACGGAACTGTATACGATAATTTTAAAGTATTAATCATGAAGAATCTATGTGCGAGCGTGATCTTGGGCCTGGATTTCCAGTGCTACCACCAAAGCATCACGCTCAATTACGGTGGGTCCCAGCCGCCCCTCACAGTGTGCGGTCTGGCTACCCTGAAGGTAAAGCCGCCTTCGCTATTCGCGAACCTTACCCCTAACTGCCGGCCAATAGCGACCAAAAGCAGGAGGTACAGCTGGGAGGACAGGCGGTTTATCGCGACCGAGGTAGACAGGCTCCTGAAAGAGCGCATTATTGAATGCAGCAATAGCCCGTGGCGCGCCCAAGTGGTGGTGGTAAGGGGTAGCGAGAAGAAACGGATGGTGATCGACTATAGCCAAACGATCAACAGGTACACCCAACTAGACGCCTACCCGCTACCCCGCATATCAGAAATGGTGAACCAAATCGCCCAATACCAGGTGTTCTCCACCATCGACCTCAAGTCAGCGTACCACCAGCTCCCTATCAGACCAGAGGACCGCCCGTACACCGCCTTCGAGGCGAACGGATGCCTCTACCAATTCCTCAGAGTCCCCTTTGGGGTGACGAATGGGGTCTCGGTCTTCCAGAGGGAGATGGACCGCATGATCGATGACCACCACTTGCAGGCAACCTTCCCCTACCTCAACAACGTCACCATCTGCGGTCACAACCAGCAGGGTCACGACTCGAACCTCGAGAGGTTCCTGAAAACCGCACAAAAACTCAACCTCACCTACAACGAGGACAAGTGCGTTTACAACACCACGCGCCTCTGCATACTAGGCAGCGTGGTGGAGAATGGGGAAATCGGACCAGACCCCGACCGATTGCGCCCCCTACGGGAGCTGCCCCTGCCCAACACTCCCAAAGCCCTGAAAAAGTGCCTGGGGTTATTTTCTTATTATCCCAATGGGTCCCCAACTACTCCGACAAAGCCCGCCCCCTCTTGAAAGCATCCTCTTTCCCGCTCTCTGCTGAGGCCCATGCCGCCTTCAAAAGCATTAAGCAGGATATTGAGCGGGCCACGCTACAGGCAGTGGACGAGAACACTCCCTTTCAAGTGGAAAGTGATGCGTCTGACTTTGCCTTGGCGGCCACCCTCAACCAGGCAGGGCGGCCCGTAGCTTTCTTCTCGAGGACCCTCCAAGGGCCCGAGATCAGACACTCCTCCGTAGTAAAGGAGGCCCAAGCCATCGTGGAGGCAGTGCGCCACTGGCGCCACTACCTAGCCGGCAAACGCTTCACCCTACTTACCGACCAGCGGTCGGTAGCGTTTATGTTCAATAATAAACAGAGGGGGAAGATTAAAAATGATAAGATTCTTAGGTGGCGGATCGAGCTGTCCACCTTCGATTATGACATCATTTACCGGCCAGGGGCCCTTAACGAATCCCCCGACGCCCTCTCATGAGGGATGTGTGCCAGCGCCACCGGGGATCGGCTACAGACCCTCCACAATGACCTCTGCCACCCAGGGGTCACGCGGCTGTTCCACTTCATAAAGTCCCGCAACTTACCCTACTCGATTGAGGAAGTTCGGCCCCTGACCAGGAACTGTCGCACTTGCGCTGAGTGCAAGCCTCGGTTCTACCGCCCAGATAGAGCCCACTTAATCAAAGCTACACGGCCCTTTGAGCGGCTCAGCTTAGATTTCAAGGGCCCCCTCCCGTCCGTCGACCGCAATGTTTACTTCCTGAACATTGTGGACGAATACTCTCGTTTCCCATTCGCCTTCCCCTGCCCAGACATGACCAGCGCCACGGTCATTAAATGCCTCAACAGCCTGTTCTGCCTGTTCGGTATGCCGAGCTACATCCATACGGATAGGGGGGCGTCCTTCATGAGTGAAGAGCTACGCCAGTACATGCTGTCCAAGGGGATCGCCACGAGCCGTACCACCAGCTACAACCCCCGGGGTAACGGTCAAGTGGAGCGAGAGAACGGGACAGTATGGAAAGCAGTCACTCTAGCTCTAAGGACCAAAGGCCTCCCTATCTCCCGCTGGCAGGAAGTCCTCCCAGATGTGCTCCATTCGATACGGTCGCTATTGTGTACTGCCACTAATGCCACGCCTCACGAGCGAATGTTTGTCTTTCCCCGGAAATCCACCTCAGGCGTATCCATGCCGTCATGGCTCTCCACCCCAGGTCCGGTATTCGTGCGAAGGCATGTGAGGGGCCACAAGACGGACCCTCTCGTGGAGTCAGTGCACCTACTCCACGCCAACCCCCAATACGCGTATGTCCGGCACGCCGACGGAAGGGAGGACACCGTGTCCATAAAAGACGTCGCCCCAGCCGGTAACGACAACAACCACGACAACAGCAGCAACAACGACCACAGTAACTCTTACCCACCCACTACTCTTTCATCACCCCCGGAAGAACATCGACCAATGGTACCCCCACCAACTACCCCTTCAACAACCCTGGCGGCACCCCCGGCAGAGACCCAGGAGGCCACCGGGGACACCCAGCCGACACCCGCGGCACCACAACAGCCACGTCGGTCGCAGAGGACTATCAAACCCCCAAACAGACTAAATCTATAGAAGGGCTGAATGTGATGAAATATTCCATTCATCACTCATCAGTATTTCTCTGCCTGTGACTGTGGTTGGTTTCAGTTTCATTTCCATTGTATTGTACTGTGTGTAGGGCTCCGCCCATACCTGGCTCCTATGTAAGCTGGCCCAGCCTGCAGCACATCCAGTACGGCAGACCTCTGGATGGAAGATACATTCTCCTCTGTGTGTTACCTTCTAAGTCAATAAAAGCCTTGTTTTGTTTCGCTAACGTCGAGTCTCGGATTTATTGAGGCACATCATCGGAGGTGCTGTCTTTCAGATGAGACATTAAGCCGAGGCCCCGTCTGCTCTCTCAGGTGGATGTAAAAGATCCCATGGCACCATTTCGAAGAAGAGCAGGGGATTTATCCCCGGTGTCCTGGGCCAATATTTATCCCTCAACCAACATAACAAAAACAGATTATCTGGTCATTATCACAGTGCTGTTTGTGGGAGCTTGCTGTCCGCAAATTGGCTGCCACGTTTCCCACATTACAACAGTGACTCCACTTCAAAAAAGTACTTCATTGGCTGTAAAGCGCTTTGAGACATCCGGTGGTCGTGAAAGGCGCTATATAAATGCAAGTCTGTCTTTTTTTCTTTTATCGTGGATCCCCCACACCCTTCGCCCCTCCTTTGGTGGCCGTGCCTTCAGCCACCTAAGTGGCACGCTCTGGAATTCCCTCCCTAAACCCCTCTTCCTCTCCACTTCCCTCTTCTCTCGTAGCACTCTCCTCAAACCACAAGCCTTTTTGCTCACCGCTCCTCATATCTCCTTTATTGGCTTGGCATCCAATCTTTCCTGTCCCACCTCTCGGAAGGCATTCGGCTACATTAAAAAGGTGCTCACCTGGCTTAGCCATCTTTCGTGCCTGAGAAACCAGACGTGTGGCTTGGTCCTTGAGGTAAAAGTTTTCTTTTATTTCAAACGTTGCAAATATATGGATTTTGAGTCAGCTTAAAATTTAGTTCAGACGGTGACTGCCGTTCAAGGGGTCAGAGGGGTCCTTTGATCCCAGATCAGGTTTTGGCTAAACTGATTGAAATTGCTGATGACTGCATAGTTGTAATTGCAGGAGCTCCTATGATCGGAATGAGGTAAATTACACACTATTTACAGCACAGAAACAGGCCATTCGACCCAACTGGTCCGTGCCGGTGTTTATGCTCCACACGAGCCTCCTCCCACCCCTCTGTGTCTAACCCCATCAACATATCCCTCTATTCCTTTCTCCCTCATGTGCTTATCTAGCATCCCCTTAAATGCATCTCCCACACTCCCCCGTGGTAGCGAGTTCCACATTCTAACCCGGGGTGGGCAATTATTTGGGCTGGAGGGCCGGTTAACAAGTTTTGCTGAGCTGTTGAGGGCCGCACACCAATGTTCCCGCTAAGGTGGGCGGCCACGCGGTGGCGGACCAATCCCGAGGTCCCGCGCAGGCCGCTCACCAGCTCTTGCCGCTGCAAGAGATTCCATGCAACAAGTTTAAAGGGACTGCGCACGAAAAAATAAATTAGAGGGAGCATTGCCGCACACATAAAACAAATAGTGTTAACAACAGCGACCACTAAAGTTTGTGATGGCATTTACTGTATAAAGAACCCTTCGTAACAATTATTAACAGGCTAACGAACATGATGCAGGTTCACGAGTCACTTTGCAAAGTGCTCAGTCTGTTCGTTCCAAATGGTCTCAATTCATTCTTACAGTGGAAAGTGAGAGATCGACCCTGCTTCCACTGGCGATTATAACCATGGTGTAAGGCACAATCAAGGATAAAATCATTGACACAACCTTTAAAAACTGCACATGAAACTGCTGCTTTGATGCCTTTTGAAACCTCGCTGAGAAATAATCAGGTGACTCGGAAAATGATTTAATCCGCAAATCGTGCCCCAGGTCAGCCGTCAAATTGGGCTTGTTCATTGTCAACGTGCGATCACTGCGGAGAAAAGCCAAGATGCCGATAGAGTTTGTGGACTTTCACTCGAGAATGGCCACCATTGTGATGCACATTTCTTCCCCGAGTGCCACCTATTACTGGGACTGGCCAACGACAGAAATCTCAACAACCCTCTTCCAGTCGTCACGATAAACTTAAATTGTTCATGGCATGGGGAAAAGGACGTAAATTAAAAACAGTGAGTGCAGCGTCCAATATACCCGGGTCTGTTTAGTTATGCCTCCACTATGCTAATTAAGTGAGATAATATTAAATCGAGTAAATAATTGCACAAGAATTAATAACCCCACTTACAGTCATTGGTGAGAGCAAAGTGTTAAATTGGTAAATTTCAAACAGGCCAACTTATAGTGTTGATCATCACTCCCACTTCTACCCTCCCAAAAATATGGGCTAGAAATTCGGCTCCTTTGTGTCTGCCGTTAGCGCCTCCAGGGGGTGCTAATGGGGCGCAAAGGGCTTATCGTCCGGGGTGGGGGCGAAAAAAGCTCCTCCCGAGAAATTCGGCGGGGCGTTGCTGAGGCGCTGCCCGATAGCGCTGCAGCCCCCGCCATTAGCGCCCCAGGCTGCTGCGCCACCGGCGATGACATCATCGCCATGCACCATGACCCCTTAGTGCCCCGCCGCGACCTCTTACCGCCCCGCGGCAGAAATTCATCTGCACCCTGCATGGGTGATGTCAGCTGTGGGCTGTAACCTACACCGCCATTTTCTTGTTTTTTTTTTGCCCGATCTCCAGGTCGGCCCTCCACGGTGGGCCGTGGTGTGGTCCTGGCCGCCATCGTGCAGCCAGGCTCCACGTCTCAGTTACGGGCTGCCCTGGTGGCCTAGTGTGGGCCATCGGAGGCCCTGCAGAGTGCGCTGCAGACCTCCCTGTTATGTTCATTAATAACTAAACATTCTTATTATGAACACAGCTAGCTTCTAGCTAGTCATTTATTCAGTACACGTTCTCTAGGTACAGCATCTTTAGAGATTCCGCATGTGTGCTTCTGTGTGCAGGCTTCCATCTTGACTACTGCCTTCTGGGTAGCCTAGTGCCTCGTGGGTAATGTAGTCTTATATATATACAGCAATATACAGCTCTACACAGCTCTATGGCTCCACCTAGTGTCCACTATAGAATGACATGTTATTGATCATTATATCCCCCTTTCTTTGAGGTTAAACAAAATCAATATCAATCAACTTTCAAGAAAAACAATAAAGATGATATCAGTAACACTTTTGTTAGTGTTCTATAAACATAAACATTTTCAAAACAGTCAACACATTTTCAAAGCTTTACATTGTACTCAAAGATTAAGTCTATCAGGCTTTTTTACTTCACGTGTGGATCTTCTCAACACGGGTAAGTCTGATGTGTCTTCATGAGATTGCTCTGGTGGTGATTGACAAGATGCAGTTGTGGCATTGTCATCAATCTGCTCTTGTATAGACTCTTGTGTTTTTAGTGTGGAGCCCCAGATGATAATGTCATCAACATAGACCCGAACTCCTTCCAGACCTTCAATTTCGCTCTATGAAAGATTTCAGATGCAGATATTATCCCAAAAGGCATTCTGAGGAAACAATACCTGCCAAATGGTGTGTTGAAGGTACAGTATTTGGTGCTCTCTTCATCCAGTTTTAGTTGCCAAAATCCTTGTGAGGCACCGAGCTTTGTAAAGTATCTGGCACCTGACATTTCACTGGTGATTTCTTCTCACTTGGGAATCTGGTAGTGCTCACGTTTTATGTTTGCATTTAAGTCCTTTGGATCCATGCATATTCTTAGATCATTGTTCTTTTTCTTTACACATACCATGGAGTTAACCCAGTCTGTTGGCTCTTCGGCTTTCCTGATGACTCCTATTTTGGTCATTCTGTCCAGTTCATTCTTGAGCCGGTCACGCAGGGGTATGTACCACTGGCTGAGCATCCTACTTTAGCTGGATCTTGTAAGTGAATGGTAGAACTCCAAATCCTTTGAACACATCCTGGAAATTATTCACTACAGAATCCACCGAGTCATCTGGTCTGCTTATGGCACAGTTTATACGGTAGACTCTCTTAACCAGTTCTAAGTCCTCACAAGCTTTGTCACCCAGTAGTGAATCAAGTCCTTCAGCCACAACAGAAAACATGAGATGATGCACTTTGTCTTTGACTGTCACTTTAAGTCTACATACACCTAAGCTATCTATTTTCTGTCCATTATAGTCCTTCAGTAGTACTGACTTTTTTTGTATTTTGGGCTTTTCTTTCATATTTTTATTGTCACTCATACTGATTAAGTTTGCTTTTGCCCCAGTGTCCAGTTTCAATGGAACTAATGCTCCATTTATCTGCAGTGGGATCATCCATTTGTCCTCTTTTACTGCATTAATTTTATGTTCAGCATTGTCCATATCTGAGGGCTGCACATTTTCTGTATCATTTTTGACATTGTCACATGACACCATTCGTACAAAAAATGTCTCACTTAAATCAGTGTCCTCAATCACATTAACTTGGACTTGTTGCCCTTTCTTTGTTTTTACTTTTGAAAAGCATTGTTTGGCAAAGTGATTCTTTCCATGACATTTTGTGCACATTTTTCCAAACGCTGGGCATTGTTTTAACTGGTGTTTGTAACCACAGCGTTTACAATTAAAAATATCATCCTCTGATTGCTTTTCATTTCTGTCCTGCCCATGTTCTCTAGGTACAGCATCTGTAGAGATTCCGCATGTGTGCTTCTGTGTGCAGGCTTCCATCTTGACTACTGCCTGGTGGGTAGCCTGGTGCATCGTGGCTAGTGTAGTCTTATATATATATAGACATACAGCAATATACAGCTCTACACAGCTCTACGGCTCCACCTAGTGTCCACTATAGAATGACATGTTATTGATCATTACACTCTTTAAAGTCTGCGCCTCAATAATACACGGACTTCGGGAGAACAGTTTAACAGGTACTTTACTGAACAGGAGGCAGCGTCAAACTGAAACTACAGAAGCCTGCTAGGGCCTTTTATACAGGGGTGGTCACTGCCGGTACTGCAGTCTAACACCAGTTATTCCCTTAAAGGTACATACACAACAATTCCTTCCCTTTTAGATAAACAGTACATAACATTCATTTAACAACTAAATAATAACTAATTACAATTACAATTACAATTTTCTCAGTAATATATACATCAACTGAAATAGTCATTTATAAGTTCAGTCTTTGAGGAGGCTTCCTGATCCGGACTGGTTTGCACCTTTCTCGAGTATCCTGTTCTGGCGGTGGAGTCCATTCTGGCTCATTGTCATTGGTTGGTTCGTCAGCTTCCAATACCCCTGCTTCTGAGGTAGACGCAATCTGTACTTCGGGCTCATTACCAGGTGCACATGCTTGTGGTACAGGGTTGGCTTGTTCCTGTGACTCTAGAATCTGGTCAGCATGGCGTCTCATGATGCTCTCGCCAACGTCCACTGTGTACATTAGTGGTCCCCGCTGTGTGCATATCGTGCCTGGCTGCCATTTTTCTGTTCGGTAGTCGCAGGCCAAGACTGGTTGCCCTATCTTGAAGCTCCTGGTTGGCTTCTCATTTATGTGCTGGAACTGTTTATCCTCAACATCTCGTCTTATGTTTGGCTTGAACAAATCCAAGCGACATCTTAGTCTCCGGTTGAAAAACAGTACGGCTGGAGTTTGGTTGGTTACTGCATGTGTCGCATTCCAGTAAGCAAACAGGAAGTTATCCACCTTGTGTTGCAGTGGTATGTCGTCATTATACATTGCCTTTATGGCCTTTTTAAAGGTCTGAACAAACCTCTCAGCCAATCCATTTGTGGCTGGATGATATGGGGCAGATGTGTAATGTTTCACCCCATTATTCTTCAGGAACCTCTGGAAATCCTCAGACAAAAACTGTGGGCCATTGTCGGAACAGATCTGTTCTGGCAACCCATTCCTGGCGAAGATGGTCCTTGGGACTGCAATAGTTTTCTCCATGGTGGTGGAGGACATTTTAATGACCTCTGGCCATTTCGAATGGGCGCCCACAGCGATTAGAAACATTGGCCTAGAAATTGAGTGGGCTTTGCGCCCATTTTGCGGCGCTAGAGGTCATTGCGCTGGACTTACAGCCAGTTCAGAAATTCCCTGGGGCCCTACCATCGGCGGTAGACCGGTTGCGCTGCGCCGGCACCGATGACGTCATCGGTGTGCGCAGCGTCCCGGTTGCCGTGGTGACGGGCCCCAGCGCCGAAATTGAGTTGCGGCCGCCTCGCCCGTGGCAGCCGCAACTAAGACTCTGGCAACCGAGTCTTACAGGAGTTTGCGCCGGCGCATTAAGGTCGCGCGGCGGCCGGCCGCTTTCCCGCCGGCCGCCTGCCCGCACCTCCCTCCCCGGACTCCTCCACCCCCCCCCCCGCGGAACAGATGCTTCTGGGCTGCGAGCCCGGCACTTCCCCGAGGTGCCGGGCTCATTTTTGTGAAGATTTTACCGGCCAGCGGGCGGGTGCAGGCAGCTCCTCCTTAACTGAAGGAGGAGGCCTGCACTTCCCGAGCCTGCCGCACCGCATCGGGCGCCGCAGTGCCGGAATAGCACCACAATGCGGCAGGTAGCGCCCATTTTCTGGCGCAAACACCCTTCAGTAGCGCCGGCAGCCGTTTGGGCGCGGCGCTACTGAATTTTTGGCGCGCGCAGGGGGACTTAGCGCCGGCGCTAACTTTCCGGCGCTAAAGCCCTGGCGCGGCGCCAACTGAATTTCTAGGCCATTGAGTCCATAAATGGACCAGCGAAATCAATGTGTACCCGTTGCCATGGAGATGATGGCCACTCCCATGGATGTAGCGGGGCCTGTAGTGAAGCGTTTTGGACCTTCTGGCATCCTGTGCATCTCTTGGTCATATCCTCGATTTCTTTATCGATTCCCGGGCACCACACAAACGCCCTGGCTAGGCTCTTCATTTTTACACCTCCCAGATGACCCTCATGAAGCTCATTGAGTACTCTGGCCTAGAAATTCAGTTGGTGCCGCGCCAGGGCTTTAGCGCCGGAAAGTTAGCGCCGGCGCTAAGTCCCCCTGCGCGCGCCAAAAATTCAGTAGCGCCGCGCCCAAACGGCTGCCGGCGCTACTGAAGGGTGTTTGCGCCTGAAAATGGGCGCTACCTGCCGCATTGCGGCGCTATTCCGGCGCTGCGGCGCCCGATGTGGTGCGGCAGGCTCGGGAAGTGCAGGCCTCCTCCTTCAGTTAAGGAGGAGCTGCCTGCACCCGCCCGCTGGCCGGTAAAATCTTCACAAAAATGAGCCCGGCACCTCGGGGAAGTGCCGGGCTCGCAGCCCAGAAGCATCTGTTCCGCGGGGGGGGGGTGGAGGAGTCCGGGGAGGGAGGTGCAGGCAGGCGGCCGGCGGGAAAGCGGCCGGCTGCCGCGCGACCTTAATGCGCCGGCGCAAACTCCTGTAAGACTCGGTTGCCAGAGTCTTAGTTGCGGCTGCCACGGGCGAGGCGGCCGCAACTCAATTTCGGCGCTGGGGCCCGTCACCACGGCAACCGGGACGCTGCGCACACCGATGACGTCATCGGTGCCGGCGCAGCGCAACCGGTCTACCGCCGATGGTAGGGCCCCAGGGAATTTCTGAACCGGCTGTAAGTCCAGCGCAATGACCTCTAGCGCCGCAAAATGGGCACAAAGCCCACTCAATTTCTAGGCCTCTATCTCTCAACTTGGGTGGAATTACCACTCGGGATCCACACATCAAGGTTCCCCGGCACACTGACAGCTGTTCCCTCCTTGGCGAGAATGCTGGCAACAGTGAGTCGCCATATGCTGGCCATCCCTTCACCGTCAAATCATAGACCCGAGAGAGTGTCGGGTCATTTCGGGTTTCCTTCTCAATACTTGCGTTTGTAACAGGCAAACATTCGACTATGGTCGCATGGAATATCTCCACAGGGTCCACTGCAGGTGCTTCTTCCGCTGTAGGCAACGGTAGGCGCGACAGCCCATCAGCATTTCCATGTTGTTTCGTACCTTTGTACTCTATGTCATACTGATGTGCCCCTAGAAAAAGTGACCATCTTTGCAGCTGTTGCGCCGTCATCACCGGAACGCCCTTCTTTGGGTTAAAAATTGAGACCAGGGCTTGATGATCAGTCAGTGGGGTGAATTTCTGCCCGTGCAGATAGTGATTGAACTTCTTCACCCCCCACACCAGGCTGAGGGCCTCCCTGTCAATCTGGACGTAGTTACGCTCGGCTGAGGTTAGCGAGCACGATGCAAAGGCTATTGGCCTCTCTGAACCGTCACGGAATTTGTGTGACAGCACCGCTCCAATGCCGTAAGGTGACGCATCACATGCCAACCGAATCGGTAGTGTTGGATTGTAGTGGACCAATACTTCTTTTGAAGTGATTTGGCATTTACATTCCTGAAAGGCACGCTTGCACTCATCACTCCATTTCCATGTTACACCAGTTTGAAGGAGGGCGTTCAGTGGGCGCAGAATTGTAGATAAATTCGGCAAGAACTTATGGTAGTAGTTCACCAACCCGAGGAACGACCTCAGTTGCGGCACATTTTCTGGTGCTGGAGCCTTGACTACAGCCTCAATCTTGTCCGGCGACTTATGCAACCCTTCCTCATCAATCATGTGGCCACAATACGAGATTTGTCTCCTGAAGAACTCGCATTTGGGACAGTTGGCTCATAGCCCATATTCCTGCAATCTCGTGAGCACCTGTTCCAGGTTGGCAAGGTGTTCATTGTCATTTTCGGCTGTAACCAGGATGTCGTCCAAATAACACTGGGTCCCCGGGATCCCTTGCAGGACTTGTTCCATTGCCCTCTGCCACATAGCCGGGGCCGATGCTACCCCAAATACCAGTCGATTGTACTGGTAAAGGCCTTTGTGAGTGTTTATCGTGAGGTATTTCCTAGATGCTTCTTCCACCTCCATTTGTAGATACGCTTGAGCCAGGTCAATCTTTGTAAAACGTTTCCCTCCAGATAGTGAGGCGAAAATATCTTCCATCCGCGGAAGCGGATACTGTACTGTGTGCAGGACTGGGTTCACAGTCACCTTGAAGTCCCCACAGATGCGAACCTTCCTTGGCTCCCCAGGCGTGCTGCTCAATGCTTTCTTCATTACAGGAACGATGGGTGTGGCCCACTCACTCCAGTCCACCTTAGACAGCACCCCCGAACGCTCCAGACTCTCCAGTTCAGCTTCCACAGCTGGGTATATCGCATATGGCACTGGTCTGGCCTTGAAAAATTTTGGGGTTGCGTTATCCTCAATCTTTATGGTTGCCTTTACTCCTTTTAGAGTCCCAAGTCCTTGTTGGAACACCTCTTCCGCGTCAGATAGAATTTGTGACAGACGTCCAGGTGCAACGTCATCATCTTTTTTGTCAGTCACAGTTAGTGTCAGAATGGAATGCCAATCCAATTGTAGTTTTTGGATCCATTCACGTCCCAATAATGATGGTCCTCCATCTTGTAGTATACACATGTATAGTTTCTGTGTTTCCTTTTCGTTATATTCAACTGGCACCCTTATTTTTCCTCTGGGGTAGACCTTTTGCCCCGTGTATGTCTTCAATACAATGGACGTGTCCTTTAAGGGTACATGTGAGAATAGCCGCTCATAGTCTCATCGATTCATGACAGTTAGGGCTGATCCTGTGTCCAATTCCATCTTTACTGGGGACCCTGCTATCATGAGGGTGCCCCAAATGGTTCGGTGATCTTCTTTTGCGATCACGTTGTGTAGCTTTAAACAACTTAGTTGCCTGCTCCCGGAGTCCTTATCACTCTCCTGATCTTCTGAACTATCTGTCAGTTTCTTTACATTCCTGTACTGTTCCCTAGTAGTTCTTGTTGTGTTGGTCTTCTTTTCCGACCTGCAGACTCTTGCTATATGTCCCATTTTCCCGCATTGCCTGCATATTTTGTCTTTAAACCAGCAGTCCTTCTGCTCATGGGTTGTTCTGCCGCAGCGATAGCACTTTTCGGCTCCATACGCCATTTCATTAGCGCTGTATTCTTGTGGTTTCTGTTGTATTTCCGCAGCTCCCCGTGTTGCTGCTTCGTAGGATACTGCCAAGCTGAAAGCCTGTTCTAGCGTCAGGTCCTTTTTTGAAAGTAGTCGTTTCTGGGTTCCTTCACTCTGGAGCCCGCAGACAAACGTATCCCGTAAGGTGTCTGCCAGTCCTGCTCCGAACTGGCAGTGCTTCGATAACTTGCGTAGTTCCATAAGATAGTCAGCATTGCTCTCATCTTTGTGCTGGTTTCTTTTATGGAACTTGAATCTTTCTGCTATCAGCAGTGGTGTAGGGCTTAGGTGTTCCTGTAAGATATGAACAATCTCCGCAAAACTTTTCTCCATTGGTTTAGCTGGGGTAATTAAATTCCGCAATAGGCTGTACGTACTCGTACCCATCAGATTTAATAATACCGATGCCCTCTTTCCATCAGCCACCTCATTTGCCTTGCAGTACACTTCAATTCTTTCCACATACGTGGTCCAGTCTTCTACCTCGTTGTCGAAAGCAGTGATACTGCCACTTTTCGGCATCTTGGGCGATTTAAAATGGCGCCTCCCGCGCTTTTGCTTCTTCCTCAATGGAATAAAATGGCGCCTCCCGCGCTTTTGCTTCTTCCCCAACGGAATAAAATGGCGCCTCCCGCACTTTTGCTTCTTCCCCTTGCTGCCACGCTGCTCCTAGCGTTCTACGGGGTAATGGCGGCGACCCGCAGCTTCGGCGCATCTCGCTTTCCTTCCCCCCCGTTTAGTTTCTCTCCGCTGTCCTGTTCTCGAGCACCGACCGTGCCCTGTGCGCTCCACCCTCTCTCTCTTGTTTTCTTTTCCCGGCAATGCTGCGCGGCCCGATTTGTAGAGCCGCTCGATCGAGCTTGAGCCCGCCGCAGTCCGGAAGGGTCAGCGCGCTATCTGCTACCAGCACGATTTGCTGGAACCACAGTCTCTCCCGCAATTCTCCGAACACCAATGGATTCTTTGGGCGGTTGCTCTCGGTCGACGCCCGTTGCTCAGACTACGACCTTCCAGGACCTTCCTTTCAGGCGAGGTCCCCGTGAGATGATGCCACACTGCAGGTGAGTTCGAACTTACTCATCGCCACTGTAAAGTCTGCGCCTCAATAACACACGGACTTCGGGAGAACAGTTTAACAGGTACTTTACTGAACAGGAGGCAGTGTCAAACTGAAACTACAGAAGCCTGCTAGGGCCTTTTATACAGGGGTGGTCACTGCCAGTACTGCAGTCTAACACCAGTTATTCCCTTAAAGGTACATACACAACACACTCCCCATTAACTGAAGGGGAGGGGCGTTGAAACGCAGCAGCGCCCTGACATCGCCTCGGTTACCGCCCCACCAGGAAGTGGAGTGCCCGACATTGCACTCCACTTCCTGTGTGGGGCAGTAAGCTGAATTTAACGGCCGGGGCGGTACTTTATTGCAAAGGGAATGGAGTATAAAAGTAGGGAAGTCCTGCTACAACTGTACAGGGTATTGGTGAGACCACACCTGGAGTACTGCGTACAGTTTGGTCTCCTTATTTAAGGAAGGATATATTTGCATTGGAGGCAGTTCAGAGAAGGTTCACGAGGTTGATTCCGGAGATGAAGGGGTTGTCTTATGAAGAAAGGTTGAGCAGGTTGGGCCTATACTCATTGGAGTTTAGAAGAATGAGAGGCGATTTTATTGAAACATATAAGATTCTGAAGGGGCTTGACTGGGTAGATGCAGAGAGGATGTTTCCCCTCGTGGGGGAATCTAGAACTGGGGGCATAATTTCAGAATAAGGGGGCACCCTTTTAAATCAGGTCATGAATCTTTGGAATTCTCTGCCCCAGAGAGCTGTGGAGGCTGGGTCATTGAATATATTTAAGGTGGAGATAGACAGGGAGTCGAGGGTTATGGGGAGCGGGCAGGGAAGTGGAGTTGAGGCCAAGATCATAGAAACATAGAAGATAGGAGCAGGAGTAGGCCATTCGGCCCCTCGAGCCTGCTCCGCCATTCAATGCAATCATGGCTGATCATCCAAATTCAGTACCCTGTTCCTGCCTTCTCTCCATATCCCTTGATCCCTTTAGCCTTAAGAAATATATCTAACTCCTTCTTGAATATATTTAATGAATTGGCCTCTACTGCCTTCTTTGGTAGAGAATTCCACAGGTTCACCACTCTCTGGGTGAGGAAATTCCTCCTCATCTCTGTCCTAAATGGCTTTCCCCTTATCCTTAGACTGTGACCCCTGGTTCTGGACTCCCCGACCATCGGGAACATCCTTCCAGCATCTAGTCTGTCTAGACCTGTTAGGATTTTATAAGTTTCGATGAGATCCCCTCTCATTCTTCTAAACTCCAGCGAGTACAAGCCCAATCGACCCAATCTCTCCTCATACGTCATTCCTGCCATCCCAGGTATCAGCCTGGTGAATCTTCGCTGAACTCCTTCCATGGCAAGAACATCCTTCCTCAGATAAGGCGACCAAAACTGCACACAATACTCAAGATGTGGTCTCACCAAGGCCCTGTACAACTGCAGCAAGACATCCTTGTTCCTGTACTCAAACCCTCTCGCTACGAAGGCCAACATACCATTTGCCTTCTTAACCGCCTGCTGCACCTGCATGCTTACTTTCAGCGACTGGTGCACAAGGACACCCAGGCCTCGTTGCACTTCCCCTTCTCCCAATCTATTGCCATTCAGATAATAATCTGCCTTCTTGTTTTTGACACCAAAGTGGATAACCTCGCATTTATCCACGTTATATTGCATCTGTCCAAATCATACTGGAGTTTCTCGGCATCCTCTTCACAGCACACACGCCCACCCAGCTTTGTGTCGTCTGCAAACTTGGAGATATTACATCTAGTTCCCTCGTCCAGTTCATTAATATATATTGTGAATAGCTGGGGTCCAAGGAACGATCCCTGCAGTACCCCACTAGTCACTGCCTGCCACTCGGAAAAAGAGCTGTTTATTCCAACTCTTTTGGAGATCAGCCATGGTCTTACTGAATGACGGTGCAGGCTCGAGGGGCCAAATGACCTCCTGCTGCTCCTACCTCTTATGTTCTTATGTTCTGCGCCAGGCGCTAAATGTCTGGCCTTAACTGGGTTACCGCCCCCAAACGGGGCGGAACCGAATTTCGCACCCAGAAATTCAAATAGTGGTAAAATACTATCTTAAATACACAAAACGTAGTGTAAAATAGTAAAATCTTCCATTACTAGATGAATGAAATTATATGTTGTACTGAAAGCTGACAGGGCTGTTTGGGAGGGCGGCTGGAGTCTGTGGGGCCTCCGATGCGAGAGGCGTTCTCTCTTCAGTGCGCTGAGTACAGGAGCCCGAGGCCTCGCAAGGCCTGAACTACAATCGCCTGCCGTTACCTGGAGCCCTTGTGCTCCGGGATCCATTCCCGTGTCTAAGACGGCGATGAGGACCCCCTGCCATCGTACTCTGGGTACCGGGAGAGGGAAGACGCAGTGCCGCTCTCTGTCTTCGGTAAAAGAGTCATCGAGATGAGCAGCCACAACGCAACTCAGACTAATGTGCAGCTCGAGCTCCGGCTGGCATTCTATTTCTGTCCCATTCAGGTTAGAATGACCCGCGGGCTGTATTTTGCCCACCACTGTTCTAACCGCTCTCTGGGTAAAGAAGTTTCTCCTGAATTCCCTAGTGGATTTATTAGTGACTATCTTATATTTATGGCCCCTAGTTTTGGATTCCCCCACAAGTGGAAACATCTTCTCTATGTCTCCCCTGTCAAACCCTTTCATAATCTCGAAGCCCTCTATCAGGTCACCCCTCAGTCTTCTCTTTTCTAGAGTAAAGAGCCCCAGCCTGTTCAATCTTTCCTGATGGGTATAACCTCTCAGTTCTGGTATCATTCTAGTAAATTGTTTTTGCATCTTCTCCAGTGCCTCTATATCCTTTTTATAATGTGGAGACCAGAACTGTGCACCGTACTCCAAGTGTGGTCTAACCAACTGGTTAACTATTGTGAACATCTGAGAAATGGATTTGTGTGAATCACTGGAGACAAAACTGTATGTTCCTGACAGATTGATGGGGCTGCTGTCTAGCTACCCACTTGACTATTTGTGTATTCTCACACTATTAAAGCAAGCCTGTATACTCTAATTATAGTCTAATTAAGTATTGTCTTAAGAAACAAGTATATCATATGTCAATAACATGGTTAACTCTTAACTGCCCTATGAAGTGCTCGAGTGAGCTTCTCGGTTGCAACAAAACCGTTGCCAGCGGTTCAAGAAGACAGCTCACCATCACCTTCTCTGGGCAATTAGGGATGGGCAATAAATGCCCGCTTTGCCAGTGACGCCCACATCCCCAGAATTAATTAAATAAAAAACAGGCATTACCTGCTTTAGCCCGGGCGAGGCAAATAATGGTATTTCTCAACAATGGCAAAATACAGCGGACGCTGGAATCCGAAACAAAAACAGAAGACCTGAAACTTGACTCTTGTTTCTCACTCCACGGATGCTGCCTGACCTGCTGAGTGTTTCCAGCATTTTCTGTTTTTGAATGGTATTTCTCAGCTGGAAACGTTGAGGCCTGACAGATTAATAACGACAAGTTGTTTGAATTCAGCTGTGCTTTTTCTGGGTTTCGACACATGGCCAGATGGAGGGCTTCATGATCTCATTGAATGGCGGAGCAGGCTCGAGGGGCCGAATGGCCGACTCCTGCTCCTACTTCTTATGTTCTTATCATAGAATTATAGAATCATAGAAATTCGATGAGGGTCTCTGCCTCGACCACCCTTTCAGGCAGTGAGTTCCAGACCCCCACCACCCTCTGGGTGAAAAGATTTCTCCTCAAATCCCCTCTAAACCTCCGACCAATTACTTTAAATCTGTGCCCCCTGGTTATTGGCCTCTCTGCTAAGGGAAATAGGTCCTTCCTATCCACTCTATCTGGGCCCCTCATAATTTTATACACCTCAATTAGGTCTCCCCTCAGCCTCCTCTGTTCCAAAGAAAACAACCCCAGCCTATCCAATCTTTCCTCATAGCTAAAATTCCCCAGCCCAGGCAACATCCTCGGAAATCTCCTCTGCATCCCCTCCAGTGTAATCACATCCTTCCTGTAATATGGTGACCAGAACTGCACGCAGTATTCTAGCTGTGGCCTAATTAGTGTTTTATACAGTTCAAGCATAACCTCCCTGCTCTTATATTCTATGATCAGCTAATAAAGGCAAGTATCCCGTGTGCCTTCTTAACCACCTTATCTACCTGTCCTGCTACCTTATGTTCCATACCACATGAGTTACATTAGATACATCGCATTTCAATTCAAATCGTTACACTGGTGCCAAAGATGGGACGAGAAGAATGAATTTGCAAAAGATTTGCTTTTATACGCAAATGTACGAGAGGTAATTAACCCGATACAGACTTCTCCAATATTCCCACTGTCCAGGGCCCCAAACACTCCTTCCAGGTGAAACAGCGATTTACTTGTACTTCTTGCAATCTAGTATACTGTATTCGCTGCTCACGATGTGGTCTCCTCTGCACTGGGGAGACCAAACGCAGATTGGGCGACCGCTTTGCGGAACACCTCCGTTCAGTCCGTAAGGGTGACCCCGAGCTTCCGGTCGCCTGTCACTTTAATTCTCCGCTCCACTCCCACTCAGACCTCACCGTCCTCGGCCTCTTGCATTGTTCCAATGAACCTCAACGTAAGCTCGAGGAACAGCACCTCATCTTTCGATTAGGCACTTTACAGCCTTCCGGACTCAACATTGAGTTCAACAATTTCAGACCATAACCTCTGCCCCATCCTTTTTTTTCTCCATTTTATTTATTTATTTACTTATTGTTCTCTCTCCCACATGGCAGCTGTCGATCATTCTGCCATTGCCATTTACACTTCATCTAGAGCCATCTTTTGTTTCTTAACTTCTCCCATTACCATCTCCTTTTGCCTTGCACCATCTCTTAATCTCTCTCAATCTCTCCCGCCTTCCATCCTATCACAGACTTTCCCTTTTGTTCTTTCCTCCCCTCCCCCCTTTCCCTGCCCCTACACTTGCTTAAAAACCTGTTCCATCTCCAGCTTTTTCCAGTTCTGACGAAGGGTCATCGACCTGAAATGTTAACTCGGTTTGTCTCTCCACAGATGCTGCCTGACCTGCTGAGTATTTCCAGCATTTTCTGTTTTTATCTCAAATATGTTACTTTCCAGGACTAGCAGAATGTTTGTATGTCCTACCTATATTTAATTTGTAAATAAACGTATTAACACAGTCTCTCTATCTGCTATCAATTCCAAAGTGATTGTTGTAATGATCAATAACATGTCATTCTAGAATAGTACACTAGGTGGA
Source organism: Somniosus microcephalus (assembly GCF_052327205.1). Lineage (NCBI taxonomy): Eukaryota > Metazoa > Chordata > Chondrichthyes > Squaliformes > Somniosidae > Somniosus > Somniosus microcephalus. Next base: position 17,883,980 of record NC_140998.1, read on the forward strand.
GCTATAAAGCTGTAGAGCTGCATACTGCTGTGTTTAGTTGAATGTGTTTAAGACTACACTACCCACGATGCACTAGGCTACCCAGAAAGCAGTAGTCAAGATGGCTGCCTGCACACAGAAGCACACATGCGGAATCTCGACAGACGCTGTACCTAGAGAACGTGTACTGAATAAATGACTAGCTAGAAGCTAGCTGTATTCATAATAAGAATGCCTAGTTATCAATGAACATAACATGGTACCAGGATTGGTGAAGATCTGCTGAAAATTGTGAAAAGCGACATGGAGAATTTGAGGCCACCGGAGTTTTTGAATCTCACGGGAAATGTCGACTACAATTGGCGGACTTTCAAACAACAATTCGAACTCTACATTGCTGCCATCGGATTCGGTACGAAGCCGGATGCAAGAAAAATAGCGTTGCTGCTCACGGTTGCAGGCCCACAGGCGATAGAGGTATTTAATACATTTGTATTTAATCCAGAGGAGAACAGAGAAAATTTAGACGATGTGCTAAAGAAATTTGATACACATTGTTCTCCCAAAAACAATGAAACCTATGAAAGATATGTGTTCCGTTCGAGGACACAGTGGCAAATTGAGACTTTTGATAGCTTTGTGACCGATCTGAAACTGAAAGCACAGACATGTAATTTCTCTGAACTGAAAGCATCCATGATTCGTGACCAGGTTGTGTTTGGTATTCAGGATAAAAAGGTCAGGGAACATCTGTTCAGAGAAACCGAACTGACATTGGAAAAAGCTGTGAAAATATGCCAAGCCAGTGAGCTAGCTCGACAGCACACGAAGACTTTCAGTGAAATCAATAATGATGCAATTGTAGTAAGTGCTGTTGTTGGTGCTGTGTTCTACAAGGGGAAGCAACATGGGCAGAACAGAAATGAAAAGCAATCGGAGGAAGGAATTTTTAATTGTAAACGCTGTGGTTACAAACACCAGTTAAAACAATGCCCAGCGTTTGGAAAAATGTGCACAAAATGTCATGGAAAGAATCACTTTGCCAAACAATGCTTTTCAAAAGTAAAAACAAAGAAAGGGCAACAAGTCCGAGTTAATGTGATTGAGGACACTGAATTAAGTGAGACTTTTTTGTAGGAATGGTGTCATGTGACAATATAGAAAAGGATACAGAAAATGTGCAGCCCTCAGGAATAAACAATGCTGAACATAACGTCAATGCAGTAAAAGAGGACAAATGGATGATCCCACTGCAGGTGAATGGAGCATTAGTTACATTGAAACTAGACACTGGGGCAAAAGCAAACTTAATCAATATGAGTGACATTAAAAACATGAAAGAAAAGCCCAAAATACAGAAAAAGTCAGTACTACTGAAGAGCTATAATGGACAGAAAATAGATCGCTTAGGTGTATGCAGACTTAAAGTGACAGTCAAAGACAAAGTGCATCATCTTATGTTTTCTGTTGTGGCTGAAGGACTTGATTCACTACTGGGTGACAAAGCTTGTGAGGACTTAGAACTGGTCAAGAGAGTCTACCATATAAACTGTGCCATAAGCAGACCAGATGACTCGGTGGATTCTGTAGTGAGTAATTTCCAGGATGTGTTCAAAGGATTTGGAGTTCTACCATTCACTTACAAGATCCAGCTAAAGGGGTATGCTCAGCCAGTGGTGCATGCTCCACAAAGAGTTCCAGCACCCCTGCGTGACCAGCTCAAGAAAGAACTGGACAGAATGACTGTTATGTTCATTAATAACTAGTCGTTTTTATTAAGAACAGCTAGCTTTTGCTAGACACTTTATTGAGCACATGTGGACTAGGTACAGTATCTGTAGAGGCATCCATCTTGACTGCTACCTTGTGTGTAGCCTAGTGCCTTGTGGGTAGCCCACTCTTATATACATACAGCACCACCTAGTGTACCATTCCAGAATGACAGGTTACTGATCATTACATTCCCCTTTCTTTGAGGTTAAACAAAATCAGTATCAATCAATCTCAATCAATAACAACATAAACATCTTCAACAGTCAATACATTTTCAATGTAGTTTTCTTTGTACTCAAAGATTAAGTCTATCAGGCTTTTTTACTTCACGTGTGGATCTTCGCAGCACAGGTAAGTCTGATGTGTTCTCATGAGAGTCTGTATGTGTATTTGTGTTAGATTGTTCTGGTGGTGAGTGACAAGATTCAGTTGCGGCATTGTCATCGATTTGCTCTTCGATAGTCTCTTGTGTTTTTAGGAGGGAACGGCGGTTCCTCCTGAGAATCTGTCCTTCCTCAGTTCTAACAGTGTATGACCTTGGTCCTACTTCCTCAAGAACTGTAGCTTTCCTGTTCCATGCATCTGGATCCTCAATCCTGACAACATCATCCCTTGTCAATGGTTTCAGAGTTTTGGATGACTTGTCATAGTATGATTTCTGTTTCAGCTTTAACAGTTGAAGTCTCTGTCTCAGTTCCTTACTATGCTTTTCTTTTGCACAGCAGGGTAGCGTGGTACGCAACTTGCGACCCATTAGGAGTTCAGCAGGTGAAGAACCACAGTCTAAAGGTGAAGCTCGGTAGCTCAGCAGGGCGAGATAAGGATCAGACTTGCTTTCTGTCACTTCCCTCAGTAGCTGCTTGAGAACGTGAACACCTTTCCTGCCTTACCATTCGACTGAGCATACAAAGGACTGGATGTGATGTGTTGAAAGTCATAATGTGCTGCAAACTGTTGCCACTCCTTACAGTTGAAGCATGGACCATTGTCGCTAACAGCAATCCTGGGAATTCCATGTCTGGCGAAGATGGATTTCACATGCATTATGACACTGCTTGCTGTGGTGCTTGAGAGCAGCGCCATCTCAGGATAGTTAGAATAGTAGTCAATCACTATTAGATAGTCTTTACCATTTAAATGAAAAAGGTCCATACCAACCTTTTGCCATGGTGCTGTTGGTATGTCAGCTACTATCATTGGTTCCTTTGCTTGTTTGTTTTGGTGTTTCTGACATGTCTCACATTTGCCTATCATGTTCTGAATGTCCTTATTTATGCCAGGCCAATAAACAGTGTCTCTTGCTCTCCTTTTGCATTTTTCAATTCCGAGGTGTCCCTCATGAATCCTTTTGAGCATGTCTTGACATGGAGCCCGTGGAATGACTATTCTGTTCTGTTTTAGTAATAGTCCACTTGCAACACTCAATTCTGACCTTATGTGAAAATATTTTGGACAGGAACCTTTTGGCCAACCATGATGAATGTTCTCTATTACTGTTTGTAATACTGTATCTTTTACTGTTTCTTCTGCTATCTGCTTTGATTTTGTGTCTGACATGGGCAGTGCAGCAGTGACCATACTCACATGAACATGCACGTCTTCTTCAGTAGAGCTCACATGACTCATTGTGGGTGCTCGGGATAGTGCATCTGCTAACACTATGTATTTGCCTGGTGTGTAGATCAGTTCAAAGTCATATCTTTGCAGCTTCATCATGAGTTGTTGAATCCTTGGAGACATCTCATTCAGGTTCTTTTTTATGATGGCAACCAGTGGGCTGTGGTCTGTCTCAACTGTGAAGGTGGGAAGTCCATATATGTAGCCATGAAACTTTTCTAGTCCAACTACCAAGCCTAGACATTCCTTTTCAATCTGGGCGTATCGACACTCAGTGTCAGTCATAGACCTGGAGGCATAGGCAACAGCCTTCCAATCTTCACCCTCTGCTTGTAGCAAGACCGCACCTAGGCCATCTTTTGATGCATCCGTTGACACTTTGATTCTTTTTGTTGGGTCAAAGAAGGTGAGTACAGGTGTGGTTGTCAGCACTGTTTTGAGGTTTATCCACGCTTGTTCATGTCTTTCTGTCCATGCGAACTCATTTGTTTTACGTAGCAGGTCTCGCAGACAGGCTGTCTTGGCTGACAAGTTAGGAATGAACATTCCAATGAAGTTTATCATCCCCATGATGCGTAGCACTCCTATTTTGTCAGTGGGTCAGGGCATTTTGAGTATGGCGTTTACTTTTCCCATATCTGGCTCTATTCCTTTACCAGATAGATTATCTCCTAGGAAAGTGACTTCCTGGACGCCAAACTGATACTTGGCTTTGTTGAGCTTCAGCCCATTCTGGCGTATGCTCTGTAGCACTTTAGTCAGTCTCTCATTGTGTTCTTTCAGTGTGGAGCCCCAGATGATGATGTCATCAACATAGACACAAACTCCTTCCAAACCTTCAATTATGTGTTCCATCGCTCTATGAAAGATTTCAGATGCAGATATTATCCCGAAAGGCATTCTGAGGAAACAATACCTGCCAAATGGTGTGTTGAAGGTACAGTATTTGGTGCTCTCTTCATCCAGTTTTAGTTGCCAAAATCCTTGTGAGGCATCGAGCTTTGTAAAGTATCTGGCACCTGACATTTCACTGGTGATTTCTTCTCGCTTGGGAATCTGGTAGTGTTCACGTTTTATGTTTGCATTTAAGTCCTTTGGATCCATGCATATTCTTAGATCATTGTTCTTTTTCTTTACACATACCATGGAGTTAACCCAGTCTGTTGGCTCTTCGACTTTCCTGATGACTCCTAGTGTGCTCATTCTGTCCAGTTCATTGTTGAGCCGGTCACGCAGGGGTGCTGGAACTCTTCGTGGAGCATGTACCACTGGCTGAGCATCCTCCTTTAGCTGGATCTTGTAAGTGAATGGTAGAACTCCAAATCCTTTGAACACATCCTGGAAATTATTCACTACAGAATCCACCGACTCATCTGGTCTGCTTATGGCACAGTTTATACGGTAGACTCTCTTGACCAGTTCTAAGTCCTCACAAGCTTTGTCACCCAGTAGTGAATCAAGTCCTTCAGCCACAACAGAAAACATGAGATGATGCACTTTGTCTTTGACTGTCACTTTAAGTCTGCATACACCTAAGCTATCTATTTTCTGTCCATTGTAGCTTTTCAGTAGTACTGACTTTTTCTATATTTTGGGCTTTTCTTTCATGTTTTTAATGTCACTCATACTGATTAAGTTTGCTTTTGCCCCAGTGTCTAGTTTCAATGTAACTAATGCTCCATTTACCTGCAATGGGATCATCCATTTGTCGTCTTTTACTGCATTAACTTTATGTTCAGCATTGTTAATTCCTGAGGGCTGCACATTTTCTGTATCCTTTTTGATATTGTCACATGACACCATTCCTACAAAACATGTCTCACTTAAATCAGTGTCCTCAATCACATTAACTCATTGCCCTTTCTTTGTTTTTACTTTTGAAAAGCATTGTTTGGCAAAGTGACTCTTTCCATTACACTTTGTGCACATTATTCGAAACGCTGGGCATTGTCTTAACTGGTGTTTGTAACCACAGCGTTTACAATTAAAAATTTCATCCTCCGATTGCTTTTCATTTCTGTTCTGCCCACGTTCCTTCCCCTTGTAGGACACAGCACTGACAGCAGCATTATCACTCATTACAATCGCATCACTATTGATTTCACTGAAAGTCTTCGCGTGCTTTCGAGCTAGCTCACTGGCTTGGCATATTTTCACAGCATTTTCCAATGTTAGTTCAGTTTCTCTCAACAGACGTTCCCTGACCTTTTTATCATGAATACCAAACACAATTTGGTCACGAATCATGGATGCTTTCAGCTCAGAGATATTACATGTCTGTGCTTTCAGTTTCAGGTCAGTCAAAAAGCTATCAAAAGTCTCATTTTGCCGCTGTGTCCGAGAACAGAACCTTTCATAGGTCTCATTCTTTTTGGGAGAACAATGTGCATCAAATTTATTTAGCACATCTTCTAATTTTTCTCTGTTCTCCTCTGGATTAAATACAAATGTATTAAATACCTCTATCACCTGTGGGCCTGCAACCGTGAGCAGCAATGCTATTTTCCTTGCATCTGGCTTCGTACTGTACCCGATGGCAGCAATGTAGAGTTCGAATTGTTGTTTAAAAGTCTGCCAATTGTAGTCGACATTTCCTGTGAGTTTCAAACGCTCTGGTGGCTTCAAATTCTCCATGTCGCGTTGCACAATATTCAGCAGATCTTACCAATCCTGGTACCATGTTATGTTCATTAATAACTAGTTGTTTTTATAAAGAACAGCTAGCTTTTGCTACACACTTTATTGAGCACATGTGGACTAGGTACAGTATCTGTAGAGGCATCCATCTTGACTGCTGCCTTGTGGGTAGCCTAGTGCCTCGTGGGTAGCCCACTCTTATATACATAGAGCACCACCTAGTGTACCGTTCCAGAATGACAGGTTACTGATCATTACAATGACCACACTAGGAGTCATCAGGAAAGTTGAAGAGCCAACAGACTGGGTTAACTCCATGGTATGTGTAAAGAAAAAGAACAATGATCTAAGAATATGCATGGATCCAAAGGACTTAAATGCAAACATAAAACGTGAACACTATCAGATTCACAAGCGAGAAGAAATCACCAGTGAAATGTCAGGTGCCAGATACTTTACAAAGCTCGATGCCTCACAAGGATTTTGGCAACTAAAACTGGATGAAGAGAGCACCAAATACTGTACCTTCAACACACCATTTGGCAGGTATTGTTTCCTCAGAATGCCTTTCGGGATAATATCTGCATCTGAAATCTTTCATAGAGCGATGGAACACATAATTGAAGGTCTGGAAGGAGTTCGGGTCTATGTTGATGACATCCTCATCTGGGGCTCCACACTGAAAGAACACAATGAGCGACTGACTAAAGTGCTACAGAGCATATGCCGGAATGGACTGACGCTCAACAAAGCCAAGTGTCAGTTTGGCGTCCAGGAAGTCACTTTCCTAGGAGATATTCTACCTGGTAAAGGAATAGAGCCAGATATGGAAAAAGTAAACGCCATACTCAAAATGCCCCAACCCACTGATAAAAAAGGAGTGCTATGCATCATGGGGATGATAAACTTCATTGGAAAGTTCATTCCTAACTTATCAGCCAAAACAACCTGTCTGCGAGATCTGCTACATAAAACAAATGAGTTCGCATGGACAGAAAGACATGAACAAGAGTGGATGAATCTCAAAACAGTGCTGACAACCACACCTGTACTCACCTTCTTTGACCCAACAAAGAGAATCAAAGTGTCAATGGATGCATCAAAGGATGGCCTAGGCGCGGTCTTGCTACAAGCAGAGGGTGAAGATTGGAAGCCTGTTGCCTATGCCTCCAGGTCTATGACTGATACTGAGTGCCGATACGCCCAGATTGAAAAGGAATGTCTAGGCTTGGTAGTTGGACTAGAAAAGTTTCATGGCTACATATATGGACTTCCCACCTTCACAGTTGAGACAGACCACAGCCCACTGGTTGCCATCATAAAAAAAAATCTGAATGCGATGTCTCCAAGGATTCAACGACTCATGATGAAGCTGCAAAGATATGACTTTGAACTGATCTACACACCAGGCAAATACATAGTGTTAGCAGATGCACTATCCCGAGCACCCACAATGAGTCAAGTGAGCTCTACTGAGGAAAACGTGGATGTTCATGTGAGTATGGTCACTGCTGCGCTGCCTGTGTCAGACACAAAATCAAAGCAAATAGCAGAAGAAACAGTAAAAGATACAGTGTTACAAACAGTAATAGAGAACATTCATCATGGTTGGCCAAAAGGTTCCTGTCCAAAATACTTTCACATAAGGTCAGAATTGAGTGTCGCAAGTGGACTATTACTAAAACAGAACAGAATAGTCATTCCACAGGCTCTACATCAAGACATGCTCAAAAGGATTCATGAGGGACACCTCGGAATTGAAAAATGCAAAAGGAGAGCAAGAGACACTGTTTATTGGCCTGGCATAAATAAGGACATTCAGAACATGATAGGCAAATGTGAGACATGTCAGAAACACCAAAACAAACAAACAAAGGAACCAATGATAGTAGCTGACATACCAACAGCACCATGGCAAAAGGTTGGCATGGACCTCTTTCATTTAAATGGTAAAGAATATCTAATAGTGATTGACTACTATTCTAACTATCCTGAGATGGTGCTGCTCTCAAGCACATCAGCAAGCAGTGTCATAATGCATGTGAAATCCATATTCACCAGATATGGAATTCCCAGGATTGCCGTTAGCGACAATGGTCTGTGCTTCAACTGTAAGGAGTGGCAACAGTTTGCAGCACATTATGACTTTCAGCACATCACATCCAGTCCTTTGTATGCTCAGTCAAATGGTAAGGCAGAGAAAAGTGTTCAAGTTCTCAAGCAGCTACTGAAGAAAGCGACAGAAAGCAAGTCTGATCCTTATCTCACCCTGCTGAGTTACCGAGCCTCACCTTTAGACTGTGGTTCTTCACCTGCTGAATTACTAATGGGTCGCAAGTTGCACACCATGCTACCCTGCTGTGCAAAAGAACAGCATAGTGAGGAACTGAGACAGAGACTTCAACTGTTAAAGCTGAAACAGAAATCATACTATGACAAGTCATCCAAAACTCTAAAACCATTGACAAGGGATGATGTTGTCAGGATTGAGGATCCAGATGCATGGAACAGGAATGCTACAGTTCTTGAGGAAGTACGACCAAGGTCATACACTGTTAGAACTGAGGAAGGACAGATTCTCAGGAGGAACCGCCGTTCCCTCCTAAAAACACAAGAAACTATCCAACAGCAAATCGATGACAATGCCGCAACTGAATATTGTCATTCACCACCAGAACAATCTCATGAAAACACATCAGACTTACCTGTGTTAAGAAGATCCACACATGAAGTAAAAAAGCCTGATAGACTTAATCTTTGAGTATAAAGTAAAGCTTTGAAAATGTATATGTTTATAGAGCACTAGCAAAAGTGTTACTGATATCATCTTTATCGTTTTTCTTGAAAGTTAATTGAAGTTGATTGATATGATTTTGTTTAACCTCAAAGAAAGGGGGATGTAATGATCAATAACATGTCATTCTAGAATAGTACACTAGGTGGAGCTATAGAGCTGTAGAGCTGCATACTGCTGTGTTTAGTTGAATGTGTTTAAGACTACACTACCCACGATGCACTAGGCTACCCAGAAAGCAGTAGTCAAGATGGCTGCCTGCACACAGAAGCACACATGCGGAATCTCTGCAGATGCTGTACCTAGAGAACGTGTACTGAATAAATGGCTAGCTAGAAACTAGCTGTGTTCATAATAAGGATGCCTAGTTATTAATGAACATAACAATTGTGATAGCACAGCATAAATGAGCTTGATGGGCTGAATGGCCTTTTCTCATTCCACTTTGCCTTGTGTTCCTGCTGCATCTGCTTCTCTGCATCTTTGGTGTCACAGTACAGCTTAGTCACTAAGGTTCCCCAAAAACTCTCCCTACCCCAATTCAAATAACAGCATTCCTCAGGAACATGACAGACCAAGTGAAATATATAAATTCATTTGAAATATGAAGGGGCATTGAGTATATTCAAAATCGATAGATTTTTGGACTCATGGGGGGATCAAGGGATAAGGAGATCGGGCGGGAAAGTGGAGTTGAGGTCGAAGATCAGCCATGATCTCATTGAATGGCGGAGCAGGCTCGAGGGGCCGAATGGCCAACTCCTGTTCCTAATTCTTATGTTTCTTATGTTCTTATGAGGCACCAATGTGCAACGCATTGAACGTAACCTCCGCAGACACCATACACTCACTAATTATCTGGAGGTAATCACAATCACTGTCACTTTAAGCTGACAATACTTTCGGTATGCGCTGAAGACTGCAAGCAGAAAGGAGGTGGTGATGGGCTGCCAGTTCAGCCGTGTGTCTGATGTAGAACAGGACTTGCAAATATGGCTCTTCTGAAGTGTGACAGCCCAGGGCTAACCCTCCCAGTGCAGTACCGAGGTAGTGCGACACTGTCGGACATGCCGTCTTTCAGATGATATCTACAGCCAGCATCACTAATAAAATAGATGATCTGGTCATTATCACATTGCTGCCTGCCATGTTTCCTACATTACAGCACCTCAAAGGTACTTCATTGCCTGTAAAGTGCTTTGGGGCATCCTGAGGTCGCAAAAGGCGCTATATAAATGCAGGTTCTTTCTTTCATGTTCTTTTCCCCATCTCTTCTGAAGACGATTGCTGGAGTACAGTTGAAGCACCCAAGCTGTCCTCCAGTTCCTCACCTCAGTGGCCATTCCTCATGTGTGAGTCTGGACCATGAGTGTTGGCAAGCTATTCGACCGGGAACAGCCTTTCGCTATTCTTTCCTACCCTAACCTTCGCTATCCTATGTAATCCTATCCTAACCTAACCTTCGCTATCCTATGTAATCCTATCCTAACCTAACCTTCGCTATCCTATGTAATCCTATCCTAACCTAACCTTCGCTATCCTATGAAATCCTATCCTACCCTAACCTTCGCTCCACGCTTTATTCATCCGTACTCTACCTCAAACCTGATTCAAGTGAGGAGTTGCAGAAGAGATGGGCACTGATTTGGGAGGTAACATCATTATCAAGGACTTTGGAAAGAGAGGTTGGAGATGGGTTGATATTTTGCAAGGACAGGGGGGTTGAGGGTAGATTTTTTGAGGAGGGGGTGATGACAGCAGTTTTGAAAGGGGTGGGGGCAGTACCTGAGGTGAGAGATCCTTTTACAATGTCAGTTAACATGGGTCTTTACATCTCTGTCCTCCTCCAACCAACCCTACTCTACTCTTTCACTCCCTATTATATCCTTCCCTTCTCATTTCCATTCCCATTCCCAATCCATTCCATCCCTTCCTATTCCCATTCCCCTTCTCATTCCCATTCCCAATCCATTCCATCGCTTCCCATTCCCATTCCCATTCCTAATCCAAGCCATCACTTCCCATTCCATCCCCTTCCCCTTCCCATTCCATTCCATCCCTTCCCATTCCCATTCCATTCCATCCCTTCCCATCCCCCTTCTCATTCCCCTTCCCATTCCCAATCCATCCCTTCCCATTCCCATTCCCAATTCATCCCTCCCCATTCCCATTCCTAATCCATTCCATCCATTCCCATTCCCCTTCCCCTTCCCATTCCCAATCCATTCCATCCCTTTCCATTCCCATTCCCCTTCTCATTCCCCTTCCCATTCCCAATCCACCCATTCCCCTTCTCATTCCCATTCCTAATCCAAACCATCCCTCCCCATTCCATTCCCCTTCCCATTCCCATTCCCAATCCATTCCATCCTTATCTTCCCATTCCCATTCCTAATCCATTTCCAATCCATTCCATCCATTCCCATTCCCCTTCCCCTTCCCATTCCCAATCCATCCCTTCCCATTCCCATTCCCAATCCATCCCTTCCCATTCCCATTCCTAATCCATTCCATCCATTCCCATTCCCCTTCCCCTTCCCATTCCCAATCCATTCCATCCCTTTCCATTCCCATTCCCCTTCTCATTCCCCTTCCCATTCCCAATCCACCCATTCCCCTTCTCATTCCCATTCCTAATCCAAACCATCCCTCCCCATTCCATTCCCCTTCCCATTCCCATTCCCAATCCATTCCATCCTTATCTTCCCATTCCCATTCCTAATCCATTTCCAATCCATTCCATCCTTTCCCCTTTCGCCTTCCCATTCCCTTTCCCATTCCCAATCCATTCCACCCCTTTCCCTTCCACGACCCATCCATACCCTACCTAACCTCTTTCCCCTAAAATAAATTATATTTGAAACATTTTGCAAACCTTGTTTCTCCTGATATTACCATCCAGTTGGAGATGGAAACAAGTGTAGAACCCAGGATTTTCATTCGCTGAAGACTATTTGTAAGTTAGTTTTTCAACCAAAAAAAGAACAGACCTTGGAGACTGAAATCACATGACCATTCTACACATACTGCTTTTTAGCAATCTCATTGGCTGTGGCTAATCATGTGGCTAAGCTGATAGCTTTGGCTTAGATTGACAGGGCTCGGGCTCCATGTTGGTAAAGGCAGGCTGGGTGGGATGAGTAGGGGTTCCCAACTCTGATTGGACCTATTCCTGGAGGTGTCATCGCATGACCTCCCTCCTCCAACCGCCCCCCACACTCTCCCGTCATTGGTCGCCCGACACGACCATTCTCGCGGTGCCCCGACTTCCCACGGCCAATCGGAAAGCAAACAGGCTCTTAATTACCTGACTGGGTGATGCTTGACGGTCAATCAAACAACCTTTTTTTAAAATCTCATCTGCAATACTTTTAGAATGAACAAATGTTCAAAGAAAATGAAAAAACAAATCACACGTAATTTTTTTTTAATGTCCCTTTGATTTTTATTCCCGGGTGTTGCTTGTAGCAGTGTCCAGGAGATTAATCTTTAATTCCTGCAGACTCTAGGCCAATCCGGGAGGGTTGGCAACCCTAGGGATGAGGGAGTCAGCGGGTTTTTGTTTGCACAGTAATGGCTCATTGGCCCTGTTGAGCATCGGCCATTTTTGTGATAAGACTGCCCACATGGTTTTGAGTGCTGTGATTGGCCTGTGGGAAGAATGTGACTGAAAGACCTCCTCTGTTATTGATTTGTGGTAAACTTTACTTATTAAGTCCCAGGTAACCATGTGACGAATGAGGAAAGATAGCCTCATGATCAATGAGCGTCCCTCACTCACGAAGTCATAAGTGGTCCAAACATGGACAACAGAGCTGAATTCCAGAGGTGAGATGAGAGTGACTGCCCTTGGCACCAAGGCAGCATTTGACCGAGTCTGGCACCAAGGAGCTCTAGTAAAACTGAAGTCAATGGGAATCTGGGGAAAAACTCTCCACTGGCTGGAGTCATACCTAGCACAAAGGAAGATGGTTGTGGTTGTTGGAAGCCAACCATCTCAGCGCCAAGACATCGCTGCAGGAGTTCCTCAGGGCAGTGTCCTAGGCCCAACCATCTTCAGCTGCTTCATCAATGACCTTCCCTCAACCATAAGGTCAGAAGCGGGGGGTGTTCGCTGATCATTGCACAGTGTTCAGTGCCATTCGCAACTCCTCGGATAATGAAGCAGTCCATGCCCGCATATAGCAAGAAGTGGACAACATCCAGCCTGGGGCTGATAAGTGGCAGGTAACATTCACGCACACAAGTGCCAGGTAATGACCATCTTGAACAAGAAGGAGTCTAACCACCGCCCCTTGACATTCAAAGGCATTACCATCGCCGAATCCCCCACCATCAACATCCTGGGGGTTACCATTGATCAGAAACTTAAACTGGACCAGCCACATAAATACTATGGCTACAAGAGCAGGTCAGAGGCTGGCTATTCTGTGGCGAGTGTCTCACCTCCTGACCAACATTCCCCGCTATGCTGTGCAGCCGCATAACGGTCTGGAGGTCCCATGCAGGCCGCTCACCAGCCTTTATATGGGAGAAACCGTGCATGCGTGAAAATTTGAATGGGCCGCGCAGCCACTTAAAGGGACAGAGCACCAAAAAACAGTAAGGGGGAACATTGGTCCTGACCCCCCAAAGCCTTTCCACCATCTACAAGGCACAAGTAAGGAGTGTGATGAAATACTCTCCACTTGCCTGGATGAGTGCAGCTCCAACAACACTCAAGAAGCTCGACACCATCCAGGACAAAGCAGCCCGCTTGATTGGCACCCCATCCACCACCTTAAACATTCACTCCCTCCACCATCGGCGCACCGTGGCTGCAGTGTGTACCATCTACAAGATGCACTGCAGCAACTCGCCAAGGCTTCTTCGGCAGCACCTCCCAAACCCGCGACCTCTACCACCTAGAAGGACAAGGGCAGCAGGCTCATGGGAACACCATCACCTCCAAGTTCCCCTCCAAGTCACACACCATCCTGACTTGGAAATAAATCGCCGATCCTTCATCGTCGCTGGGTCAAAATCCTGGAACTCCCTCCCTAACAGCACTGTGGGAGTACCCTCACCACACGGACTGCAGCGGTTCAAGAAGGCAGCTCACCAGCACCTTCTCAAGGGATGGGCAATAATCGCTGGCCTTGCCAGTGACACCCACATCCCGTGAATGAATTAAAAAAAAAATAAAGTTAAAAATGATCAAGAGACATCGCGGAGCAGTTTCAACTGTTTTTTCTAGTAAAAGTTCCTTTATTAATGTGTTGACAGTGTCACAAGAATAGGGTAAACGAGGAGTGGAGTGTATATTATACTAAAGATATGTAGTACAGGCAGACACGAGGTGGAATATCAGGAAATATATACAGAGGTCAAAATTACAAGGTCCACTGCTGGCACAGATCCCCGTTAGTGACAAGCATGGGTTGGGGAACATGGACTACGTTGTTGGAGTCACTATTGTAATGTAGGGAAACGAGGCAGAAGATTTAAGCACAGCAAGTTCCCAGGGCTGACAAGTACTAAACTTACTGCATTAAATTGTGATCAAATCTCTTCAAAGCAACAGTCGTGCACTTAAAAGACTGCAGTAGACAGTAACAGAAGTGAGTGCTGTGACAACCGATGACAGATAAAGGAACGAAGATTATTGCCGACAACAGTGAGAGGAGATATGATTCAAGGGGTTTGAACCAGCGAGAGGAGAAAGTAGCAAGTAGAAATCAGTACTATGCTTTGAATAAAAATCAGCAATGTAGGACAAGAGGGCATCATCTTTAAAATGTTGAAACCCTGTAGACTGAGAGATCAGAGAGAATAATGCAAGGGTCCAATGAAATTTTGATGAGGTCTGATACTGTATTGTGCAGATTCCATTCAGGAACATTTCAAAGGAAAATGTACCGGAAGGCTTTAAAAACAACATGATTGTGAAAACGCTGCCGGAAAACCATAGCAACCATAGCCTTCCACTTACAACGACTCTCTGTGTTTATCTTCACGCATCCTGGACTAGCTACAGAAGACTTTGTGCAGCCTTGGGTAGAGATAACCTATTAATCAATCAATGGCAGGACTGCCGCACGCATTTCCCCATAGTACTGATTTCTACTTGCTACTTCCTCCTCTCGCTGGCTCAAACTCCTTGAATCATATCTCCTCTCACCCATCACACTGCTGTTGAGAATAATCTTCGCTCCTTTATCTGTCATCAGATGTCACAACTCTCACTTCTGTTACCGTTTACTGCAGTCTTTTTAATGCACCAATGTTGCTTCGAAGAGATTTGATCATAATTCATTGCAGTAAGTTTAGTACTTCTCAGCCCTGGGACCTATCTGTGTGCAAATTGGCTGCCAAGTTTCCCTACATTACAATACCCCATGTGGGTCCACTGCTGGCACAGATCCCCGTTAGCGACAAGCATGGGTTGGGGAACAAGGACTACGGTGCTGGAGTCACAGTGGACCCACAGGAGTCCTTCAACAGACCAGGTTGACAGCCAACCTACGCTAAATTAATCCCAGGAAGCAGTAGGGACGCTGAAATTGGGCTTTGTGTGCTCCCGGGTAAGGGCGGGGGAACGGAGGCTAAGAAAGATCAGTCGGCTTCCTGCATTCAATTGCCTCCCAGAACTCCTCTGCTGAACAAGTGCGATACAGGGAAAGGAAAGTGTGGGAAAGCCTTCAGGTAGGAGTTGCCAGCTCTGGTTGGAGGTATTCCTGGAGGTGTCATCACGTGACCTCCAACCACCAAACCCCCACACGCCCGCCATTGGTCGCCGGACATGTCCATCCTCACGGCGCCCTGCCTTCCCACAGCCAATCGGAAAGCCAATAGACTGATTACCCAATTGGATGATTCTTGTCAGTCAATTCTTGTCCTAATGTCCAATATTTTTATAAACTAATAAGAACATAAGAAATAGGAGCAGGAGCAGGCCAATCGGCCCCTCGAGCCTGCTCCGCCATTCAATAAGATCATGGTTGATCCAATCCTGTCCTCAACACCACTTTCCCACTCTCTCCCCATACCCCTTGACTCTCTTGTAGTTCAAATGTCTGTCAATCTCCGCCTTGAATATATTCAGCGACTCCGCCTCCACAGCTCTCCGGGGTAGAGAATTCCAAAGATTCACGACCCTCTGAGAGAAGAAATTCCTTCTCATCTCCGTCTTAAATAAACGACCCCTTATTTTGAAACTATGCCCCCTAGTTCTAGATACCCCCACGAGGGGAAACATCCTCTCAGCATCCACCCCCTCAATCCCCCTCAGAATCTTATATGTTTCAATAAGATCACCTCTCATTCTTCTAAACTCCAATGAGTATAGGCCCAACCTGCTCAACCTTTCGTCATACGTCAACCCCTTCATCTCAGGAATCAACCTTGTGAACCTTCTCTGAACTGCCTCCAATGCAAGTATATCCCTCCTTAAATAAGGAGACCACAACTGCACGCAGTACTCCAGGTGTGGTCTCCCCAACGCCCTGTAAAGTTGCATCAAAACTTCCCTACTTTTATACTCCAGCCCCCTTGCAATGAAGGCCAACATTCTATTAGCCTTCCTAATTACTTGCTGTACCTGCACGCTAACTGTTTGTGTTTCATGTACAAGGACCCCCAGATCCCTTTGTACCGCAGCATTTTGTAGTTTCACTCCATTTAAATAATAATTTGCTTTTTCATTCTTCCTTCCAAAGTGGATAACCTCACATTTTCCCACATTATACTCCATCTGCCAAATGTTTTGCCCACTCACTTAACCTATCTGTATCCCTTTGCAGACTCGGTGTCCTCCTCACAACTTGCTAACCCACCTATCTTTGTATCATCAGCAAATTTGGCTACAGTACACTCGGTTCCTTCATCCAAGTCATTAATATAGTGTCAAAGAATTATTATTTTTTTTAACTCATTTTTTAAATTCCCCGCCGCCCCCCCGCCCCCGCTATGATTTCTCTCCTGAGTGTTGCTCCTGGGAGACTCCAGGGCAATCCTTGAGAGTAGGCAACCTCACCCTCAGGGTCATCAGTGTTCACTCTATTGGCATCAGGTGAGGACAGGGTCAGGCTTACATAGGATACTAGCTGAAGTGCCCGGCGGTGCCGAGGGATTTTTAAGGGCAAGTTGTTGTTGGAAGAGAGAGAGAGAGCGACTGGGGGGAAGAGAGAGAGTGACTGGGGGGAAGAGAGAGAGTGACTGGGGGGAAGAGAGAGAGCGACTGGGGGGAAGAGAGAGAGCGACTGGGGGGAAGAGAGAGAGCGACGGGGGGAAGAGAGAGAGCGACTGGGGAGAAGAGAGAGAGCGACAGGGGGGAAGAGAGAGAGCGACTGGGGGGAAGAGAGAGAGCGACTGGGGGAAGAGAGAGCGACTGGGGGGAAGAAAGAGAGCGACTGGGGGCAAGAGAGAGAGCGACTGGGGGGAAGAGAGCGACTGGGGGAAGAGAGAGAGCGACTGGGGGCAAGAGAGAGAGCGACTGGGGGAAGAGAGAGAGCGACTGGGGGGAAGAGAGAGAGCGACTGGGGGAAGAGAGAGCAACTGGGGGGAAGAGAGAGAGCGACTGAGGGGAAGAGAGAGAGCGACTGGGGGGAAGAGAGAGAGCGACTGGGGGGAAGAGAGAGACCGACTGGGGGGAAGAGAGAGAGCGCCTGGGGGGAAGAGAGAGAGCGACTGGGGGGAAAGAGAGAGAGCGACTGGGGGAAAAGAGAGAGAGCAACTGGGGGGAAGAGAGAGAGCGACTGGGGGAAAGAGAGAGAGCGACGGGGGGAAGAGAGAGAGCAACTGGGGGAAAGAGAGAGAGCGACTGGGGGGAAGAGAGAGAGCGACTGGGGGGAAGAGAGAGAGCGACTGGGGGGAAGAGAGAGAGCGACTGGGGGGAAGAGAGAGAGCGACTGGGGGGAAGAGAGAGAGCGACTGGGGGGAAGAGAGAGAGCGACGGGGGGAAGAGAGAGAGCGACTGGGGGAAGAGAGAGAGCGACTGGGGGGAAGCGAGAGAGCGACTGGGGGGAAGAGAGAGAGCGACTGGGGGGAAGAGAGAGAGCGACTGGGGGAAGAGAGAGCAACTGGGGGGAAGAGAGAGAGCGACTGAGGGGAAGAGAGAGAGCGACTGGGGGGAAGAGAGAGCGACTGGGGGGAAGAGAGAGAGCGACTGGGGGGAAGAGAGAGAGCGACTGGGGGAAGAGAGAGAGAGCGCCTGGGGGGAAGAGAGAGAGCAACTGGGGGGAAGAGAGAGAGCGACTGGGGGAAAAGAGAGAGAGCGACTGGGGGGAAGAGAGAGAGCGACTGGGGGGAAGAGAGAGAGCGACTGGGGGGAAGAGAGAGAGCGACTGGGGGAAAGAGAGAGAGCGACTGGGGGGAAGAGAGAGAGCGACTGGGGGGAAGAGAGAGAGCGACTGGGGGGAAGAGAGAGAGCGACTGGGGGGAAGAGAGAGAGCGACTGGGGGGAAGAGAGAGAGCGACTGGGGGGAAGAGAGAGAGCGACTGGGGGGAAGAGAGAGAGCGACTGGGGGGAAGATAGAGAGCGAGTGGGGGGAAGAGAGAGAGCGACTGGGGGGAAGAGAGAGAGCGACTGGGGGGAAGGGGTTGTAGGGGGAGGGGGAGGGAGGGGAGGGGGAGGGGGAGGGAGGGTAGGGGGAGGGGGGAGGGAGGGTAGGGGAAGGGGGAGGGGGAGAGGGAGGGGGGAGGGGAAGGGGGAGGGGGGATGGGGGGAGGGGGAGGGTGGGAGGGGGAGAGGAGGAGGGGGAGGGGGAGGAAGGAGGGGGAGGGGAGGGGGAGGAGAGAAGGGGAGGAGGGGAGGGGGAGTGGGGAGGGGGAGGGGGAGGGGGGAGAGAGGGGGAGCGAAGGGGGGGAGAGAAGGGGGAGGGGGGGAGGGGGGGAGGAGAGAAGGGGGAAGGGGGGAAGAGAAGGGGGTAAGGGGGGAGAGTAGGGGGCGAGAGAAGGGGAGAGAGAAGGGGGGAGGGGCGGAGAGAAGGTGGGGAGGGGAGGAGAGGGGGGGAGGAGAGAGAGAGACACAGAGGGTAGGAGAGAGAGAGGGCGAGTGGCCCGCGGGCGCAAATGGAGCCAAGCCCCGGGAACAGGCGTGAGCCGGCTTGAGGCTGTGAGAGACGGCCAGGCCCGGTTGCCAGGGTAGCCCTTCACCCCCTTCCGAGCCCCCGCCCACCCGAGCCCTGGCTGCCCCGCCCCGCACCCCCGAGCCCCGCCCCCCGCTCTCCCGCGAGCCCCGCACCCCGCTCTCCCGCGAGCCCCGCCCTCCCGAGCCCCGCCCCCCATCGCCCGAGCCGGCTTCAAGACCGCCGAGCGGAGAAGAGAGAGAGACGCCGCATTTCACCTGCTGGCTTCCCGCGCTCTGTGCCTCGGACTTCTGTGTGTCGCCTGCTGCGCGCGCACCCTGTGCCTGTCCCGTGTCCCTCGCGGCTGACGCCGTTGCCCCGGGTAACGTGACGGGGGAGACTGGGGGGGGCGGTGAGGGGGGAGGAGCTTACCACAAGCCGTGGGACAATTACCTAGCTCGGGCGTGGCTGGGCAGGAGAGGCCCAGGCGTTGAGGCCTTACAAAAATGGGGAAAGGTAGGAAAAAGAATCAGGTTAGAGAAAATATTTACAAATGAATTCACTTTTTTTTAAAACAATTTAATGAAAGCAATTTTTTTTTGCTGGAAATGTAGATTTGAAAAGAAACACACAGAAAGTGGAAAAAAGAAACGAAGAGTTTGGAATCAAGATGGCGGCCACTCACCTCATTTCAGAACGATAAGGCCCGCCCACACACGCACCGATTGGTCAACCGTCAGGTCGCTGAACTGTAGGATTAGTCAATCATCACGTCACTCAACTGTAGGATGGCCCGCCCGCACACACAATGAACCCGCCCCCACTCGATGCAAATGAGCGGATAATGAGCGGAATTTTGAAAGTTTTTTGGATACCGTCGGCACAATTTTTGCCCGACCAGAAAGTAAATACACCTACAAGAGTCCCCTAATGATGAGCTTTCTTTTGATATAATATATGTGTAGGTACGCTCTATAACTTTTGATTGTATAGCCGGACAGACAGACAGACAGAGAGACAGGGAGACAGACAGACAGAGAGACATACTCTTATATATATATATAGATAGATAAGGCGCAGTAACAGACCATTCGGCCCAATCAATCCATGCCGGCTCATTAGAACACCCTTTATGGACGAGTCGGCTGGAGATCGCTGCTGTCTGTGCTCACATATATTGGACGCTGTAACTAGACCACTGCCCGCCGCACCCCATGGAGTTGTACCTCAACAAAACTCAGCACCTTCGGCAGAGGAAGAGAGAAAATCGGGAAATTAAACAAGGCCTTCCATTGGGAGCTTGGCGTTAAACTGGAGCTTCCTTGAACGTGGGTGGACAGTCCGTTTTAAGCTGGCTAAATGCTACTATTTTTCCCCAGCTACAATTTTTTTTACGCAGCGAGTTGTTGTGATCTGGAATGCGCTGCCTGAAAGGGCGGTGGAAGCAGATTCAATAGTAACTTTCAAAAGGGAATTGGATAAATACTTAAAAGACATTTATGAAGGAATGTTGAGCAGATTGGGCCTATACTCATTGGAGTTTAGAAGAATGAGAGGTGATCTTATTGAAACATATAAGATTCTGAAGGGGCTTGACAGGGTCGATGCAGAGAGGATGTTTCCTCTTGTGGGGGAATCTAGAACTAGGGGGCATAATTTCAGAATAAGGGGGCACCTATTTAAAACGGAGATGAGGAGGAATTTCTTCTCTCAGAGGGTCGTGAATCTTTGGAATTCTCTACCCCAGAGAGCTGTGGAGGTTGGGTCAGTAAATATATTCAAGGCGGAGATAGGCAAATATTTGAGCTACAGGGGAGTCGAGGGTTATGGGGAACAGGCAGGGAAGTGGAGTTGAGGCCAAGATCAGATCAGCCGTGATCTCATTAAATGGCGGAGCAGGCTCGAGGGGCCAAGTGGCCTACTCCTGCTCCTATTTCTTATGTTCTTATGTTCGTGTACACCTAATTCCAGAAACATCATGGACTACCTGGGGCTGAACCAGGAGAACCTCTTTGAAATCTGATCCCTTATCCTGGCTCTAATGTAGGACTAACATGTATGACTGTGATATAGAATCATAGAATCATACAGCACGGAAGGAGGCCATTCGGCCCATCGTGCCTGTGCCGGCTCTTTGAAAGAGCAGTCGTGCGCAGTCCCACATCCCCGCTTATTGTCCGTGACCCTGTAAGTTCCTCATCCTCCAGTACCTGTCCAACTCCCTTTTAGAATTATTGATGGAATCGGCTTCCACCACCTCAGGTAGAGATTCCAGATCCCCACAACTCTCCGAGTGGAAACATTTCTCCTCATCTCCCCTCTAGATCTTTTGCCAATGATTTTGATTCTATGACCCCTGATTATTGACCCACTCGCCAGAGGGAATAGTTTTTCTTTCTCTGCTCTATCAAAACCTCTCATCATCTTGAAAAACTCCATTAGATCACCTCTTAACCTTCTCTGTTCCAAGAAGAACAGTCCTAACTTTTCCAACCTCTCCTCATAACTGAAGTCCTTCATCCCTGGTAACATCCTGGTAAACCTCCTCTGTCCCCTCTCTAAGGCCCTTTACATCTTTCCTGAAGTGCGGTGCCCAGAATTGTCCACACTACTCCAGCTGTGGCCTAACCAGTGATTTCTAAAGCTCTAACATGATCTCTTTGCTTTTGTATTCTATCCCTCTATTTATAAACCCAATATCTTGCAGTACTGATGGAGGATCCCACTCAATGCATTAACATCAACAACAACTTGCATTTATATAGCGCCTTTAACGTAGTAAAACGTCCCAAGGCGCTTCACAGGAATGTTATCAAACAAATTTTGACATCGAGCCACATAAAGAGATATTAGGGCAAATGACCAAAACGAACATCTTAAAGGAGGAAAGAAAGGCAGAGAGGTAGAGCGGTTTAGGGAGAGAATTCCAGAGCTTAGGGCCCAGGCAGCTGAAGGCATGGCCACCAATGAGGGAGCAATAAAAATCGGGGATGTGCAAGAGGCCAGAATTAGAGGTGCGCAGAGATCTTGGAGGGTTGTAGGGCTGGAGGAGGTTACAGAGACAGGGAGGGCCCAATAGCCAATGTTTCCATCTCCCTGCTGTCACCTGGATTGCAGTGCCAGCAGATTTTTAAATGAGTCGTGTTTTGAGAACAGTTTCTATCTGATTTTCTGCTCCAGTGATCAGTCAGCAACATCCAGCAGTCGGAAAACAGCCTGAGGTTAGTTGAGGTGGACAATCATCTCTCCCCTGATTACCCGCATTATTCCACACAGATGGCCCATTCCACGTCACTAAGTTCAGGCCTTCCAACTTGAGGTCAATTTGCCAAGAGTGTGGACTGAGCCCAGAAAAAAAGACTTTGCATTTCTATAGCGTCTTTTACAACCTCAGGACATCCCAAAGGGCTCCACAGCCAATGAAATACTTTTTGAAGTGTAGTCACTGTTGTAATGTAGCAAAAGCAGCTGCCAAATTGCGCACAGCAAGGTCCCACAAACAGCAATGTGATAATGACCAGTTAATCTGGTTTAGTGATGTTGGTTGAGGGATAAATATTGGCCAGGACACTGGGGAGAACTCCCCTGCTCTTCTTCAAAATAGTTCCATGGGATCTTTTACACATGAATACTGTGGCAACAAGAGCAGGTCAGAGGTTGGGCATCACTGGCAATGCCAGCATTTATTGCCCATCCCTAGTTGCCCTTTAGAAGATGGTGGTGAGCCGCCTTCTTGAACCGCTGCCATCCGTGTGGTGATGGTACTCCCACAGTGCTGTTAGGTAGGGAGTTCCAGGATTTTGACCCAGCGACGATGAAGGATCGGTGATATACTTCTAAGTCAGGATGGTGTGTGACTTGAAGGGGAACTTGGAGGTGGTGGTGTTCCCATGCACCTGCTGCCCTTGTCCTTCTAGGTGGAAGAGGTCACAGGTTTGTGAGGTACTGCCGAAGAAGCCTTGGCGAGTTGCTGCAGTGCATCTTGTAGATGGTACACACTGCAGCCACGGTACGCCGGTGGTGGAGGGAGTGAATGTTTAAGGTGCTGGACGGGGTGCCAATCAAGCGGGCTGCTTTGTCCTGGATGGGGTCGAGCTTCTTGAGTGTTGTTGGAGCTGCACTCATCCAGGCAAGTGGAGAGTATTCCATCACACTCCTTACTTTTGCCTTGTAGATGGTGGAAAGGCTTTGGGGAGTCAGGAGGTGAGACACTCGCCGCAGAATACCCAGCCTCTGACCTGCTCTTGTTGCCACAGTATTTATGTGGCTGGTCCAGTTAAGTTTCTGGTTAATGGTGACACCAAGGATGTTGATAGTGGGGAATTCGGCGATGGTAATGCCATTGAATGTCAAGAGGATGTGGTTAGACTCTCGCTTGTTGGAGATAGTCATTGCCTGGCACTTCTGTGACGTGAATGTTACCTGCCACTTATCAGCCCAAGCCTGAACATCGTCCAGGTCTTGTTGCATGTGGGCATAGACTGCTTCATTATCTGAGGAGCTGTGAATGGCTCTGAACACTGTGCAGTCATCAGCGAACATCCCCATTTCTGACCTTATGTTGGAGGGAAGGTCATTGATGAAGCAGCTGAAGATGGTTGGGCCTAGGACACTACCCTGGGGAACTCCTGCAGCGATGACCTTCAACCACCACAACCATCTTCCTTTGTGCTAGGTATGACTCCAGCCAGTGGAGCATTTTCCCCCTGATTCCCATTGACTTCAGTTTTATTAGGGTTCCTTGATGCCAGATTCGGTCAAATGCTGCCTTGATGTCAAGGGCAGTCACTCTCACCTCACCTCTGGAGTTCAGCTCCTTTGTCCATGTTTGGACCAAGGCTGTATTGAGGTTGGGAGCCGAGTGGTCTTGGCGGAACCCAAACTGGGCATCAGTGAGCAGGTTATTGGTGAGTAAGTGTCACTTGATAGCACTGTCGATGACACCTTCCATCACTTTGCTGATGATTGAGAGTAGACTGATGGGGCGGTAATTGGCCGGGTTCGATTTGTCCTGCCTTTTGTGGACGCCAGTGTTGTAGCTGTATTGGAACAGCTTGGCTAGAGGCGCGGCTAGTTGTGGAGCACCAGTCTTCAGCACGATAGCCGGGATGTTGTCAGGGCCCATAGCCTTTGCTATAGCCAGTGCACTCAGCCATTTCTTGATACCACGCGGAGTGAATCGAATTGGCTGAAGACTGGCTTCTGTAATGGTGGGGACCTCGGGAGTAGGCAGATATGGATCATCCACTCAACACTTCTGGCTGAAGTTGGTTGCAAACGCTTCAGCCTTATCTTTTGCACTCACGTGCTGGGCTCCACCATCATTGAGGATGGGGATATTCTTGGAGTCTCCTCCTCCCGTTAGTTGTTTAATGGTCCACCACCATTCACGACTAGATGTGGCAGGACTGCAGAGCTTTGATCTGATTCGTTGATTGTGGGATCACTTAGCCCTGTCTTTGGCATTCTGCTTCTGCTTTTTAGCATGCATGTAGTCGTGTGTTGCAGCTTCCCCAGGTTGGTACCTCATTTTTAGGTACGCCTGGTGCTACTCCTGGCATGCTCTTCCACACTTGTTGTTGAACCAGGGTTGGTCTCCTGGCTTGGTGGTAATGGTAGAGGGAGGGATATGCCGGGCCATGAGGTTACAGATTGTGGTGGAGTACAATTCTGCTGCTGCTGATGGCCCACAGTGCCTCATGGATGCCCAGTTTTGAGCTGCCATATCTGTTCTGAATCTATCCCATTTAGCACGGCGGTAGTGCCACACAACACAATGGAGAGTGTTCTCAGTGTGAAGACGGGACTTCGTCTCCACAATGACTGTGCGGTGGTCACTGCTATAGGGTGTTTTTGCATGGCCCGTGTTCCTATGTCTCTCCCTTGAGTTGACCCGTGCATTAAAACTCCCCGGTTTGGGTTGTTTCCCTTGGACGGCAGGAGCTTTTGCCAATAGTCCCTGCCTAGCCCGTCGATTAGCGGGTATTCCCACACAGAGAGAGAGACCAAGGCCAAATAGGTCTTCTCCTATGCCCGATGCGCAGCGTCCCCAGCGGGATTACTGTGTATCCCGGCCGTCACTGGATGTCACCCGGTTGGTCTTCCGAAGTATACCGCGAACCACAAGCCCCACAACCCCTCAATTTTGGACCCAAGGAGTTACTATGGATAGATTATAATTGACTCAGACGAAACGAAATGGCTCAGGTTGGTCAAAGATCGATTCCTTTTATTACCCTTACAAAACGACAATCCCTACTCCTCTCGCTTACGGCATAACGAGTAGGTGACAATGGACACTAGCTTATAACCCTAGACTAAAATACCCACCCTGTCGGTTACGCTGAACCAACCCCCTTCCCAGAATCTAAGCCTAGATAATGGAAAAACCCTTCAAACTAAACCCCTCTCCCGGTTTGGTCAGAACCCACACTTGGAAGCCTCCTCACACACACACACACACATACACACGTGTTAGCCTGCGTCTTGGACGCTTGCAGTTCCTCGACAGCCAAACACGTGGGCGGTCCTGGGGATTTCTGGAGGTGTATGCTGGATATAATTACCAGCCCTTGTCGTTGATTCACGTGGTCCTGGCTCCGTTCGACTCCAGAGACAAAACCGTGCCTAACAGAGGTGTGCGATGAGGCTAGAGAGTTACGTTCAGGCGGTACGACGAGGCACTCACTGGAGAGTTGACGGACGCGTAGCTACGTGGAGAACCCCGTTCCAGATAGTAGAAAAAAAAGTAAGTAAGCGCGAATCCCCCAAAGTTCAGCATGTTTATGCCCCGTATATTGCACAAAACTGGCTGGGCGCTTCCTGGTAACCATGATCGCAGAGACGCTAGTTGGTCTTCCTGGTGACGTCTCTGTCCTGGATTGGTCAGCTTGATGAAAACAATGGTAGTCCATTACTGTAGATGAGCAGTTCTTGAAGTGCTAACTATTTGTTAAGTTCTTGACTGCTCCTTCATTGAAAGAGTCCAGAGGTGTTACTTTTGGCCTGCAAACCTCATTGTCCATCCAGACATCCTAGCTCCATGGACAAAAGGTGTTTTTCCACAAATCACGCAAGATCGAATATGAAAAGGCCCCTGCCTTTCATGATGTCCGTGTTGAGACTGGTCCCATGGCAACCCAAAAGACAGAAAGTTCCTGCTATCTTCACAGAAACCAAAAGTCAGTCCTTTTGTGTTTAAAAGTGGAGAAGTCCAAACTCCATTTTGGAACGCGTCTCCATTTTAAAAGGGTACATATCCATTTTAAAAGTCCAAAAATCCTTGAGGCACATGCACCCACTGATGTTGGCACCGGCCAAACCCTACACTGCTGCCATGGACAAATGCATCTGTGACAGGTAGATTGGTGAGGATGAGGTCAAGTAGGTTTGTCCCTCTTGTTGGTTCATTCGCCCCCTGTCGCATGCCCAGACTGGCAGTTATGTCCTTCAGGACTCAGCCAGTAGTGGTGCTCCCGAGCCACTCTTGGTGATGGGCATTGAAGTCCCCCACCCAGAGCACCCTTGCTACTCTCACTGCTTTTTCCAAGTGGTGTTTAATATGGAGGAGTACTGATTCATCAGCTGAGGGAGAGCGGTAGGTGGTAATTAGCAGGAGGTTTCCTTGCCCATGCTTGACCTGAAGCCATGAGATCCAGAGTCAATGTTGAGGACTCCCAGGGCCACTCTTTCCCAACTGTATACCACTGTACCACCACCCCTGGTGGGTCTGTCCTGCCAGTGGGACAGGACATACCCAGGGATGGTGATGGAGGAGTTTGGGACATTGGCTGAAAGGTGAGTATGATTATGTCAGGCTGTTGCTCGACTAGTCTGTGGGACAGCTCTCCCAATTTTGGCACAAGTCCCCAGATGTTGGTGAGGAGAACTTTGCAGGGTTGACTGGGCTGGGTGTGCCATTGCTGTGTCCATCCAGTTTTATTTTTATGTTTCGTAGCAGTTAGTTACAACTGAGTGGTTTGTTAGGCCATTTCAGAGTCAGTCTGGAGTCACATATAAGCCAGCCCAGGTGAGGGTAGTAGATTTCCTTCCCTAAAGGACATTAGGGAACCAGATGGGTTTTTACAATAATCCGGTAGTTCCATGGTTACCATTACTGGTATTAGTTTTTTAATTCCAGATTTATTTAATTAACTGAATTTAAATGGTGGGATTTGAACTCACGTCTCTGGATCATTAGTCCAGCCTCTGGATTGCTAGCCCAGTGACATTACCACTACACTACCATTCCCTTAATACCTTTCCTGCACATAAACAGAACTCTATGAATCTCAAAATGGGACCCAGAAGCTTTGGTCTGTCATAATTTGACATCTGATTGACTTATTCCCTTTGATACGAAGTACACCAGTTCAATTAAGCAGTGAGATAAGCGTGTGTCGGTGATTGTCCAGAATCAGGACTACAGACAACAGAGAAACACTTCGAAAAATTGGGTCTTCCTATCATCAGAACAACTCAGATTATGGAGACGATATGATAGAATTGTTTCAAATTATGAAAGGATGGGATAGAAGCAGAATGTGTCCGGTGGTTGAGGGGCCACAGATACAAGATTAAATGGGGGAGATTTAGAACAGCGGGCAGGAGAAATCTCTTCGCACAGAGAGTCGTGAGGGTGTGGGATTCCCTTCCAGGGTTAGTGGTTGAGGCAGAAACTATGACAACATTAGAGTTTAGATTGGACAGTTGGATGAAGGAAAAGGGATTGAAAGGATATGGCGACAGGGCAGGTAAACGTGATTAGAATGATTTGCTCGTGTGGCGGGTAAACGCCAACAAGAATAGGTTGGGCCGTGTTGTAACTTCTATGCATTTCTATGTATGAGGTTGTCTCACTCAAAATGAGGTTGAGTTGGAAGGTCTTTCAGCAATTAATTTAGTTCTTTAAGGTTAATCTTAATGTTAGAGCTACTCCTAATGTCTGATGGGCTTTATCACTGTAATGTTAGTGTTTGTTTAAGCGCCACAGTTAAAGGGCGGGGACTAGGAGAAGCCTGCCCTTGGGCAAAGCCTCCTTGTGATGAAAGTTGGGGAACGGTACACTTACTGGCTGATTTACCCAATGTTGAAAACTGGCCGTGGTTTAGTGACCTGACAATGCGCCAATTGTCCTGGTAGACAAACCAACATTGGGAGATACTGCGACACGAAAGCAAAATGCTGCGGATGCTGGAAATATGAAATAAAAACAGAAAATGCTGGAAATACTCAGCATCTGTGGTGAGAGAGACAGGGTTAGCATTTCAGCTCAATTACCTTTCATCAGAACTGTCAAAACTTAGAGATGTAGCAGGTTTTAAGGCAGTACAGAGGCAGGGAAAGGGGGGAGGGGAGGAAAGAACAAAAGGGAAGGTCTGTGATAGGGTGGAAGGCAGGAGAGATTTAAAGACAAAAGGGATGTTGGTGCGAGGTAAAAGGGGCTGGTGATGGAACAAGAAAAGAAACAAAAGATGGGTCTAGATGCTGTAAATGTCAACAGCAGAATTATTACCAACACCTGCTGTCCAAAAAAATGGGGGCAGAGGTTATGATCTGAAATTGCTGAACTCAATGTTTTTATAAATTTATTCTTGAGATATGGGTGTCAATGCCAACATTTATTGCCCATTCCTAATGGCCCTTTGAGTGGCTTGCTAGGCTATTTCAGAGGGCAGTTACAAGTCAACCACATTGCTGTGGGTCTGGAGTCACATATAGGCCAGACCGGGTAAGGACAGCAGATTTCCTTCCCTAAAGGACATTAGTGAACGAATTGGGTTTTTACATCACCATTACTGACACTAGCGTTTTATTCCAGATTTATTTAATTAACTAAATTTAAATTACCCAGCTGCCATGGTGGGACTCTAAACTCTCGTCTCTGGACCATTAGTCCAGGCCTTTGGATTACTAGCCCAGTAATATTACCACTATGCTACCGTTCCCTCAGCCTATTGCTTTAAAAAGCCTGTGTGACTGGTCCTGTCTCTTTACAAAGCTTGTGTGACTGTTTCTGTCCCTTTATAAAGCCTGTGCGACTGATCATGTCTCTTTAAAAAGCCTGTGTGATTGTTCCTGTCTCTTTAAAAAAAGCCTGTGTAGCTGGCCTTCTCTCATTAAAAAGACTGTGTGACTGGTCCTGTCTCTTCTGGCCATCATAGTATAAAAAGGATATAGGGGCACTGGAGATGGAGCCTTGTTTTAATGTCTAACCTGAAAGTCAGCACCTCTGGCACGGCAGCACTCCCCCAATATTGCACTGGGAGTGTCAGCCTAGATTATGTGCTCAAGTCTCCTGGAGTAAGGCTTGAACTTACAGACTCAGAGGTGAGACCATAAACATTCACTCCCTCCACCACCGGCTCACCATGGCTGCAGTATGTACCATTTACAAGATGCACTGCAGCAAATCGCCAAGGCTTCTACAGCAGCACCTCCCAAACATAGAAACATAGAAGATAGGAGCAGGAGTAGGCCATTCGGCCCTTCAAGCCTGCTCCGCAATTCAATAAGATCATGGCTGATCATCCAAACTCAGTACCCTGTCCCTGCCTTCTCCCCATATCCCTTGATCCCTTTAGCCTCAAGAAATATATCCAGTCTTGGCCATCCTTGAGCCACGTTTCCGTAATCCCAACCAAATCAAACCCGTGACCTCCGCCACCTAGAAGGACAAGGGCAGCAGGAGCATGGGAACACCACCACCTCCAACTTCCCCATTCTGGCGTGGAAGTGTATCAGCCGTTCCGTCATCGTCGCTGGGTCAAAATCCTGAAACTACCTAACAGCACTGTGGGGGCAGCTTCACCACAGGACTGCAGCGGTTCAAGGCAGCTCACCATCACCTTCTCAAAGGGCAACTGGGGATGGGCAATAAATGTTGGCCTTGCCAGCAACACCCACATCACGCAAATGAATTTTAAAAAGTGCTACCAACTGAGCCATGAGCATGGCAGTAGGATAGATTCTGTTAACTGCGTGTTGGCACTCTAACAGTTAATCTTCAAGAAATGGACGTTGTAACGACGATGAGGGAATTGCAAG
Source organism: Somniosus microcephalus (assembly GCF_052327205.1). Classification (NCBI taxonomy): domain Eukaryota; kingdom Metazoa; phylum Chordata; class Chondrichthyes; order Squaliformes; family Somniosidae; genus Somniosus; species Somniosus microcephalus. Next base: position 17,913,872 of record NC_140998.1, read on the forward strand.
TGGTACAACATATTGGCAGGAAGGGGAATAGTTTTCAGAAGTAATCTATTGTAAATATATGTTGTAATTCAGTCTGCACTTGTGAGGTAACCTGTACATAGTTTAAATCTTAATTAATTAAATATTACAGTTGCCTTTTTAAGGTAGCTTTTTTCCCCAGTCATTCGGAAACATTCTCATCGATGTTTATTAAAAAAAAGCCTATAATTGTTCAGTTTCCATAGAAACAGTTACATAAGCAAGATGTTTATCGGATTAGCCGACTCATATTATGTTTATCTTCTTCAAAGTTCATTTTCTGGCTGTGATGTAAAGGGAAGGTCCACAGTAATTAAATGCTGCCGAGTCCCTGATAACGTTCTCAGCTCAGTTCATTCCTTGCATGCTCACTCTACAGAGCGCCATTAGTTCCTTGAATCCACCTCCAGTCGCCTCTGTTAAAAGCAATGTCAGAGACACTCAACACTTAGGGTAACTTGTGGAGCCAATTCTCAATCGATGCCAGTACCATTTTGAAGACAATATTGAGGTTGCATTGGCAAGAGGTGATGAGTAGGCTGGGGATCTAAGGAAAGGGTTTCCATTCCTTGGCTTATTAGCTGATAGCAATGTGTACTAAAAGTGATTGATCGAAAAATTATCAACAAAGCGTGCCATCTTGGCTAATGTTCCCGCACTCTGAAGGAACAGTATTGATGTACAGGAAACTCTTGTTTAAACGACACCTAAATATCCAGAATTCTTTATTAACCGGCAAAATTCATACTCCGAAAACAACACCTCAATAACCGGCAATGTTGCCGAGTCTGAGTCCGAGTCGCCCGCGGTGGCCGAGTTAGTCAGTGGGGGTAGTTCTCCAAACTGCCACTACTCGGCTTCTTGGCGCTGTCGGAAGTCGGAACACCTCAATAACAGGAGTCTGACTCTCCCGCGCTGCCGGTAGTGTCTTCCGATCCGCCATTTTTCTGTGTGTCTCCCGCACTGCCGGTAGTTATGGATTACCCTCAACTGGCAGTACTGTACTTAATCAAGCATCTTCCACCATCCATTTAACACAACATTCTGTAGGCGAGTACCCAATTACTGTATACTGCACATTTCTTGATTTTTTATTTTTGTTTGTTAAAAATAACCTCGGTAGATAACCCTCTCCGTCATCCGGAATTTTTAATCAACCGGCAACACGGTGGTCCCGTCGGTGCCGGATACCAAAGAGTTTCCTGTAATTACCAATTCCGACCTTGTGACGTTACGAACTGTACTGCAGTGAATGTAGTTAAATAAGATAGGGTTGGCAATACATCTCTCTGCCTGGCTCACTCCTTGATACACTGGTTGGCTAAGGAACATAGGAACAGGAGTAAACCATTCAGTCCCTCGAGGCACTGTTTGATTATGGCTGATCCTGTATCTTAACTCCATTTACCTGCCTTTGCTCCATATCCCTTGATACCCTTACCTAACAAAAATCTATCACTCTCAGTCTTGAAAATTTCAACTGACCCCTAGCATCCAGAGCCTTTTGGGGGAGAGAGTTCCAGATTTCCACTACCCTTTGTGTGAAAAGGTGCCTCCTGGTTTCACTCCTAAATAGCCTGGCTCTAATTTTAAGATTCTGCCTCCTTGTCTGGATTCCCCTATCAGAGGAAATAAGTTCTCTGTATTAACTCTATTGAATCCCTTAATCATTTTAAATACCTCAATTAGATCATGCCTCAACCTTCTAAACTCAAGGAAATGCAAACTAGGTTTAAGAAACTGTCCTCATAATTTAACCCTTAAAGCCCTGGTTTCATTCAACAACTGTATTTATATAGCGCCTTTAACGTAGTAAAACATCCCAAGTTGCTTCACAGGGGCGATTATCAGACAAAAATTGACACCGAGCCACGTAAGGAGATATTAGGACAGGCGACCAAAAGCTTTTCAAAGAGGTAGGTTTTAAGGAGCATCTTAAAGGAGGAAAGAGAGGCGGAGAGGTTTAGGGAGGGAATTCCCGAGCTCGGGGCCCAGGCGGCTGAAGGCACGGCCATCAATGGTGGGGCGAAGGAAACAAGCGGGAGACAAGAGGAGGCACTATGTCCCTCAGTCGCTTCTGAAGAAACACATCTAAATGCCTCTTGAACCCCATTATATTGTCTATTTCAAAGTACCTTCCCTGGTTCCTTATTCCACAACTGTGACTGACAAAATTCCAACTGGCTTTCTTCTCCTGCCTGCATTTCCCAAGTACTTTTTGAGTCTTCTCATGAGGGGGCAGATCCTACTGGGGTACAGTTGCAATGGACACCAGTATGCCTCTGGACTCTGCCCCAAGTGACTGCTAGTCATACGTGAGCTTAGACAGTGACCATGGAGTGGAGTCCTCACCTATTGTTATACACACAGACATTTCAGCAGGGGGTCACTGGATAGCTAGTCCTCTTGCTCGTTCAGGAGCACTGAGGGAGATCATCAGGGCCTTGAGACCTAAGTGGAGACCAGAATAGAGGAGCCAGGAGATGACGGGGATACGACTTGTTGGTGTTCGTAGCGACCGAGCAGGAAGCAGGAGCAACAAGAGGAATTCTTCAATAAGGTCATTGAGCTGAGAGCTGGAAGAGGAAAATGAGCCAAAATGGTCAACTTTGTCTTCAGGAGAGCTCGTCTCCTCGGGATAGAAAGAGCAGTGGATTCCCGGTTGTAGCCGTGGCTCAGTGGGAAGAACTCTTGCCTTCCGAGTCAGGAGGTTGTGGGTTCAAGTCCTCAGTCTCCAGAGACTGGAACACAAAATCTAGGCTGACACTCCAGTGCTAGTACTGAGGGGGAGTTGCCGTCTTTCAGAGGAGACGTTAAACTGAGGCTCCGCCTGCGCCCTCAGGTGGACGTAAAAGATCCCACCGCATTATTTCCAAGAAGAGTTGGGGATTTCTACCTGGTGTCCTGGCCCGATATTCATCCCTCAACCAACATCATTATAAGAAATAGGAGCAGGAATCGGCCCTTTGAGCCTGCTCTGCCATTCAATGAGATATTGGCTGATCATCTGCCTCAACTCCATTCACTGGCCCTATCGTCATATCCCTTGATGTCTTTACTAGTCAGAAATCTATCGACTTCTGTTTTGAATATATATACCCAATGACTGAGCCTCCACAGCCCTCTGGGGTAGAGAATTCCAAAGATTCACCACCCTCTGTGTAAAGAAATTTCTCCTCATCTCAGTCCTGAATGGCCGACCCTTTACCCTGAGGCTGTGGCCCCTGGTTCTAGACTCCCCAGCCAAGGGAAACATTCTCCCAGCATCCATCCTATCAAGCCCTGTAATAATTTTGTATACTTATTGACATGAATCAGTCATTCATGAAAGAAAGACTTAGGAAATAGTACTGAGCGGCCTGTGGGTGGCGCTGTCCAGGGAGAGTATAAATACTTGGGCACGGGCCCAGCTTGCGCAGGACATTCTTAACAGGAACTAGTGAAGGACACAACTAGACCTCCATGTTGTAAAACAGTTGATTAAAGCTTTGTTTAATGCTTAGACCAAGTGCCTAGTAGTTTTCTTATGTCACTTATTAAAACATGTTATCTGGTCGGTGTCACATCGCTGTCTGTGGGAGCTTGCTGTGCACAAATTGGCTGTCACGTTTCCTGCATTACAACAGTGACTGCGCGTCATTGAGCCGTAAAGCGCTTTGGGACGTCCCGAGGTCATGAAAGTCGCAAGTTCTTTCTTTTTTCTTTCTAGTGTGTGAGCTTCTGAAAACCCCATGGAACAGACCTCAGATTATTGTTCCAAAATTGGCTTCATTAGTCATAGTCATAGAGTCATAGAGTCATAGAGCACAGAAAGGGACCCTTCGGCCCGTGTCCGCGCCGGCCATCAAGCCCTGTCTAATCCAATCCCATTTTCCAGCACTTGGTCCGTAGCCTTGTATGCTATGGCGTTTCAAGTGCTCATCTAAATGCTGCTTGAATGTTGTGAGGGTTCCTGCCTCTACCACCCTTTCAGGCAGTGATTTCCAGATTCCAACCACCCTCTGGGTGAAAAAGTTTTTCCTCAAATCCCCTCTAAATCTCCTGCCCCTTGCCTTGAAACTATGCCCCCTGGTTATTGACCCCTCTACTAAGGGGAAAAGTTCCTTTCTATCTACCCTATCTATGCCCCTCATAATTTTGTACACCTCAGTCAGGTCCCCCCTCAGCCTTCTCTGCTCTAAGGAAAACAACCCCAGCCTGTCCAGTCTCTCTTCATAGCTGAAGCGCTCCAGCCCAAGGAACATCCTGGTGAATCTCCTCTGCACCCTCTCCAATGCAATCACATCCCTCCTATAGTGTGGCGACCAGAACTGCACACAGTACTCCAGCTGTGGCCTAACTAGCATTTTGTACAGCTCCATCATAACCTCCCTGCTCTTATATTCTATGCCTCGGCTAATGAAGGCAAGTATCCCATATGCCTTTTTAACCACCTTATCTACCTGTCCTGCTGCCTTCAGGGATCTATGTACATGCACACCAAGGTCCCTCTGATCCTCTGTCCTTCCTAGGGTTCTACCATTCATTGGCCCAGTAATTCCGGGCACAACGCGTGAGTACGGACGGGGTACTCACGCGTGTGCCCGGAGGAATTGCCGGTTTTCAGCATGCACAGCGCATGCGCTGAAAACCGGCATTTCCTGTCCTCTGACCCAAGGGGTTAAGAGGCAGAACGCGCACGACTGCACAGGCAGCGCCTGCGCAGTGAAATTCCTTTTTTTTTCAGAGTTGCGCGCGTGTAAAGGCCTCCGGTCTTTACGCATTGAAAAACCACACGTAAGTACTTAGTTTTTCAGGTAAGTGGGCTTTTAGTACGATTGAGAATTTTTTTTCCCACAGGTTTGTTATTTTTAAAGAATTTACAGTAAGGTAAGTTTAGTTTTAGCCCCGATTTTTTATATAAATTTTTTTTTCAAATTTTAAAATTATTGTTTAAAATAGTTTTTCAGAGTTCTTTATTGTTCATTTAAGTAGTGCAATGTTTTTTAAAATTTTCTTTCAGGTTTAAGTAGTGTTTTGGGGCCAGGAGTTTTCATGAGTTTGACAGCTCTTACTGTCAAACTCATGAATGAGTTTCCCCTCCCCTGATTGGCTGCACAGTGCTCACCTGATCCCAGCCGGCACATCGCACTAACTACGCCGCTGGATCAGGTAAGCACAGCGCGCCGACAGCTGAACCAGGCCAGTGACAGGAAATGCGAGCAGGCCCGGGCTTCAGATGTCGGCGCGCAGGGTGAGTGCAGATCGGGGGCTTGCACGCGCGGCAAGCTCCCGATCCTAATTTCAGGGCCATTGTGTATTCCCTTGCCTTGTTAGTCCTCCCAAAATGCACCACCTCACACTTTTCAGGGTTAAATTCCATTTGCCACTGTTCTGTCCATCTAACCAACCCATCTATATCGTCCTGTAGCCTTGGTCGCTGCTGCCTAGAAACAAGAGGTATAAACTCCTCTGTCATGTTTCTGGATTCCTGATCATTTGCTCTCTTCTTCTCCGAAAGGATTTTGAGATTGAGTTTATCTTTGTAAGTGTTTCTCAGTCTGCAATCAAGGGGTTTTGGTGTCACAGTACAAAATGTTGAGTAACATCACCAGGCCATCAAAATAATGTTACGGCACTTAAGACATTTTTTAAAATAACATCAGCAATGTAAACCTGTTTATTACACACACACATACACACAAAGCTAACAAGCTATCTAACTATCCATACACATCATTGCAACGTATTTAGAATGCCTCCAACGTTGCTGATTGGTGCATGCTAACCATGTGATCATGTCATGTGGTCAGCAGACACCAATGACATCCAGAGAACCAAAGTCCACAAAGCACCCAGCACAGCCACATTGCAGTCTCCCCCTTTTCCTGCCTCTGCACTTGCTTAAAACCTGTTACATCTCTAACATTTCCAGTCCTGACGAAAGGTCATCGACCTGAAATGTTAACTCTGATTCTCGCTCCACAGATGCTGCCCTGACCTGCTGAGATTTTCCAGCATTTTCTGTTTTTATTGCAGTCTTGAATCGGTTTGGCTCTTGCGTCCAACTCTTTCTCATCGAGATTGATTCCTGGGATGGCGGGACTGTCGTATGAGAAGAGATTGAGAAAACTAGGCCTGTATTCTCTTGAATTCAGAAGAATGAAAGGGGATCTCATTGAAGCATACAAAATTATTACAGGGCTTGATAGGGTGGATGCTGGGAGAATGTTTCCCTTGGCTGGGGAGTCTAGAACCAGGGGCCACAGCCTCAGGATAAAGGGCAGGCCATTCAGGACTGAGATGAGAAGAAATTTCTTCACCCAGAGGGTGGTGAATCTTTGGAATTCTCTACCCCAGAGGGCTGTGAAGGCTCAGTCATTGGGTATATTCAAAACAGAAGTCGATAGTAAGGGCATCAAGGGATATGGCGATAGGGTCGGTGAATGGAGTTGAGGCAGAAGATCAGCCGTGATCTCATTGAATGGCGGAGCAGGCTCGAAGGGCCAAATGGTCTACTCCTGCTCCTATTCCTTATGTTCTTATTGGTAGATTCCCAGCCAATCTTCCCCCCCCCCCCAACCTCTTCAATTCTGATTTGCTGCTGCTTAGGTTGATTGGCCATGATAAAAATTGGCCCTTAGTGTTAGGGGGGATTAAATACGTGGGGTTACGGGGATAGGGCTTGTGTGGGATGGCTGTCGGTGTAGGGACCGGGTGCTAGGGTTTGGATGATCAGCCATGATCTCGTTGAATGGCGGAGCAGGCTCGAAGGGCCGAATGGTCTACTCCTGCTCCTATTCCTTATGTTCTTATTGGTAGATTCCCAGCCAATCTTCCCCCCCCCCCCCAACCTCTTCAATTCTGATTTGCTGCTGCTTAGGTTGATTGGCCATGATAAAAATTGGCCCTTAGTGTTAGGGGGGATTAAATACGTGGGGTTACGAGGTTACGGGGATAGGGCTTGTGTGGGATGGCTGTCGGTGTAGGGACCGGGTGCTAGGGTTTGGATGATCAGCCATGATCTCGTTGAATGGCGGAGCAGGCGCGAAGGGCCGAATGGTCTACTCCTGCTCCTATCTTCTATGTTTCTATGTTTCTATGTTTACTTTTAAGCCAATCAGCAAACTGTGATGGTTGGAGTATAGCATAACAGGAAGTAAGTGTTGCACCACAGGAAGTGTGCACTAATGCAAGATGCTAAATATATAAAGGTAGCTTGATATAAGAAAGATGTTGTCATTAACTACCACAATCAGAAAATTTCAACAGATGGGTTCTTATGTATTCCCCTGCCACCCCCCCCCCCCCCCGCCACACCCCCACCTCAAATCCTTCTCTCCTATATTTTAGAAGAGCGGGGGGAGTTCTCCCCGGTGACCTGGGCCACTATATATCCCTCAAGCAACACCACTTAAAAAAAATCCCAGATGACCTGGTCATTTGTCTCATTGATGTCTGTGGGAAATGAGGAGGAATTTCTTCACCCAGAGAGTGGTGAACCTGTGGAATTCTCTACCACAGAAGGCAGTAGAGGCCAATACATTAAATATATTCAAGAAGGAGTTGGATATATTTCTTAAGGCTAAAGGGATCAAGGGATATGGGGAGAAGGCAGGGACAGGGTACTGAGTTTGGATGATCAGCCATGATCGCATTGAATGGCGGAGCAGGCTCGAGGGGCCGAATGGCCTACTCCTGCTCCTATCTTCTATGTTTCTATGTGGGATCCTGCTGAGCACAAATTGGCAGGGTGACTACAGTGACTACACTTCAGAAGTAAAGCACTTTGGCACATCCTGAGGTCGATAAAGGCGCTATAGAAATGCAAAGGTTTCTCTTGTCTGTCTATACACAAAGAGTCATACTGGAGTACTGTTTCGCAGGTGCTGATGGCATTCTAACCACTTTAACCAAATGGACGGCTTTCACACGTGAGGTCAGACAGCAGGTTAGCAAGCCATGGGATTCATCACAGCCAAGGTCGATCAATCCCCCACCTAATAGAGGTCTTTAAAATGATGAAAGATTTTGATAAGAGTAGACACAGAGAGAGTGTTTCCACTTGTGGGGAAGAGCAAAACTAGAGGTCATCAATAGAAGATAGTCACCAAGAAATCCAATAGGGAATTCAGAAGAAACTTCTTTACCCAGAGAGTGGTGAGAATGTGGAACTCACTGCCACAGGGAGTGGTTGAGGCAAATAGTATAGATACATTTAAGGGGCAGTAGATAAGCATATGAGGGAGAAGGGAATGGAGGGTTATGCTGATAGAGTTAGATGAGGAAAGACGGGAGGAGGCTCGAGTGGAGCATAAACGCCGGCATGGACTGGTTGGGCTGAATGGCCTGTTTCTATGTAATTCTATGTAACACCATCATAGGAGCAGCTTCACCACACGGTTCAAGGAGAAGGCTCACCATCACCCTCTAAAGGGCAACTAGGGGAGGGCAATAAATGCCGGCCTTGCCAGTGACGCCCACATCCCGAGAATAAATAAATAATAAAAAATATGCTGTCCTTTCCCCATATACTTACACTTGTAGTTGGGAATCGTTAGGTATTGATCAGGAAGAGCAGTTCTAGCTGATTCTGGTCTGGAGTTGGAGAGGTCAATTCCAACATTTCCCGCTCCCAGTTCAGCTGACATGGGGATCGAACAGTGGACCTTCCGAGTCTATTTGGCTCAGTTGAAGTCTTGACTCTTTATGTAGTGAATTATCAAATTAGCCCAATATGGAAGGAATATAAACCGAGATTGATTAGGGTTTTGTTTGGCGAGGGTATTAAGGATTACGGAACCAAGGCGGGTAAATAGAGTGGAGATACAGATCAGCCATGATCTCATTGAATGGCGGAACAGGCTTGAGGGGCTGAATGGCCTCCTCCTGTGTCCTAAACCAATTTGGCTTGTTCCAGCATAAAGTTAAAAGGACGAATCCCCAATAGTTTTTACATGAGCTGTTTTAATGGATAAATAGGAACATCTTATTTTAAATAGGATTAATTATATGCAATAAAGATAGAAACAGATTGCAGCTATGAACACAATCGTTCTAGATACCACACAGTTCCATCCTCACAGTGACAGATGCCTTCCTGTTTATCTGCAGTGCAGACAAAGCCCATCGCTCATTTCCTGTACATTCCCACAGCTTGCAGACTCTCATTATTGCCTTGGAGCAGAGAAGGCGAAGAGGAGATTTGATAGAGGTGTTTCAAATCATGAAGGGTTTAGTGAGAGCAAATAAAGAGAAACTGTTTCCAATGGCTGAAGGTTCGATAACCAGAGGGCACAGATTTAAGGTGATTGGCAAATGAACCAGAGGCGACATGAGGGAAAACCTTTTTACGCAACGCGTGGTTAGGATTTGCAATGCACTGCCTGATAACCTGTTTCGCCATTCAATGAGATTTAATAATAGCCTTCGGAATAGAATTGGATAAATACTTGAAGGAGAAAAAATTGCAGGGATATGGGGAAAGAGCGGAGGAGTGGGACTATTTGGATTGCTCTTCGAAAGAGCCGGTGCAGACTCGACAGGCCGAATGGCCTCCTTCTGCGCTGTACTATTCTCTGATTCTACAAGATACCACAGGAGTGTCTCTGATAACGTTAGGGGCGGTGTGTCAGCTTTGGCCATCCATTGATCAACAGGCAGTAGAGTTCCTCTACATTTGTGGCACTAGTGTTAGAGTAATAACATTTAGTACATCGGTCCCAAATTCTTTTTCCATTTAAAATAAACAGGCTGGCTCCTCCATTAAAACACCAAGCAAAGGGCAGTGTTAAGTTAGTGGGACATCCTGAGGTTGTGAAAGGCGCTATATAAATGCAAGTCTTTATTTTCTTCCAAACCAGCAATGGACTGGGACACGAGTGAATGAATGAAGGCTGTATTGCAGGGTAGATATTGAGTAGCTGGGAGCGCATATCGGGAATGGTGGCAGAGAGGGCAGTAGATCCCACAGGATTTTCCATCTATTACACTGGGACAGAGAGGGTTAAGTGCAGATCTAAGGGAATTTTTTTTTTTAATTACAGAAGATTTTGAAAGATTACAAAATGAAGGATAGTTTCCGCTGGTTGGGGAATTAGTAAGCAGTGACTCTGGGTTATTCATGGAAGAATGAAGGGGAAGGTAGAAGATATTTTCTCACAAAGTATTACAAAGTATTTATAACACAGAAACAGGCCATTCGGCCCAACAGCTCTATGCCGGTGTTTATGCTGCACTCGAGCCTCCTCCCACCCCATTTCATCCAACATAACCCTCTATTCCCTTCTCCCTCATGTGTTTATCTAGCTTCCCCCTAAATGCATCGATACTATTTGCTTCAACCACTTCCTGTGGTAGCGAGTTCCACATTCTCACCGCTCTCTGGGTAAAGAAGTTTCTCCTGAATTCCCTATTGGATTTCTTGGTGACTATCTTCTATTGATGACCTCTTCCTGTTCCTGGAACTAGGGACAGGGTCACTGGGCAAGGCTTGGAAGCTAAGCAGAGCCAGGCCTGGTTAGTACCTGGAGGGGTGATCATCAGGGAAGACCAGGTACAGAACGTCACGGAAGGAGCCCCGAGGAGGGGCGGTTGGTGAGAAGGTCATGGAAGGAGTCCCGGGAGGGGCGGCTGGTGAGCAGGCCCGGGCGTTGGGCTGAAGATTGTCGGATAGGAGGAATGGTGGAAATGGAATGGCGGCGCGCACAGACGCAGCAGCTTTGCTTCTCCCAGGACGGTGCTATTTACGTTTAATGTTAATGTTATTTGTACTGGACTCATGGGAGCTTGCAAGATCACATTTCGTTGTTCATGTACCTGTGCATTGTACAATGACAATAAAAGTTGAATTATTATTAGTGTTTACTCTTCCCCGCAAGTGGAAACACTCTCCGTGTGTCTATTCTATCAAAACCTTTCATCATTTTAAAGACCTCTATTAGGTAGGGGATTAATCGATCTTGGCTGTGATCTTTCCCCTCGTGGGGGAATCTAGAGCTCGGGGGCATAGTCTCAGAATAAGGGGTCGCCCATTTAAGGCGGAGATGAGGAGAAATTTCTTTTCTCAGAGGGTCGTGAATCTTTGGAATTCTCTACCCCAGAGCGCTGTGGAGGCGGAGTCAGTGAATATATTCAAGGCGGAGTTAGAAAGGTTTTTGAGCGACAGGGGAATCAAGGGCTATGGGGAGCGGGCGGGAAAGTGACGTTGAGGCCAAGATCAGATCAGCCATGATCTCACTGAATGGCGGAGCAGGCTCGAGGGGCCGAATGGCCGACTCCTGCTCCTATTTCTTATGTTCTTAGTACATGCAACATTGGTTACAACCCACAATAATAGTTCAACCCCCCCACCTCCCAGATTTTTCCCCTCTCTCCGAAGGCACAAGTTCTTACTGAGGAATAGTTCCATTTTGTAAACGTTCCCCAGCATCAAAGAGCCCAATAATCATATAGAACCTAAGCCAGTGAGTGTTGAGAGACTATTTCACTGTGGCAGGCATCACATTCAAGCATCACATTTCCCACATTACAACAGTGACTCCACTTCAAAAGTACTTCATTGGCTGTAAAACGCTTTGAGATGTCTGGTGGTCGTGAAAGGCGCTATACAAATGCAAGTCTTTCTTTCTTTAATACTGTCCCCATCTGCTATTAATGGATAGAGATCCGGCCCTGCCCTCAGAGACTTGAGCACATAATCTAGGCTGGCACTCCAGTTGAGTACTGAGGGAGTGCTGCACTGTCACAGGTGCCGTCTTTCTCTGAAACCGAGGCCCTGTCTGTCCTCTCAGGTGGATGTAAAAAAATTCCACGGCACTTTTCAAAGAAGTTGGTGTCCTGGGCCAATTTTTATCCCTCAATCAACATCACTAAAACAGATGATCTGGGCGGTTATCTCATTGCTGCTTGTGGGAGCTTGCTGTGCACAAATCGGCTGTTGCATTCCCTACATTACAACAGTGACTACACTTCAAAAAGTACCTCATTGGCTGTAAAGCGCTTTGGGACATCCTGAGGACGTGAAAGGCGCTATATAAATGCAAGTCTTTCTTTGCCATGGAAATCCCTCACCAAAGAGTTGGGTGAACTGTCCACTGTCCCCAAACTGCTCCCCTGCTCCTTCATGAAGATCCAATAGGAGATAACAAAATATCGGGAGAAATGGAAAAGGTAGAAGCAATGGAAGGGGTGAAAATTGATAGACAGGATGTACTAGAAAGGCTGGGTATGCTTAGAGTGGATAAGTCACCTGGTCCAGATGGCTTGCATCCCAGGTTGCTAAGGGAATTGGGGGAGGAGATAGCGGAAGGGCTTGCCATAATTTTCCAATCTTCCCTAGATGCGGGGGAGGTGCCGGAGGATTGGAAAGTGGCAAATGTGACACTGTTGTTCAAGAAAGGGTGTAAGGACAATCCGAGTAAATACAGACCAGTCAGTTTGACATCAGTGGTGCGTAAAGTTTAAGAAACAATAATCAAGGAAAAAATTAACGGGCACTTGGAGAGGTTTAAGCTAATTAAAAAGAGCCAACACGGATTTGTAAAAGGCAGATTGTGTTTGACTAATCTAATTGAATTTTTTGATGAAATAACAGGGAGGATTGATGAAGGGAATGCAGTGGATGTTGTCAACATGGATTTTCAGAAGGCGTTTGACAAAGTACCACATAGAAGGCGGGTTAACAAAATTGAGGCTCATGGAACAGGTGGGTCAGTGGCAGCTTGGATAAGGAATTGGCTTAAGGACAGAAAACAGCAAGTTGTGGTGAATGGCTGTTTTTCAGAGTGGAGGATGGTAGGCAGTGGTGTTCCCCAAGGGTCAATGCTGGGGCCACTGCTTTTTTTTGATATATATAAATGACCTGGATATTGGAATACAGAGTAGAATTTCTAAATTAGCTGATGACGCCAAACTTGAGAAGTGTGAGGTGATGCATTTTGGCAGAAGGAACAGGGAGAGGCAATATACACTTAATGGCACAGTTTTAAAGAGTGTGCAGGGACAGAGGGACCTGGGAGTTAATGTGCATAGGTCCCTGAAGGTGGCAGGACATATTGAGAGAGTGGTTAACAAAGCATACGGGATCTTGGGCTTCATAAATAGAGGTATTGAGTACAAAAGTAGAGAAGTTATACTGAACCTTTATAAAGCGCTGGTTAGGCCACGACTGGAGTATTGCGTCCAGGTCTGGTCACCACACTTTAGGAAGGATGTGAAGGCCCTTGAGAGGGTGCAGAGGAGATTTACCAGAATGGTTCCGGGGATGGGGGATCTTAGTTACAAGGACAGGTTGGAGAAGCTGGATTTGTTTTCATTAGAGCAAAGGAGGTTGAGGGGTGATTTGATAGAGGTGTACAAGATTATGACAGGTTTGGATAGGCTAGACGGGGAAAGGCTGTTCCCACTAGTTGATGGTACAAGGACTAGGGGACACAGATTTAAGATTTTGGGCAAGTTTCACAGGGGGGACGTGAGGAAAAACTTTTTTATGCAGCAACCGACGGAAGTGGTGGAAGCGGAGACACTCAATGTTTTCAAGGGGAGACTGGATAGGCACTTGAGGGAAATAAACTTGCAGGGCTACGGGGATAGAGCAGGGGAATGGGACTGACTGGATTGCTCTACAGAGAGCCGGCACGGACTCGATGGGCCGAATGGCCTCCCTCTGTGCCGTTATGACTCTATGTGTTTGCAGTGAGGTGAGTCAACTCTGCATATTTGAGTTGGAGCATCTGATGGGCTTGGGGGAATTCCTCGTAATTAAATCAACGACTATTCTGATATAGTGAGGACCCTGATAGAGAACTGCCAAGTGTCCAATGCTTGGGGCGGTTGAGTGACAAACAGCCTTGGGGCATATTGTCTGAAGAGGAGATTTACCTCCTCTCCCCCCACCCCCACACCATCAGTCTACCTCAGCTATTCACAATTCAATTATTTCCTGAAAAATAATCGTTAACTCCTAGAAGATTCAAGTCAGGAAGTGACCTGTATCTTTTCTCCCCACGCTCTCCTGAAGGTGCTGTCTTTTTGCTGGAAGGGATTATCAGAGCTGGCTTAGTCCTGTCCTCACTGAACATCCACACGTGCACACATACACACACACACACGCACACGCACATGTACACGCACGCACGCACACACACACACGCACTCACACACGCGCGCACACGCACGCACACACACACGCACACACACACAGACACACACACACATGCGCACATGCATGCAGCACGCGCACGCACGGGCACACACACGCACGCACGCACGCACACACCCGTGGGAAGGCAGCCGTGAGCACGGAAATGCTGGATGGCCAATGGTGCAATCGTGGGGGCGGGACGATTTCAGGCAGGAGATCATGTGATGAAACCTGCTGCAATACATCCAACCAGAGTTGGCAAAGCTTTCTTTCCCCGCTCCCCGCCCCCCTTACCCTGCTGGAGGCCATGTTGGCCCGCTATTGGGAGGCTTCAATCCAGCGTCGGGATGCCTGTTTGGTGGCCCCGCAGCCCGCCGTGCCCAATGTTAACGAGGACCTGCCTCAAAACAAGGTCCGTCTGTTCGCCCGCGGGTACAGGCGATGGGCAGCACGCTCGGTCGGTCGATCGCCCAGGGATCAATGTCGACCTCACCCACCCACGCACATTTTGCAGCAGGGGTCAGTGCAGAGCTACCGGGCATTGGGAGTCTTGACCGAGAAGTGCCGATCCCAGCTCAAATTATGCAAATTGGCTGTTGCATTTCCCACATTACAACAGTGATGACACTGCAAAAGTGCTTCACTTGGCTGTAAAGCGCTTTGAGACATCCGGTGGTCGTGAAAGGCGCTACATAAATGCAAGACTTTCTTTTTTTCTTTCTTTCTCAGCACAGCGCCGGGTATCGAACCTCGGACCTTCCAGATCCGCGCAGCTAGGTATGACCGCGGGCAGTTTATACACCCACTGAAGAGCCGTCATGGCGAACTCAGGATCCCGCCCCTTGTGTCAAAAGATATATCGGAGGGAGCGTTACCTATTATCAGCTCTGGAATTCTGCAGCCGGTTGCCCGAGCAACAGCTACCCCCTTCCCCCCCTCCCTCCGCGCGGCGCCTCGCTAGTGATAGGTCAAAGTTCAAGTGCGGGGATGGGAGGAAAGATCAAAGTTAACTGTTCAAACAGAATCGTCCACCAGTGTTCAATTTCCTTTATATATAAAAAGCGCAGCAGTCATTAAGGCTTAATTGAGAGCTGCGATTGGATTGACATTTGACGTGTCCTGTTGCCGCCGCTCCAAGTGGTCATCTGTCCACGCTGGTTTCCGCCAGCCTATTGTTCATGATGGCCAGAGCCCCCACGCCGTCGGAGAAGCCGTTGTGCCAGGAGCCCGGGCCGCTCGCCCTGGGATGGCCGTTGGCCGCCTCCGACAACTGCTTCTGCATGATGGCCAGCGAGACCTTGTTGGCGGCCAAGAAGTCCCGCATGGAGATCATCTCGCCGGACTGCCTTCGCCCGTCCACCGCCTCGCTCTCGTTGAAGCCGTCGGTCTCGATGGAGATCTTCCGCCTGGTGTGGGTCACGCCGGGAACCACAGCGTTCCTCCCCGGCCTGAAGAGTTTCCTTTGGCACCTACGGCAACACCTGCATTCCAACCTCTTCAGGCTCCAGTTGAGGAACTGTTTTATGACTATAGATATAACATTAAACAGAGAATAAATACAACACACCCCCATCAGGATGAACAGAAAGTTGCCAAACCGGTAGAAACCCTGGTAGTCGTACCTCATGTTCTGGCTGCTCACCAGATCACCAAAACCTATGGTGCTAAAGGCTACAAAGCAAAAGTAGATGGAGTCCAGATAGCTCCAGCCTTCGACGGGGGTGTACATGGCCGAGGCACAGCAAGAGATTGCAAGGGCCGCCAGGCCCAGGATCAACATGACGTAGTAGACGGAGGGCTTCCAGCCTGCCAGGCTGTCCACCTCGCTCATGTTGCTGGAGTCCCGGCAGTTCTCATGGGGCAGCACTCCGCTCCGCCTTAGCTGCCTCTCGTGGCAGGTCTTCAGGATGTAGGCCAGGACGGTGATCAGTCGCTCCAGGAAGAGGTTGAAGAAGAGGATGGTCGCCGCGCAGCCGATGAGGCCGTAGAATATCAGGAAGATCTTCCCGCCTACGGTCGCCGGCGTGGTCATCCCGAAACCTGGAACAAAAAAAAAACCAAAAACATACGACTAAATAACCAAATTCAGCCGTCGTACAAGACACTGAACACAGGCACAAGAAAGAAAGACTTACATTTCTACAGCGCCTTTCATGACCTTAGGGCGTCCCAAAGCGCTTTACAGCCAATGAAGTACTTTTGAAGTGTAGTCACTGTTGTAATGTAGAAAACGCGGCAGCCAATTTGTGCACAGCAAGCTCCCACAAACAGCAATGAGATAATGACCAGATCATCTGTTTTAGTGATGTTGATTGAGGGATAAATTTTGGCCAGGACACCAACTTCTTTGAAAAGTGCTGTGGGATTTTTTTTACAGCCGCCTGAGAAGACAAACGGGGCTTTGGTTTCAGAGAAAGACGTCACCTCTGACAGGGCAGCACTCCCTCAGCACTGAACTGGAGTGTCAGCATTGTGATCATGGCCAGATAGTCAATTAAAAAAAAACTGGGTTAAAGGATAAATATTGGCCAGGACACCAGGGAGAACTCCTCTGCTTTTCTTCAAATAATCCCATAGGATCTTTCAACATCCACCTGAGAGGGCAGACGGGGTCCTCGGTTTAATGTCTCAATAGAAAGACGGTGCCTCTGACAGTGCAGCACTCTCAGTACTGCACTGGGAGTGTCGGCCTGGATTATGTGCTCAAGTCTCTAGAGTGGGACTTGAACCCATGACCTTGTGACTCAGAGGTGAGAGTGCAGCCCATTGAGGCACAGCTGGCACAGACACAGCAAGACTGCAATTTACGCTCTGTTAAAAAAAAAGGACAATGGAGGAAAGCCAAATTCATGGTATTTTTCAGAATAGTTTCAATTTCTGAAGCATTTTCTGCCAAGTACAGCTAAAACAAAACTGGCCAAACAACATCCAAAATAGCAATGCCTATCCGTCTGTGTCAGCTGTGGCTCAGTGCGTACCACTCTTGCCTCTGAGTCAGAAGGTTGTGGGTTCGAACTCCATTCCAGAGACTTGAGCACAAAATCCCAGCTGATGCTCCAGTGCTGCACTGCCGGAGGTGCCATCTTTTGGATGCGATGTTAAACCGAGGCTCCGCCAGAGCGTAAGAACTAGGAGCAGGAGTCGGCCATTCGGCCCCTCGAGCCTGCTCCGCCATTCAATAAGATCATGGCTGATCTTCTACCTCATCTGCACTATCCCCATATCCCTTGATTCCCTTAATATTCAAAAATCTATCGACTTCTGTCTTGAATATACTCAAAGACTGAGCCTCCACAGCCCTCTGGGGTAGAGAATTACAAAGATTCACCACCCTCTGAGTGAAGAAATTTCTCCTCATCTCAGTCCTAAATGGCCGACCCCTTATTCTGAGACTGTGACCCCTGGTTCTAGACTCCCCAGCCAGGGAAAACGTCAAGTCCTGTAAGAATTTTGTATGTTTCAATGAGATCACCTCTCATTCTTCTAAACTCTAGAGAATATAGGCCTAGTCTACTCAATCCCTCCTCATAGGACAATTCCCTCATCCCAGGTGGACGCAAAAGATCCCATGGCCACTATTTCGAAGGAGAGCAAGGGAGTTTTTCCCGGTGTCCTGGGCCAATATTTATACCTCAACCAACATTGCCATAAACAGATTATCTGCCCATTATCTTAGTGCTGTTTGTGGGATCTTGCTGTGCGCAAATTGGCAGCTGCGTTTCCGACCTTACTCTAAAAACGCATAATTGGCCGTGAAGCACTTCGGGACGTCCTGATGGCATGAAAGGCGCTATACAAAAATGCGAGCTCTTTCTAGTTTATCCTCACGGCTCAGTACCACGGTAGGTGGTGCATTTCCCCACTGAGCCACCGGGGGAGCTGTCAAAATGGGCGGCTCCATCACACCGCCAACAGGAAGAGTAATCAAGTGTTGCGAACAAGAGCAGAAGAAGGGTCAAACCCGAAACGTCAACTCAAATTTCTCTCCACGGATGTTGCCTGACTTGCTGAGTTTTTCCAGCATTTTCTGTTGTTATTTCAGAAAGGCACTGCTCGGTTGGGAAAGAAGGAGCTGGAACTCCCAGCGCACACTGTAAAGTTCAACTGCCAGTACATGATCTTCACAGGGAAAAAGCTGACCGGCATCACCTTATCAGTAAGAGATTAGATAAAAGGGAACTAGCAGATAACTTATTGCGCTCAATGAGCTGGAGCTTACCAGCTCCTTGACAAGATCGCCTTGGAGTGATTAGACCTTGTTTTCAGAAGCAAATTGCCACCGTTGTCATGGTGAATCTGAAGGCCCGAGGGCTTGCCGCTCTCTACGCTGCTTCAGTGCTCTGACTTCCACTGTGATTAAATGGATGCTTCAACTACTAAACAGTTTGCCTCGTCTAAAGAGCTGTAATGGCTGGAAGCTGTACTGATAACGGTGAATGTCAGATCGTTAATGAGTTCCGATAAAGAACCTACACACAAAATATCAAACTACTTTACCCATTTCAGATGCTGATCTGTCTGCTGTCTATTTGCAGCATCTGTTATTTTAACATAGAAACATAGAAACATAGAAGGTAGAAGCAGGAGTAGGCCATTCGGCCCCTCGAGCCTGCTCCGCCATTCAATGAGATCATGGCTGATCATCCAAACTCAGTACCCTGTCCCTGCTTTCTCTCCATATCCCTTGATCCCTTTAGCCTTAAGAAATATATCTAACTCCTTCTTGAATATATTTAATGAATTGGCCTCAACTGCCTTCTATGGTAGAGAATTCCACAGGTTCACCACTCTCTGGATGAAGAAATTCCTCCTCATCTCTGTCCTAAATGGCTTACCCCTTATCCTTATGTAAGAAGTCACACAACACCAGGTTATAGTCCAACAGTTTTATTTGAAATCGCAAACTTTCGGAGCGCTGCTCCTTCGTAGAGAGTGGTGAACCTGTGGAATTCTCTACCACAGAAGGCGGTTGAGGCCAAGTCTTTAAATATATTCGAGAAGGAGTTAGATATATTTCTTAGAGCTGGGGGTATCAAGGGATATGGGGAGAAGGCAGATACGGGGTACTGAGTTTGGATGATCAGCCATGATCTCATCGAATGGCGGAGCAGGCTCGAGGGGCCGAATGGCCTACTCCTGCTCCTATCTTCTATGTTTCTATGTTTCGTCAGGTGGAGTGGAGAGATGCATAAAGACACAGCTTATATAGTCAGAGAATAATGCCAGATGATTACAGGTAATCTTTCTAACTGCCATTTATCACACCTCGGCAGAGAGATAATCACAGCAATCAAAGGTGTGAATGGTGCCCAAACAGGTTAGTCAGGAAAACATTACATCAAAGAACAATGAGGTGGGGTCACAAGGGGTCAAATGTTGCAGATGCTGGGGTCTGTATGAAAAACAAAAAACAGACAAAACAACATTTTTTTTTGCTGGAAATCACAGCAGGTCCGGCCGCATCTGTGTAGAGAGAACAAGCCAACGATGACTCGAGTCTGGATGACCCTACGTCAGGTGAGGTTACATGAAGCGTGACATGAACCCAAGATCCCGGTTGAGGCCGTCCTCATGAGTGCGGAACTTGGCTATCAGTTTCTGCTCTACGATTTTGCGTTGTCGTGTGTCTCGAAGGCCGCCTTGGAGAATGCTTACCTGAAGATCGGAGGCTGAATGTCCTTGACTGCTGAAGTGTTCCCCGACTGGGAGGGAACACTCCTGCCTGGCGATTGTTGCGCGGTGTCCGTTCATCCGTTGTCGCAGTGTCTGCATGGTCTCACCGATGTACCATGCTCCGGGGCATCCTTTCCTGCAACGTATGAGGTAGACAATGTTGGCCAAGTCACATGAGTATGTACCATGTACCTGGTAAGTGGTGTCCTCACGTGTGATGATGGTATCTGTGTTGATGATCGGGCATGTCTTGCAGAGTTTGCCGTGGCAGGGTTGTGTGGTGTCGTGGTCGCTGTTCTCCTGAAAGCTGGGTAATTTGCTGCGAACGATGGTCTGTTTGAGGTTAGGCGGCTGTTTGAAGGCGAGTAGTGGAGGCGTGGGGATGACCTTAGCGAGGTGTTCATCATCATCGATGACATGTTGAAGGCTGCGAAGAACATGGCGTAGTTTCTCCGCTCCGGGGAAGTACTGGACGACGAAGGGTATTCTGTTGGTTGTGTCCCGTGTTTGTCTTCTGAGGAGGTCTATGCGATTTTTTGCTGTGGCCCGTCGGAACTGTCGATCGACGAGTCGAGCGTCATATCCCGTTCTTACGAGGGCGTCTTTCAGCGTCTGTAGGTGTCCATCGCGTTCCTCCTCGTCTGAGCAGATCCTGTGTATTCGCAGGGCTTGTCCATAGGGGATGGCTTCTTTAACGTGGTTAGGGTGGAAGCTGGAGAAGTGGAGCATCCTGAGGTTGTCCGTGGGCTTGCGGTAGAGTGAAGTGCTGAGGTGTCCGTCTTTGATGGAGATTCGTTTGTCCAAGAATGAAACCGATTCTGAGGAGCAGTCCATGGTGAGTTTGATGGTGGGATGGAACTTGTTGATGTTATCGTGTAGTCTTTTCAGTGATTCTTCGCCGTGGGTCCATAGGAAGAAAATGTCGTCGATGTATCTGGTGTATAGCGTTGGTTGGAGGTCCTGTGCAGCGAAGAAGTCTTGCTCGAACTTGTGCATGAAGATGTTGGCGTATTGGGGTGCGAATTTGGTCCCCATGGCTGTTCTGTGTGTTTGGGTAAAGAACTGGTTGTCGAAGGTGAAGACATTGTGGTCAAGGATGAAGTGGATGAGTTGTAGGATGGCGTCTGGAGATTGGCTGTTGTTGGTGTTGAGTACTGAGGCTGTCGCAGCGATGCCGTCATCGTGGGGGATGCTGGTGTAGAGTGCCGAGACGTCCATCGTGGCGAGGAGTGTTCCTGGTTCAACTGGTCCGTGGGTGCTGAGTTTCTGTAAGAAGTCTGTAGTGTCGCGACAGAAGCTGGGGGTTCCCTGTACGATGGGTCTCAGGATGCCCTTGATGTATCCGGAACCCCCAGCTTCTGTCGCGACACTACAGACTTCTACAGAAACTCAGCACCCACGGACCAGTTGAACCAGGAACACTCCTCGCCACGATGGACGTCTCGGCACTCTACACCAGTATCCCCCACGATGACGGCATCGCTGCGACAGCCTCAGTACTCAACACCAACAACAGCCAATCTCCAGACGCCATCCTACAACTCATCCGCTTCATCCTTGACCACAATGTCTTCACCTTCGACAACCAGTTCTTTACCCAAACACACGGAACAGCCATGGGGACCAAATTCGCACCCCAATACGCCAACATCTTCATGCACAAGTTCGAGCAAGACTTCTTCGCTGCACAGGACCTCCAACCAACGCTATACACCAGATACATCGACGACATTTTCTTCCTATGGACCCACGGCGAAGAATCACTGAAAAGACTACACGATAACATCAACAAGTTCTATCCCACCATCAAACTCACCATGGACTACTCCTCAGAATCGGTTTCATTCTTGGACACACGAATCTCCATCAAAGACGGACGCCTCAGCACTTCACTCTACCGCAAGCCCACGGACAACCTCAGGATGCTCCACTTCTCCAGCTTCCACCCTAACCACGTTAAAGAAGCCATCCCCTATGGACAAGCCCTGCGAATACACAGGATCTGCTCAGACGAGGAGGAACGCGATGGACACCTACAGACGCTGAAAGACGCCCTCGTAAGAACGGGATATGACGCTCGACTCGTCGATCGACAGTTCCGACGGGCCACAGCAAAAAATCGCATAGACCTCCTCAGAAGACAAACACGGGACACAACCAACAGAGTACCCTTCATCGTCCAGTACTTCCCCGGAGCGGTGAAACTACGCCATGTTCTTCGCAGCCTTCAACATGTCATCGATGATGACGAACACCTCACTAAGGCCATCCCCACGCCTCCACTACTCGCCTTCAAACAGCCGCCTAACTTCAAACAGACTATCGTTCACAGCAAATTACCCAGCTTTCAGGAGAACAGCAACCACGACACCACACAACCCTGCCACGGCAACCTCTGCAAGACATGCCAGATCATCAACACAGATACCATCATCACATGTGAGGACACCACCCACCAGGTACATGGTACATACTCATGTGACTCGGCCAATGTTGTCTACCTCATACGTTGCAGGAAAGGATGCCCCGGAGTATGGTACATCGGAGAGACCATGCAGACACTGCGACAACAGATGAACGGACACCGCGCAACAATCGCCAGGCAGGAGTGTTCCCTCCCAGTCGGGGAACACTTCAGCAGTCAAGGACATTCAGCCTCCGATCTTCGGGTAAGCATTCTCCAAGGCAGCCTTCGAGACACACGACAACGCAAAATCGTAGAGCAGAAACTGATAGCCAAGTTCCGCACTCATGAGGACGGCCTCAACCGGGATCTTGGGTTCATGTCACGCTACATGTAACCCCACCTGACATAGGGTCATCCAGACTCGAGTCGTCATTGGCTTGTTCTCTCTACACAGATGCAGCCGGACCTGCTGTGATTTCCAGCAAAAAAAAATGTTGTTTTGTCTGTTTTTTGCTTTTCATACAGGCCCCAGCATCTGCAAATTTTGACCCCTTGTGACCCCACCTCATTGTTCTTTGATGTAATGTTTTCCTGACTAACATGTTTGGACACCATTCATACCTTTGATTGCTGTGATTATCTCTCTGCCGAGGTGTGATAAATGGCAGTTAGAAAGATTACCTGTAATCATCTGGCATTATTCTCTGACTATATAAGCTGTGTCTTTATGCATCTCTCCACTTCACCTGACGAAGGAGCAGCCTCCGAAAGCTTGTGATTTCAAATAAAACTGTTGGACTATAACCTGGTGTTGTGTGACTTCTTACATTTGTCCACCCCAGTCCAACACCGGCACCTCCACACCATGGCCCCTTATCCTTAGACTGTGACCCCTGGTTCTGGACTCCCCCGCCATCGGGAACATCCTTCCTGCATCTAGTCTGTCAAGTCCTGTTAGAATTTTATGTTTCAATGAGATCCCCTCTCATTCTTCTAAACTCTAGCGAATATAAGCCTAATCGACCCAATCTCTCCTCATACGTCATTCCTGCCATCCCAGGTATCAGTCTGGTGAATCTTCGCTGCACTCCCTCCATGGCAAGAACATCCTTCCTCAGATAAGGTGACCAAAACTGCACACAATACTCAAGGTGTGGTCTCACCAAGGTTCTGTATAACTGCAGCAAGACATCCTTGCTCCTGTACTCAAATCCTCTCGCTATGAAGGCCAACATACCATTTGCCTTCCTAACTGCCTGCTGCACCTGCATGCTTATCTTCAGCAACTGGTGCACCAGGACACCCAGGTCTCGTTGCACTTCCTCCTTTCCCAATCTATTGCCGTTCAGATAATAATCTGTCTTCCTGTTTTTGCCACCAAAGTGGATAACCTCGCATTTATCCACATTATACTGCATCTGCCATGCATCTGCCCAATCACCCAACCTGTCCAAATAATACTGGAGTTTCTCTGCATCCTACTCACAGCACACACGCCCACCCAGCTTTGTGTCGTCTGCAAACTTGGAGATATTACATCTAGTTCCCTCGTCTAGATCATTTATATATATAGCTGGGGTCCTAGCACCGAACCCTGTGGTACCCCACTAGTCACTGCCTGCCACTCGGAAAAAGACCCATTTATTCCAACTCTTTGCTTCCTGTCTGCCAACCAGTTCTCTATCCAAGTCAGTACCTTACCCCCAATCCCGTGTGCTTTAACATTTCTGCTTATTCAGGTGGTTCCATTTGAAGGAAAGGCGGGAGTTTCTCCCAGTATCCCTGGCCAACACCACCTAAAGTTGATTAACCACGACATAGAATGACATAAAGTTTACAGCACAGGAACAGGTCCGTGCCGGTGTTGATGCTCCACATGAGCCTCCTCCAACCTGACTTCAGCTCACCCCATCGACATGTCCCCTTCCGTTGTCCATGCCCAATATTTATTTTCAAGGAATGGTGTTGGACTGGGGTGGACAAATGTAAGAAATCACACAACACCAGGTTATAGTCCAACAGCTTTATTTGAAATCACAAGCTTTCGGAGCGCTGCTCCTTCGTCAGGTGAAGTGGAGAGATGCATAAAAACACAGCTTATATAGTCAGAGAATAATGTCAGATGTTTACAGGTAATCTTTCTAACTGCCATTTATCACACCTCGGCAGAGAGATAATCACAGCAATCAAAGGTGTAAATGGTGTCCAAACAGGTCAGTCAGGAAAACATTACATCAAAGAGCAATGAGGTGGGGTCACAAGGGGTCAAATGTTGCAGATGCTGGGGTCTGTATGAAAAACAAAAAAACAGACAAAAAACATTTTTTTTGCTGGAAATCACAGCAGGTCCGGCCGCATCTGTGCGGAGAGAACAAGCCAACGATGACTCGAGTCTGGATGACCCTACGTCAGGTGTGGTTACATGTAGCGTGACATGAACCCAAGATCCTGGTTCAGGCCGTCCTCATGGGTGCGGAACTTGGCTATCAGTTTCTGCTCGATGATTTTGCATTGTCGTGTGTCTCGAAGGCCGCCTTGGAGAATGCTTACCTGAAGATCGGAGGCTGAATGTCCTTGACTGCTGAAGTGTTCCCCGACTGGGAGGGAACACTCCTGCCTGGCGATTGTTGCGCAGTGTCCGTTCATCCGTTGTCGCAGTGTCTGCATGGTCTCGCCGATGTACCATGCTCCGGGGCATCCTTTCCTGCAACGTATGAGGTAGACAATGTTGGCCAAGTCACATGAGTATGTACCATGTACCTGGTGGATGGTGTCCTCACGTGTGATGATGGTATCTGTGTTGATGATCTGGCATGGCTTGTTCTCTCCACACAGATGCAGCCGGACCTGCTGTGATTTCCAGCAAAAAAAATGTTTTTTGTCTGTTTTTGTGTTTTTCATACAGACCCCAGCATCTGCAACATTTGACCCCTTGTGACCCCACCTCATTGCTCTTTGATGTAATGTTTTCCTGACTGACCTGTTTGGACACCATTTACACCTTTGATTGCTGTGATTATCTCTCTGCCAAGGTGTGATAAATGGCAGTTAGAAAGATTACCTGTAAACATCTGACATTATTCTCTGACTATATAAGCTGTGTTTTTATGCATCTCTCCACTTCACCTGATGAAGGAGCAGCGCTCCGAAAGCTTGTGATTTCAAATAAAACTGTTGGACTATAACCTGGTGTTGTGTGATTTCTTATATTTTCAAGGAGGAGAGGGAGGTCGTGGCAGCTGGGTTTAGGGAGGCAATTTCAGGGAGTGGAACCCAGGTTCTGCATCAAAGGTGTGGCAAAAGGAGTGAGGGAATGCACAAAAAGCAAGAGTCAGGAGAACAAAGTGTTTGGCGAGGGAGATATAGGGCCAGCGGAGATTGCAGAGATAGGGGGAAAAGCAATGTGGCCAAAGTGAACGGCCACTGTTTTGCCAGTGAATGGCAAAATGAATGCTCTTTAAAATGAGGTCCGCCTATCAATTATATGAGACCACACCTGAAGTATCAGGTACAATTTTGAGCTCCTTACCTAAGAAAGAATATAATTGCCTTAGAGGTGGTGCAACGAAGGTTCACTAGATTGACTCCTGGGATGAGAGGGCTGTCCTATGAGGAGAGATTGAGTAGAATGGGCCTATACTCTCTGGAGTTTAGAAGAATGAGATGTGATCTCATCGAAATGTATAAAATTCTTAGAGGGCTTGACAGGGTAGATGCTGAGAGGTTGTTTCCCCGGGCTGGAGAGTCTGGAACCAGTGGTCCTAGTCTCAGGATTAGGGGTCGGCCATTTAGGACTGAAATGAGGAGACATTTCTTCACTGAGAGGGTTGTAAATCTTTGGAATTCTCTACCCCTGTAGATGTTGAGTCGTTGAGTACTAAGGGAATCAAGGGATATGGGGATAGGGCGGGAAAGTGGAGTTGAGGTAGAAGATCAGCCATGAACTTACTGAATGGCGGAGCAGGCTCGAGGGGCCGTATGGCCCACACCTGCTCCTAGTTCTTATGTTCTTATGTCCATTGAAGTACAATCTCTCTCGCTGGCCCCTGGATCGCCCACATTCAAGTGGAAAACACAACGTATTCATCAGATAAATTGCTTCTAATAAGTTGTCTCCTTCCATTTCTTGAGAAGAGGTCATTTGCAATGATGCCAGAACCCAAACTCATCACCTTTCAGTAGCACTGCAAGCACCGACGCAGAATCACAGAGCATTGTTCTAGGACTCCTTGTACCGGGGGAAACAAGTCATGTAATTAGGAGAATCACGCCATTTGTTCAGCACTGATTACTATTCTTAGGCTTATATTCGCTGGAGTTTAGAAGAATGAGAGGGGATCTCATTGAAACTTATAAAATTCTAACAGGACTAGACAGACTAGATGCAGGAAGGCTGTTCCCGATGGCGGGGGAGTCCAGAACCAGGGGTCACAGTCTAAGGATAAGGGGTAAGCCATTTAGGACAGAGATGAGGAGGAATTTCTTCACCCAGAGAGTGGTGAACCTGTGGAATTCTCTGCCACACAGGGCAGTTGAGGCCAATTCATTAAATATATTCAAGAAGGAGTTGGATATATTTCTTGAGGCTAAAGGGATCAAGGGATATGGGGAGAAAGCAGGGACAGGGTACTGAATTTGGATGATCAGCCATGATCTCATTAAATGGCGGAGCGGGCTCAAGGGGCCGAATGGCCTACTCCTGCTCCTATCTTCTATGTTTCTATGTTTCTATGTATTCATTCACTCAATTATGCCAATGAAAGAAGTCTTGTCACCAGGAAAACTCCTGGTTCGAAGCCCAGTCTGTGCTCAGTTAGCTGACCTCAACCAGGCTTCAGGAGGAACAATGATTGACCTCTTTTCCATGGACTGGGAATGGGGGAGAGGAGAAACAAAATGTGGTTCTTGATTTACATTTCAACGTGCTTGCAGACACAGTGTTTAAAAACTGAGCTGCCAGTCAAGTCTCAGGTGGGATATTTCTGGTGAATTGTGCAAGTCATAGGATTACACAGATTACATCGGATATACAGCACAGAAACAGGCCATTCGACCCAACCAGTGTTAATGCTTCACACGAGCCTCCTCCCGTCTTTCCTCATCTAATTCCATCAGCATAACCCTCTATTTCCTTCTCCCTCATATGCTTATCAAGCCTCCCGTTAAATGCATCTATACTATTCGCTTCAACCACTCCCTGTGGTAGCGAGTTCCACATTCTCACCACTCTCTGGGTAAAGAAGTTTCTTCTGAATTCCCTGTTGGATTTCTTGGTGTCTATCTTCTATTGATGGCCTCTAGTTTTGCTCTTTCCCACAAGTTGAAACGCTTTCTCTGTATCCACTCTATCAAAACCTTTCATAGTTTTAAAGACCTCTATTCGTTCACCCCTCAGCCTTCTTTCTTCAAGAAAAAACGAGACCCTGCCTGTTCATCCTTTCCTGATAGGTTTGTTTCGCTTTTGGTTTGACCTGAGATGAACATAGAACAGAGAGGTGGAGGAGTGGGAGTCGGTGGGGGGATTGGGGGGGGGGCGTAGGGAGTCGGTGGGGGGGATGGAGCTGGGGGTGAGGGGGAGGGGGAGGGGCTGTAGCTTTACCAATGAACAGAGTGCCTGGCCTCTGGTAGGCCTGAAAGAGAGTCCTGAGGAGCACAATTGTTAATTCCATGGTTCATGTACAGCCTCATTCCTGCTGCTACATGAAGCGGAGGAGAAGGGTCTCAATCAGAAATGGCAGTCATCTTTCCTCTCCCCCTCAGGCTCTGACTCTTCATGGGCTACAGTTCCACAATGCGGGAAGACCCCTGGTATCTCATCCAAGCGGTACATCTTCATGTAGCAGTGACCACTGCACAGTCCTTGTGGAGATGAAGTCCCATCTTCACACTGAGGACACTCTCCATTGTGATGTGTGGCACTACCACCATACTAAATGGGATAGATTCAGTACAGATCTAACAGATCAAAACTGGGCACCCATGAGGCGCTGTGGGCCATCAGCAGCAGCAGAATTGTACTCCACCACAATCTGTAATCTCATGGCCCGGCATATCCCTCGCTCTACCATTACCATCAAGCCAAGGGACTAACCGTGGTGCAATGAGGAGTGCAGAAGAGCATGCCAGGAGCAGCACCAGGTGCACCTAAAAATGAGGTGCCAACCTGGAGATACTGCAACACAGGACTACATGCATGCTAAACAGCGGAAGCAGCATGCTATAGACAGAGCTAAGCGATCCCACCATCAACGGATCAGATGAAAGCTCTGCAGTCCTGCCACATCCAGTCGTGAATGGTGGCGGACAATTAAACAACTAACGGGAGGAGGAGTTTCCATGAATATCCCCATCCTCAATGATGGTGGAGTCCAGCACGCAAGTGCAAAAGACAAGGCTGAAACATAGAAACATAGAAGATAAGAGCAGGAGTAGGCCATTCGGCCCCTCGAGCCTGTTCCGCCATCTAATGAGATCATGGCTGATCATCCAAATTCAGTACCCTGTGATGTAATAAAACTCACTACACACTTGGTTTGAGTATAAAGCAAGGCTTTAATCAACGTGTTTCAGAACATGGAGGTCTAGTTGTACTTCACTAGTTCCTTGTCTTACCAAATGTCCCTGGCAAGCTGGGGCCGACGCCCGAGTATTTATACTCCTTGGACGGCACCACCAGCTGGCCATCCAGCGTTATATCACGAGTAGTTTCTTGATGAATGATGAGATTTATAACATTCTTCCTGCCTAAAAGATTTGGAAGTCCAACGACTTCCTCTTAGCGGATTAGGCGGACCACGAATAGCCGCAGTCTTTTAGATTTTTGTTTATGGCTAGAAGGCACGTCTCCCCGGACCGTGTCTTGGTCCCTGGGTCGCTTGATCCGTACCGGTGGGTCGACAGGGTCCGTGTTGCTCTGATTGACCCGAGGGAGGCTGGGGAGATCGTGACTCCGGGTGCGGGTCCCCACAGGCGCAGAACTGGCTTCATCCTGCTGGATAGCAGGGGATTGACCGGCGTCCTGGCCTCGGGTGGCCATCCCACGGGGAGCACTCAGCTCCCCGCGTGAATCCAGTGGGGCAGCTGGCAGATCTCTCGATGCCCCAGGTAGGGCGTCATCTTCGGGGGAGCGCAGAGTGTCGGCATCATCACCGTGGGTCCCTCTATCGGTTGGGTCTGTGGAACCGGCCGGACAGGGAACCAGGTCCCGGAGCGAAACGGTGGACTCCCGGCCATCAGGGTACCGCACGTCCGCATACGTGGGGTTGACGTCCGTGAGTTCTACCTCGTCGACAAGAGGATCGTTTTTAGACGATCGGACGAATCTTCGGAGCAGCACGGGGCCGGGAGCTGCCAACCATGATGGTAGAGATGTCCCATGGGTGGAGCGACGCTGGAAGCTGAAGAATCGCTCGTGAGGTGTGACATTGGTAGACATAGAAAGGAGAGACCTGATGGAATGCAACACATCAGGGAGCATAGTTTCCCACTGCTGGTCTGGTAGGTTGCATGACCTCAGCGCAAGACGAACAACGTACCAAATGATAGTGTTGTATCTCTCAACCTGTCCGTTACCGATGGGATGGTATGGTGTCGTTTTACTTGTGGCGATTCCCCATTGGGAGAGATAACTTTTGAGTTCGCTTGACATGAAGGAGGGACCCCGATCAGAGTGGATGAAATTGGCCATACCGCAAAGGGAAAAGACTTGATCAAGGCATTTGATCACTGTGGAAGTAAGCATATTGGGACAGGGGAAAGCAAAGGGAAAGCGTGAATATTCGTCCACCATAGTCAGTAAGTAGGTGTTTCGCGTTGAGGAAGGCAATGGCCCTATAAAGTCAATGTTGAGTCGCTGCATAGCGTGTATGAGCGAGCCATCCGATGGATGGAAGGATTGTGGTTTTAATTCCGCACAAATTCTACAGGAGGAGCACGTTCTTTTCACATCTTCCATAGAAAATGGGAGATTTTTAGATCGCACAAAGTGCAACATACGGGTAACGCCAGGATGGCATAAGTCAGTATGAAGATCCGCAAGAGTCGAAGTTGACATAGAAGAGCAGAATGCCCGCGTGAGGGTATCCGGGGCCACATTCTCTTTGCCGGGTCGATAATGTATGGTGTATCCAAAGGCGGCCAATTCCATCCTCCAGAGTTGTATTTTGTTATTCTTGATCTTATTGCGTTTCCGGTTATCCAGCATAAAGGCCACGGAGCGCTGATCGGTTATAAGTGTGAAATGGCGACGAGCGAGAAAATGACTCCATTTACGTACAGCTTCAATGATGGCCGTAGCCTCCTTCTCGACAGAAGGATAATGGAGCTTGCTACCCTGCAAAGTTCTGGACAGAAATGCAACAGGTCGACCACCTTGATTCAAGGTAGCAGAGATTGCCACATCTGATGCATCGCACTCGACCACGAAAGGAAGATTTTCATCAATGGAATGAAGCGTGGCTTTTTCCAGTTGTCGCTTGAGGAGGTTGAAAGCTGAAATAGCCGTTGTCTCCAATGGAAATGACTTCGCGTGAAGCAGGGGCTGGATCTTGTCGGAGAAGTGGGGTATCCATTTCGCATAATAGGCGAACATGCCGAGTGCCCGACGAAGAGAGCCGAGATTCATAGGGGGAGGGAGCTCCTGAAGCGGACGGATTCACTCCGGATCCGGTTTGATGACACCGTTGCCCACCCAGTAGCCAAGGATGTTGACTGATGGTACTGATTTCACAGATTTGGACTCATTTAAGGTTAAGTTGCGACGACGGAGAACGTCAAAAAATTTCTGGAGGTTGGCATCATGCTCCTTCTGGTCATGACCAGCAATGGTGATATTATCCAGATATGGAAAAGTGTCCGTTAAGTTCTCCTGTTTGACTAGGCTATCCATTGCCCGTTGAAAGACGGCCACCCCATTGGTGACCCCAAATGGAAGGCGGCAAAACTGGTAAAGCCGACCATTGGCCTCAAAGGCCGTATACTTTTTGTCAGAGTCCTTTAACGGTACTTGATGATATGCGCTCTTTAAATCAAAGGTTGAAAATACCTTGTAGTTAGCAAGGTTATTGACCATGTCATCGATGCGTGGTAGTGGGTAGGCATCCAGGTCGGTATACTGGTTAATAGTTTGCGAGTAATCGATGCAAAGACGTTTCTTGTGTTGCTTCAGAGGATTTTTAACAACGACATCTTGAGCCCGCCAGGAAGATGAACATGGCTCAATGATACCGTCAGCTAGAAGGCGAGAGATTTCTGCCTCGATAAAGGATCGATCATCTTGGCTGAAACGTCGTCATTTAGTGACTATGGGCTTACATCGGGGGGAAAGATTGGCAAACAAGGAGGGCTCATCGAGCGAAGCCGCCGAAAGCGCACAAAATGGTACTTTGGAAATAGTAAGCTCCGGCTTTGACCCTCCAAACTCGAAAGTGAGTCTTTTGTGTTGTTTCTGGAAATCCTGTCCCAGGAGCACATCACTGCATAGGTTCTTGAGCACCCCAAGCTGGGTGGAGAAATAAGTGCGGCCATTGAGAATAAGGTCGACAAGACAAAAGCTGGAAGAATTGGTGGTCAGTGTCGTCAGAGCCATTGCTATTTCCCTGTCCGAGGGGTAAATACGCAATTTCAACTTACTGACAGCCCGCTCACTAATGAAGCTGTCAGAGCTGCATGAGTCGATTAATGCACTCAAAATGTGTCCATTTACCGAAACCTTTGTGGCTGCATGGGACAGACTTTGGGGAAAAACAGCTGTGATGGGAGGAGGAGCAGTTTTATCCTTGACAGCTGTAACCTTAGTAGTGATTCTTGGGGGAGGAGCAGTTTTATAGATTGCAGCTGTAACCTTAGTAGTGGCTCTTGGGGGAAGATCAGTTTTATAGATAGTAGCTGCAAAACTAACAGGAGCTTTTGACCGGTATACCTTAGAAAAGTGGACTTTCTTACTAACAGCGGCTCTTGACTGGCATACCTTAGAAAAGTGACCTTTCTTGCTGCAATGATTGCAGGTTGCGTTATGAGCAGGACAAAATTTCCTCTAATGGAATGCACCTCCACAGAAGAAACACTTCCTTCCAGATTGCTAGGATGCCGCTAGGGCGGGGTCATCATCAGTGTAGGTTTCTAGGGTAGGATTCTCATCAGCCAGGTTGGAGTCGTCATCCGTGAGGGCTTCCGCCCGAGGCCTATCGAAGGAGTCACTAAAAGTGATAGCAGCAGCCGGTGCACATGGTGAAAGATAGGTATCTGCATTCCTCTTTGCTAAGTCCAGAGAACATGCCTGGTCATAGGCAGCCTGTAACTTGAGGGTTTTATTCTCCAACAGATGCTGACGTATGAAGGGCGATGCAATCCCATTAATAAAAGAATCACGAATTAACTCCTCCTGGTACTGCTCAGCTGTAACAGCTTTAAGATTACAATCCTTGCTGAGCCTGCGAAGTTTCTGAAGGAATTCGTCAAGTGATTCCCCGGGTTGTTGTCGAGTTGTGGCCAGTAGATGCCGAGCAAAAATTTCATTTGGGGACTTGATGTATAGCTGCTGTAGTATTTGGATAGCGGCGTCATAGTCTACACAGTCTTCGATATAATCAAACACATGAGGGGATACATAATTAGCAAGTATCTCTAATTTATCAGGAACATTCTCACCACACACCCTGAGGAAGTTGCTGAAAGTACGATACCAGTGTTTCCATTAGCAGCTGTAAGTGAATTCGGGTCCAGGTCGAGATGGGCGGGTCTGAGTAGTTTCTCCATGATGGATCGATTACTTGTCTGAGCTCCCTTCTATGGTTCGAGTCGTAGCTGGCTGTTCCCGAAATCACCCAAAGCGTGGAGTCGATATCAAGTTGATTAAGTTGACGTAATAAAACTCACTACACACTTGGTTTGAGTATAAAGCAAGACTTTAATCAACTTGTTTCAGAACATGGAGGTCTAGTTGTACTTCACTAGTTCCTGTCTTACAAAATGCCCCTGGGCTAGCTGGGCCCACGCCCGAGTATTTATACTCCTTGGACGGCGCCACCAGCTGGCCGTCCAGCATTATTTCATGAGTAGTTTCTTGATGAATGATGAGATTTATAACACCCTGTCACTGCGTTCTCCCCATATCCCTTGATCCCTTCAGCCTTAAGAAATATATCTAACTCCTTCTTGAATATATTTAATAAGTTGGCCTCAACTGCCTTTTGTGGTAGAGAATTCCACAGGTTCACCACTCTCTGGGTGAAGAAATTCCTCCTCATCACAGTCCTAAATGGCTTACCCCTTATCCTTAGACTGTGACCCCTGGTTCTGGACTCCCCGACCATTGGGAACATCCTTCCTGCATCTAGTCTGTCTAGTCCTGTTAGAATTTTATAAGTTTCAATGAGATCCCCTCTCATTCTTCTAAACTCCAGCGAATATAAGCCCAATCGACCCAATCTCTCCTCATATGTCATTCCTGCCATCCCAGGTATCAGTCTGGTGAATCTTCGCTGCACTCCCTCCATGGCAAGAACATCCTTCCTCAGATAAAGCGACCAAAACTGCACACAATACTCAAAGTGTGGTCTCACCAAGGCCCTGTACAACTGCAGCAAGACATCCTTGCTCCTGTACTCGAATCCTCTTGCTATGAAGGCCAACATACCATTTGCCTTCTTAACCGCCTGCTGCACCTGCATGCTTACCTTCAGCGACTGGTGCACAAGGACACCCAGGTCTCGTTGCACTTCCCCTTTTCCCAATCTATTGCCGTTCAGATAATAATCTGTCTTCCTGTTTTTGCCACCAAAGTGGATAACCTCGCATTTATCTACATTATACTGCATCTGCCATGCATCTGCCCAATCACCCAACCTGTCCAAATCATACTGGAGTTTCTCTGCATCCTCCTCACAGCACACACACCCACCCAGCTTTGTGTCATCTGCAAACGTGGAGATATTACATCTAGTTCCCTCATCTAGATCATTTATATATATTGTGAATAGCTGGGGTCCTAGCACCAATCCCTGTGGTACCCCACTAGTCACTGCCTGCCACTCGGAAAAAGACCCATTTATTCCAACTCTTTGCTTTCTATCTGATAACCAGTTCTCTATCCAAGTCAGTACCTTACCCCCAATCCCATGTGCTTCAACTTTGCATGCTAGTCTCTTTAGCGGGGCCTTATCGAAAGCCTTCTGAACGTCCAAATACACCACATCCACTGGTTCTCCCTTATCTATTCTACCAGTTACATCCTCAAAAAATTCCAGTAGATTAGTGAAGCACGATTTGCCTTTTGTAAATCCATGTTGACTTTGTCCGATCCTGTCACTGTTTTCCAAGTGCTCTGCTATTACATCTTTTATAATGGACTCTAGCATTTTCCCCACTACCGATGTCAGGCTTACCGGTCTATAATTCCCCATTTTTTCTCTACCACCTTTTTTAAATAGTGGGGTTACATTAGCTACCCTCCAATCCATGGGAACTGTTCCAGAGTCTATAGAATTTTGGAAGATGACCAGCAATGCATCTACTATTTCTAGGGCCACTTCCTTAAGTACCCTAGGATGTAGATTATCAGGCCCTGAGGATTTTTCGGCCTTCAATCCTGTCAATTTCCCTAACACCATTTCCCTACAAATACTGATTTCATTCAATTCCTCCCTCTCATTAGACCCTATGTTTCCCAACATCTCTGGAAGGTTATTTGTGTCCTCCTTTGTGAAGACAGAACCAAAGTATGTATTTAATTGGTCTGCCATTTTTTTGTTCCCCATTATAAATTCCCCTGATTCTGACTGCAAGGAACCTACGCTTGACTTCACCAATCTTTTTCTCTTCACATATCTATAGAAGCTTTTACAGTCAGTTTTTATGTTCCCTGAAAGCTTGCTCTCATATTCTATTTTCCCCCTCTTAATTAATCCCTTTGTCCTCCTTTGCTGAATCCTAAACTGCTCCCAATCCTCAGGTTTGCTGCTTTTTCTGGCCAATTTATATGTCCTCTCCTTGGATCTTATGCTATGCCTAATTTCCATTGTTAGCCACGGTTGAGTCAACTTTTTTGTTTTATTTTTATGCCAAATAGGGATGAACAAATTCTGTAGTTCATCCATGCGATCTTTAAATGTTTGCCATTGCCTATCCACCGAAAACCCTTTAAGTAACGTTCCCCAATCCATCCTACCCAACTCGCGCCTCATACCATTGTAGTTTCCGTTATTTTTGCAACCTTCTTCAGCCAGAAGTGCCAATTGGATGATCCATCTCGGTCTCCTCCTGAGGTCCCCACCATCACAGAAGCCAGTCTTCAGCTAATTCGATTTACTCCACATGATATCAAGAAACGGCTCAGCACACTGGATACAGCAAAGGCTATGGGCCCCGACAACATCCCGGCTGTCGTGCTGATGACGTGCTCCAGAACTAGCCCTGCCTCTAGCCAAGCTGTTCCAGTACAACTACAACACTGGCATCTATCCGACAATGTGGAAAACTGCCCAGGTCTGTCCTGTCCACAAAAAAGCAGGACAAATCCAATCCAGCCAATTACCGCCCCTTCAGTCTACTCTCAATCATCAGCAAAGTGATGGAAGGTGTCGTCAACAGTGCTATCAAGCGGCACTTACTCACCAATAACCTGCTCACTGATGCTCAGTTTGGGTTCCGCCAGGACCACTCGGCTCCCGACCTCATTACAGCCTTGGTCCAAGCATGGACAAAAGAGCTGAATTCCATAGGTGAGGTGAGAGTGACTGCCCTTGACATCAAGGCAGCATTTGACCGAATGTGGCATCAAGGAGCTCTAGTACAATTGAAGTCAATAGCGGTTAGGTTACTGGACTAGTAATCCAGAGGCCTGGAACTATCGGATTGTTGTAAGAGCCCATTTGGTTCACTATATGTCCTTTAATGTCTTAACTGCCCTCTGAAGTTGCCGAACAAGCTACTCAGTTGTAACAAATCGCTGCGAGAAACAATAATAAGAATAAAATCGGATGGACCACCTGGTACCGGCTTCGGCACACCCAGCCCAGTCGACCCTGCAAAGTCCACCTCACTAACATCTGGGGACTTGTGCCAAAATTGGGAGAGCTGTCCCACAGACCAGTCAAGCAACAGCCTGACATAGTCGTACTCACTGAATCATACCTTTCAGCCAACATCCCAGACTCCTCCATCACCATTCTTGGTTATGTCCTGTCCCCCCAGCAGGACAGACCCACCAGGGGTGGCGGCACAGTGGTATGCTGCTGGGAGGGAATAGCCGTGGGAGTCCTCAACATTGACTCTGTGTTTCATGGCTTCAGGTCAAGCATGGGCAAGGAAACCTCCTGCTGATTACCACCTACCGCCCTCCCTCAGCTGATGAATCAGTGCTCCTCCATGTTGAGCAACACTTGGAAGAAGCACTGAGAGCAGCAAGGGCACGGAATGCACTCTGGGCGGGGGACTTCAATGTCCATCACCAAGAGTGGCTCGGTAGCACCACTGCTGGCCGAGTGCTGAAGGACATAGCTGCCAGTCTGGGCCTGCGGCAGGCGGTGAGAGAACCAACATGAGTCAAAAACCTACTTCACCTTGTCCTCATCAATCTACCTGTCGCAGATGCACTGTCCATGACAGCATTGGTAGCAGTGACATCAAAGCAACATTTGACCGAGTGTGGCATCAAGGAGCTCTAGTAAAATTGAAGTCAATGGGAATCAGGGGGAAAATTCTCCACTGGCTGGAGTCATACCTAGCACAAAGGAAGATGGTTGTGGTGGTTGGAGGTCAATCATCACAGCCCCAGGACATCGCTGCAGGAGTTCCTCAGGGCAGTGTCCTAGGCCCAACCATCTTCAGCTGCTTCATCAATGGCTTTCCCTCCAACATAAGGTCAGAAATGGGGATGTTCGCTGATGACTGCGCAGTGTTCAGTTCCATTCGCAACTCCTCAGAAAATGATGCAGTCCATGCCCGCATGCAGCAAGACCTGGACGACATTCAGGCTTGGGGTGAGAAGTGGCAGGTAACATTTGCACCGCTGAAGTGCCAGGCAATGACTATCTCCAACAAGCGAGAGTCTAACCACCTCCCCTTGACATTCAACGGCATTACCATCGCTGAATGCCCCACCATCAATATCCTGGGGGTCACTATTGACCAGAAACTTAACTGGTTCAGCCACATAAATACTGTGGCAACAAGAGCAGGTCAGAGGCTGGTTAATTTGCAGCGAGTGTCTCACCTCCTGACTCCCCAGAGCCTTTCCACCATCTACAAGGCACAAGTAAGGAGTGTGATAGAATACTCTCCACTTGTCTGGTGAGTGCAGCTCCAACAACACTCAAAGAAGCTCGGCACCATCCAGGACAAAGCAGCCCGCTGGATTGGCACCCCATACACCACCTAAAACAGTCACTCCCTTCACCACCGGCGCACCGTGGCTGCAGTGTGTACCATCTGCACTGCAGCAACTCACCAAGGCTTCTTCGGCAGCACCTCCCAAACCCGCGACCTCTTCCACCTAGAAGGACAAGGGCAACAGGCACATGGGAACACCATCACCTCCAAGTTCCCCTCCAAGTCACACACCATCTTGACTTGGAAATATATCGCCGTTCCTTCATCATCGCTGGGTCAAAATCCTGGAACTCTCTCCCTAACAGCACTGTGGGAGTGCCTTCACCACACGGACTGTAGCAGTTCAAGGCGGCGACTCACCACCACCTTCTCAAGGGCAATTAGGGATGGGCAATAAATGCTGGCCATGCCAGAGATGCCCATATCCCAGGAACGACAAAAAAATCAGGGGGGAAAACTCTTCACTGGCTAGAGTCATACCTAGCACAAAAGAAGAAGGGTAAGAGGAGATTTGATAGAGGTGTTTAAAATCATGAAGGGTTTAGATAGACTAAATGAAGAGAAACTATTTCTAATGGCTGAAGGATCGATAAGCAAAAGAACCAGCGGTGACATGAGGAAAAACCTTTTTACACAATGAATGGTTAGGATTTGGAATGCACTGCCTGATAGGGCGGTGGGCACAGATTCAATAGTAGTCTTCAAAAGGGAATTGGATAAATACTGGAAGGGGAAAAAATTGCAGGGATATGGGGAAAGAGCGGGGGAGTGGGACTAACTGGATTGCTCTTCGAAAGAGCCGGCGCAGACTCGATGGGCCGAATGGCCTCCTCCTGTGCTGTACTGTTCTATGATTCTATGGTGCCAGCTGGAGCCACTGGGTGATGGATCCAGAGTAGGAACCTTGGCTGATTTTCTCTTCCGTCACCCAATAGGAACTGAAGCCAACGGTAGCCGCCAGCTAAATTTTGAAGTGTAGTCCTGTTGCCGTAACCTGCAGGGCCACAGACCAAGAGTTGGGAAGTGGGATTAGGCTGGATAGCTTTATCGGCCGGCACAGACACAATGGACCGAAAGGCCTCCTTCTGTGCCGTAAATTTCTATGATTCTATTCTATGAAATCAGAGCAGCCAATTTGCGCACAGCAAGCTCCCACAGACAGCAGTGAGATAAATGACCAGATAAGCTGCTTTTAGTGATGTTGGTTAAGGGATAAATATCGGCCAGGACACCGGGGAAAACAACCCTGCTCTTCTTCAAATAGTGCCATGGGATCTTTTGCATCCACCTGAGACGGGGTCTCGGTTTAACGTCTCATCCGAAAGACGGCACCTCCGACAGTGCAGCACTCCCTCAGTACTGCACTGGAGTGTCAGCTTCGATTTATGGGCTCAGGTCCCTGGAGTGGGACTTGAACCCACAACCTGCTGATTCAGAAATGCGAGTTCTCCCCGGTGTCCTGGGGGCAATATTTATCCCTCAACCAACATCACGAAAACAGATGATCTGGTCATTATCGCTGTTTGTGGGAGCTTGCTGTGCGCAAATTGGCTGCCGCGTTTCCCGCATTACAACAGCGACTGCCCTTCAAAAAGTATATCATTGGCTGTAAAGCGCTTTGGTACGTCCTGTGATCATGAAAGGCGCTATATAAATGCAAGTTCTTTCTTTTCTTTCCCTCTCCCCCACCAAATAAAAAAGAGAACGAGCCAACTCTGGTCACTCTATGGTACGGGAGGTGGAAAGACAGACAGGGTTGACTGAAGGAATACTTGAGGGACAGAGTTTTTGTGTCTGTGTCTTGGGGGAAATCATGCAAAATTACAAATTAGGTGAGGTTAATCAGAAGATAGACCTACCCTAATAGAATCTGACACAAGCTTGTATTCAATTTATTTATTATTGTCAATAACATCTCCACTGTTTATGCTAATTAAACTTGAATTGCATTTTCGTACTGTGGAGCCTCGCCCAATGGGGACTGGGTAAAGATTGGCCCATTCCCCCGCAGACCCTGACAGCCAGTCACACCCCCTCTTCTTCCATGCTGTCTGCCTCCCATAATTCAAAAGTGTTCTTCTGCTAAAATTGAATGGCCTCTCTCACTTGTGTTGGCCAGTTGTGACTTTTTGGGAAGGTTTGATCATTAAAAACGGCGCATTTGTTCACACTTCGTCTACCAAATCCGTTCTGCTGAGCTTACGGCTAGAATTCCACATTTGGCAGCTCAGATTGGGATCGTTTCAGTGAGTTGATTAGCCAGGAGCCATGACTGTGCTGACTCCAGTCAAATTTGGGGAGAGGCATAGAGAGAGAGAGAGAGAGAGAAAGAGAGAGAGGAGGGGAGAAAGGAAGAGTAAAGAGAGAGGGAAGGAAGAGACAGGGTGGGGGAGAGAAATATAGAGGGGCGAGAGAGGGGGGTGCGAGAGAGGGGAGTGAGAGAGAGGGGGAGGGAGAGGAAGACAGAAAGGAGAGAGCGAGAGAAGGAAGAGACGGGGGGAGAGAAAGATAGAGGGGCAAGAGAGTGGGTTGCGAGAGAGGGGAGTGAGAGAGAGGGGGAGGAAGAGGAGGACAGAAAGGAGAGAGCGAGAGAAGGAAGAGAGGTAGAAATAGAGGAGGGTGTAAGAGAGGGGATAGAGAGTGGGAGAGAGAGAGGGGAAGAGAGAGAGAGAAAAGAGAGAGATGCTTGGCTAATAAAAGAGTGAAAATCCTGTTTATAAGATTCACAGGTTGGGGGGAAGTACAATGAATTGTCAAAATGTGGCTTCAATCTGGGCTGCAGTCACACTGCACAGGTTGTGAAACCCAAGCTACCCAAGGTCTACGGGAAGCAGGCTCAAGTCTCACTTCAGGACTTTTACAAGTCAAATCGCTGAGTTTTTGCTACTTTGCATTGACACGCAGCTAAAAACACTTGTGATCAATGCGAAAAGTGCCATCAAAGCTGGAGCGTGGAGCAGAATTAATGCCGGGAGGTCTAACATCAGCCAAAGTGTGGGCGTCCACAGAAAGGTCAAGGACATTTGTCAAACTGGAGGCGAATGG
The DNA here is from genome assembly GCF_052327205.1 of Somniosus microcephalus. NCBI lineage: Eukaryota > Metazoa > Chordata > Chondrichthyes > Squaliformes > Somniosidae > Somniosus > Somniosus microcephalus. Next base: position 17,954,464 of record NC_140998.1, read on the forward strand.
ATGCAGTGTGAAATGCTGCTCGGTAATCAATGGCTTACAATTATATGAAAAACCACCTTGAATCGAGCGAATCCTCCAAAAACGTGCTTCACAAAGGGGACAAGAGAACCTCCAGGGGTCAGGAGAGGAGTTAAGGGAGATAGGGACATAGGAACAGGAGGAGGCCATTCAGCCCCTTGAGCCTGTTCCACCATTCAATGAGATCATGGCTGATCTGTGACCTAACTCCATATACTGTACCCCACCATTGCCGCATAGCCCTTATTCCCTTTGGTTAACAGAAATCTATCAATCTCAGATTTAAAATTAACAACTGATCTAGCATCAATTGCCGTTTGCGGGAGAGAGTTCCAAACTTCTACCACCCTTTGCGTGTAGAAGTGTTTCCTAACTTCACTCCTGAAAGGTCATAGAGTCATACCGGCACAGAAGGTGGCCATTCGGCCCATCAAGTCCATGCCGGCTCTCTGTAGAGTAACCCAGTCAGTCCCATTCCTCCGCTCTATCCCCGTAGCCCCGCAAGTTTATTTCCCTCAAGTGCCTATCCAGTCTCCCCTTGAAAACATTGAGTGTCTCCGCTTCCACCACTTCCGTCGGCAGCGAGTTCCAGGTCCTCACCACTCGCTGCGTAAAAAAGTTTTTCCTCACATCCCCCCTGTATCTCTTGCCCAAAACCTTAAATCTGTGTCCCCTAGTCCTTGTATCATCAACTAGTGGGAACAGCCTTTCCCCGTCTAGCCTATCCAAGCCCGTCATAATCTTGTACACCTGGCTCTCATTTTTAGGCTATGCCCTTAGTCCTAGATTCACTAACCAGCGGAAATAGTTTATCTCTATTTACCCTATCAGTTCCCCTTAATATCTTGAAAACTTCGATCAAATCGCCCCTTAATCTTCTCATTTCTAGGGAATACAACCCTAGTTTGTGTAATCTCTCCTCGTAATTTAACCCTTAGAGTCTGGGCATCATTCTGGTAAACCTACGCTGCACTCTCTCCAAGGCCAATATATCCTTCCTAATGTATGGTTCCCAGAACGGAACACAATACTCCAGGTGTGGTCTAGGTGTGTACAACTGCAGCATATCTTCTACCCGCTTGTATTCTAGTCCTCTAGATATAAAGGCCAGCATTCCATTAGCCTTTTTGTTTATTTTCTGTACCTGTTCATGACATTTTAATGATCTATGTACATAGACGCCTGAGTCTCTTTGATGTCCAATTGATAGGGTCAGTGGCGACAAGGTGGCCACGAGAATAAACTGTTGAGTCAGATTCATTATTCCTGGGCAACAGCCAATAGCCTAGTTCAAAAATGGTGCCAGGTTTGATCCCCAGTCTAAGGCAGCTGATCTCAGAGGATTAAGGGCGTTGATCGGGTCGATAGAGAGAAACTATTTCCTCTGGTGGGGGGAGTTCAGAACAAGGGAGCATAACCTTAAAATCAGAGTCAGACCCATTAGGGTGATGCCAGGAAGTGCTTCTTCACACAAAGGGGTGGTGGAAATCTGGAAGTCCCTCCCCCAAAAAGCTGGTGAGGCTGGGGGTCAATTGAAAATGTCAAAACTGAGATTGATAGGTTCTTGTTAGGTAAGGGTATCAAGGGTTACAGAACAAAGGCGGGTAAATGGAGTTAAGATACAGATCAGCCATGATCTCATTGAATGGCAGAACAGGCTCGAGGGGCTGAATGGCCTCCTCCTGTTTCTATGTTCTCAGTCGGGTAGCAGGTGTTGCACGACAATTAGCCTCAGCACCTCTGGGCGGGGTGGGTGGGGGGGGGTGCAGTGACGAGAGATAGGAAACATCATTCAGGCTGCCCGCTCCTTCTGACGAGCCAGTCGCACACGATGGAAATAGTCAATGAGGCCACTTTTTTTTTATTCATTGATGGGACGTGGGCGTCGCTGGCTAGGCCTGCATTTATTGCCCATCCCTAATTGCCCTTGAGAAGATGGTGGTGAGCCGCCTTCTTGAACCGCTGCAGTCCATATGGTGTAGGTACACCCACAATGCTGTTAGGAAGGGAGTTCCAGGATTTTGGCCCAGCGACAGTGAAGGAACGGCGATACAGGTCCAAGTCAGGATGGTGTGTGGCTTGGAGGGGAACTTGTAGGTGGTGATGTTCCCATGCGTCTGCTGCCCTTGTCCTTCTAAGTGGTAGAGGTCGTGGGTTTGGAAGGTGCTGTTGAAGGAGCTTTGGCGAGTTGCTGCAGTGCATCTTGTAGATGGTACACACTGCAGCCACAGTGCGCCGGTGGTGGAGGGAGTGAATGTTGAAGGTGGTAGATGGAGTGCCAATCAAGTGGGCTGCTTTATCCTGAATGGTGTCGAGCTTCTTGAGTGTTGTTGGAGCTGCACTCATCCAGGCAAGTGGAGAGTATTCCATCACACTCCTGACTTGTGCCTTGTAGATGGTGGAAAGGCTTTGGGGAGTCAGGAGGTGAGACACTCACCGCAGAATTCCCAGCCTCTGGCCTGCTCTTGTAGCCACAGTATTTATATGGCTGGTCCAGTTCAATTTCTGATCAATGGTAACCCCCAGGATGTTGATAGTGGGGGATTCAGCGATGGTAATGCCATTGAATGTCAAGTGGAGATGGTTAGAGTCTCGCTTGTTGGAGATGGTCATTGCCTGGCACTTGTGTGGTGCGAATGTTACTTGCCACTTGTCAGCCCAAGTCTGAATGTTGTCCAGGTCTTGCTGCATATGGACACGGACTGCGTCAGTATCGGACGAGTCTCGAATGGTGCTGAACAGTGTGCAATCATCAGCGAACATCCCCACTTCTGACCTTATGATGGAGGGAAGATCATTGATGAAACAGCTGAAGATGGTTGGGCCTAGGACACTGCCCTGAGGAACTCCTGCAGTGATGTCATGTGATTGAGATGAATGACCTCCAACAACCACTTGGGGGCGTAACTGCAGGATGAGTACGTCTGGTAGACCACAACCTCAGCACATCTCAGCATTTCCAGGAGAGGATGGGAGAGAAGATTGAAGGCATGTTGGGGCGGAGGGGAGGAGGAATAAACGAGAGAGGAGATGGAGAAAGGGGTTGGAGCTCTTAGATTAGTGCACATAATCATGGAACAAGGGAACAGTTAACTGCCACCGTGCAGGGTGGTCTCATTAAAAGGCTCCTCCTGCACTGCAGTCAAACAGCAATTTTTAAACACACAGCCCATTAAAGCATTATTTGATCCGGAAATTCAAGCAGATAAAGGAATCCCCTATTTATCATTCCTAGTTAGCAAAGAGTTTACCCACCATGGGTGTGGAATGATATCCACGCAGGAACTTCGCCGCGTAACATCTTTAAGGATTGTCCCTCAAGAATTCGCAAAAAATCTCTGATTACCACTTGCATATTTTCTACAAGATAACGGGCCAATTCATAATCCCACTTCCTGTTCACAAATGATCTCATCCGATAGCATAAAGATGAAACTTCAAAATATTTATGATTCTCTTTTCCTTCAGGGTTTGAGAAGCTGTTTTTTTTACATTCAACAACAACAACTTGTATTGATATAGCGCCTTTAACGTAGTAAAACGTCCCAAGGCGCTGCACAGGAGCGTTATCGATCAAAAGTTGACACCGAGCCACATAAGGAGATATTCGGGCAGGTGACCGAAAGCTTGGTCAAAGAGGTAGGTTTTAAGGAGCGTGTTAAAGGAGGAGAGAGAGGCTGAGAGGTTTAGGCAGGGAATTGCAGAGTCTTCCTTATATAGCTTCGGAAATCAAGGCTAAGAAGGAGAGGTTTGTGGGTGAAGAGTTCCACCCTGTGTTACAGTCAGCCAGTCCAATGAGGAAGGACCACCTTTAATCCCTGGGTTGTCCTGAGAGAGCAGATCGCAATAGGGTGGGATTGAGGAAGCTTCATTGATTCCAGTGCTTCCAAATTAGGGGGAGGGGAAGAAATGAATCAGCTTCTGATTGTTATTCAGTGACCCTGTTGAAAAAACGTGTGTGTATGGGCTTCGGGTTAGGACAGTAATATCCCCCTCCCCCCGCAACCCCGTGCTCAAACAACACTGCCAAGGCTCACTGACTGGGTTCACACATAAAACGAGGCGAGTGTGGGAGGAAGGTAAGAGCGTGTGGGGTGGGGGGGAGGGGAGAGCGTGTGGGGGGGGAGCGTGGGGGAGGGGAGAGTGTGGGGGAGGGGAGAGTGTGGGAGGAAGGTAAGAGCGTGTGGGGTGGGGGGAGGGGAGAGCGTGTGGGGGGGAGCGTGTGGGGGAGGGGAGGGCGAGGGGGGGAGAGTGTGGGGGAGGGGAGAGTGTGGGGGAGGGGAGAGCGAGGTGGGAGGGGAGGGCGTAGGGGAGGGGAGGGCGTGGGGGAGGAGAGAGCGTGGGGGGTGGGGAGAGCGTGGGGGAGCGGAGGGCGTGGGGGAGGGGAGGGCGTGGGGGAGAGTGTGGGGGTGGGGAGAGCGTGGGGGAGCGGAGGGCGTGGGGGGGAGGGGAGAGTGTGGGGGAGGGGAGAGTGTGGGGGAGGGGAGAGCGAGGTGGGAGGGGAGGGCGTAGGGGAGGGGAGGGCGTGGGGGAGGAGAGAGCGTGGGGGTGGGGAGAGCGTGGGGGAGCGGAGGGCGTGGGGGAGGGGAGGGCGTGGGGGAGAGTGTGGGGGTGGGGAGAGCGTGGGGGAGCGGAGGGCGTGGGGGGGAGGGGAGAGTGTGGGGGAGGGGAGAGTGTGGGGGAGGGGAGGTCGGGGGGAGAGTGTGGGGTGGGGAGAGTGTGGGGGAGGGGAGAGCGTGGGGGTGGGGCGAGCGTGGGGGGGAGGGGAGAGTGTGGGGGAGGGGAGGGCGGGGGGAGAGTGTGGGGTGGGGAGAGTGTGGGGGAGGGGAGAGCAAGGGGAGGGGAGAGTGTGGGGGAGGGGAGGGCAGGGGTAGAGTGTGGGGTGGGGAGAGTGTGGGGGCGGGGAGAGCGAGGTGGGAGGGGAGAGCGAGGGGGGAGGGGAGAGTGTGGGGGAGGGGAGGGCGAGAGGGGGAGTGTGGGGGAGGGGAGAGCGTGGGGGGAGGGGGAGCGCATGGGGGAGGGGAGAGTGGGGGAGGGGAGGGCGAGGGGGGGAGTGTGGGGAGGGGAGAGTGTGGGGGAGCATGGGGGGAGGGGGAGGGGGAGCGCGTGGGGGAAGGGAGCGTGTGGGGGAGGGGAGAATGTGGGGGTGGGGAGAGTGTGTGGGAGGGGAGGGCAAGGGGGAGGGGAGAGTGTGGGGAGGGGGGAGTGCGTGGGGGAGGGGAGAGTGTGGGGAGGGGGGAGTGCGTGGGGGAGGGGAGAGTGTGGGGGGAGGGGGAGGGGGAGAGCGTGGGGTGAGGGGGAGAGGGAGAACATGGGGGGCGGGAGCGTGAGGGGAGGGAAGAGCGTGGGTGGAGGGTAGCGCGTAGGGGGATGGGAGAGTGTGGGGAAGGGGAGGGGGGAGCGTGGGGGAGGGGAGAGTGGGGGGCGGGGAGAGTGTGGGGGGAGGGGAGAGTGTGGGGGGAGGGGAGAGTGTGGAGGAGGGGAGAGAGGGGGGAGAGTGTGGGGGAGTGGGGAGAGGGTGGGGGGAGGGGAGAGCGCAGAGGAGGGGAGAGTGTGGGGGAGGAGTGTGCGTGGGGGGAGGGGTGAGTGTGGGGTGGGGTGGGGAGAGCGTGGGGGGAGGTGGAGCGCGTGGGGGAGGGGAGAGTGGGGGAGGGGAGGGGAGGGCGAGGGGGGAGTGTGGGGAGGGGAGGGTGTGGGGGAGGGGAGAGTGTGGGGGAGGGGAGAGTGTGGGGGAGGGGAGAGCGAGGGGGAGGGGAGGGCGAGGGGGGAGAGTGTGGAGGAGGGGAGGTGCGTGGGGGAGGGGGAGCGCGTGGGGGAGGGGGAGCGCGTGGGGGAGGGGAGAGTGTGGGGGGTGCGTGGGGGAGGGGAGCGCGTGGGGAGGGGGGAGCGCGTGGGGGAGGGGAGAGTGTGGGGGGGTGCGTGGGGGAGGGGAGCGCGTGGGGAGGGGGGAGCGCGTGGGGGAGGGGAGAGTGTGGGGGAGGGGAGTGCGAGGGGGAGGGGAGAGCATGGGGGAGGGGGAGGGGGAGAGCATGGTGGGTGGGAGCATGGGGGGAGGGAAGAGCGTGGGTGGAGGGGAGCACGTAGGGAGATGGGAGAGTGTGGGGGAGGGGAGGAGCGTGGGGGAGGGGAGAGTGTGGGGGGAGGGGAGAGTGTGTGGGGAGGGGAGAGAGCGTGGGGGGGGGGAGAGTGTCGCAGGGAAGTGTGTGGGGAGGAGTGTGTGTGTAGACTGTGGCGGAGAGTGTGTTGTGGGGGGCGGGAGAGGAGGTATTCTGTGGACTGAATTGCTCGTCCTTTATAGAACCCACCTAAGTTTCCATTTAATTGATTTCACTGGAATGAACATTGGATGGGGTCCATAAAGGCCGTGCGATGTGCTCCACTAGATCACCACCCAGGTGGTGAAGACTAAAATCTATGCGTGTGCGTGTGTGTGTGCATGTAGAGGCTAAAGATTCAACTATCAGATGACCGACTATTTGTCGTGTCCTGTGCAGCAGTGTGAGGGAGGTGATCGATGAGCCTCCTGACATATGGGAAGAGCCATCAAGCATTGACAGAGTTGGGCTTTATAGAAAGTTAACAGTTGTTTAGAGGAGGTGAAGTGTTTGGCACCAAAAAGCTGCTTCGAGGCAGTTTTAGCCACGGTGAAGATGTGTGAGTTCCAGGCCTTTGAAGAACTGAGGACTTTCATTGCCCTGTGGGGATCAGGCCAACCAAACAGGTAGAAATTAACCCAGTTAGCTGTGAGAGAACAGGAGGTTCTCCACCATGAAGATCAAATCCATCGCATTTCTATAGCACCTTTCACGACCACCGTACGTCTCAAAGCGCTTTACAGCCAATGAAGTACTTTTGGAGTGTAGTCACTGTTGTAATGTGGGAAACGCGGCAGCCAATTTGCGCACAGCAAGCTCCCACAAACAGCAATGTGATAACGACCAGATAATCTGTTTTTTGTTATGTTGCTTGAGGGATAAGTATTGGCCAGGACACCAGGTATAACGCCCCTGCTCTTCTTCGAAATAGTGCCACGGGATCTTTTACATCCACCTGAGAGAGCAGACGGGGCCTCGGTTTAACATCTCATCCGAAAGACGGCTCCTCCGACAGTGCAGCACTCCCCCCAGCACTGCGCTGGAGTGTCAGCCTAGCTTTATGTGTTCAGGTCCCTGGAGTGGGACTTGAACCCACAACCTTCTGACTCAGAGGCGAGAGAGCAACCCACTGAGCCACAGCTGACACAGGACAGTTGATGATTGTGGAGGGTTGAACAGAATCATCAGCAAATAGGATAGGGATGGATGATGGGTTGAGAAGGTTATGGATATGGAGAAGGAACAGAGTGCGGGAAGAGGACAGTGCTTCAGGGAATGCCTGAGTTAATGGAAGCACGGTCGGAGGACGAGCTATCAACTGCGGCGCAGAGCAATTTGAGAGGAATCTGGACAACTGCTGGGAATAGATTGCCGGACCTTATCGAAGGTCAAAGCGCGCCTGAAACGGAATGAAAATAATATCTTGGGCTGCGAAATTAGTGTTGAATACAGATCCCCGAATCATTGCCATGACAACGGCACTTCAGATTGGACTATGGAAAGTAAAATGGGAATGTAATTTTAAAAAAATTGAGGGAGGGCAAGTTATTCTAAATTGAGGACGGATACTGCACACCACGTGAAAAATTACATATCAGAGGCTAATCACCCTCATTAAACACCTAATTTAATTACAAACTAGATAATAAAACACGAAGCAATCTTCAAAAGAACCAGTTTAATTTACATTCAACATCCAATAATACAGCAACCTCTTACAAGCAGTATTGGTGATACAGGGGCTCCAATCAACACATCAGTGATACTATGACCTTTCAACTATAGCTCCAACAAGGAAAAACATTGGAAAATTGATGGTTTTGCCCACATTTGCTCCTGCCACATTTTGCACTAAGGCCACAACATGAAGAACAGTAGAGCGGAGGTCATTTGGTTTTGCCCGTCCAATATTCTCATCTCTCTGTTGAAGGAGCTACGTCAAGGGGAGTGAGATGTGATGTCAAGATTGGGTTAGAATCGATTTTTGACTCCCGGTGCGGGGGAGTATGGTTGCAAAGCTGAAACCTGAAGGAATTGACGGAAGGGCACCACCAGGGGTGGAGCCTGCGGTTTAATTTGACTCAACACGGGAAGCCTCACCCGGCCCTGGACACAGAAAGGATGGACAGATTGACAGCTCTTTGATGTCAAAATTGGTCTGAGGTGGGGAACAAATCAAAAACCAAGACCACATTGAGAGGGAGAGTAATGCCTATCTGTTCACTCAGCTCCCAGTGACCGTTTCAAGAGCAGCTCTGAACAGAGGCCTGACAGTAAGTCATCCACTTGACCTCTCCCAATAACCATAAACAGGGAAAAGAAAATAGGTCAACTCACATTGTTGAAGAAAGATAAGCAGAGACCGAGAGGAACATGAGGATTCCTGTGCTGTTGTAATGGAGTTGGAGGGAGGTGGAGCGGGGCAGGGTGGAGAGGGATTTTCTGTGGCGGACAGAAGGCCAGGGATTACACGGTAGAGATATAGGGATGGATGAGGTTCTTTTCCTTGATTTCTTTTGGGATCAAGGAGTATTTACACAGGAGGTTAAATGGGGTTGGGCGGAATCCACAATAGGAGGATTGCGTATGTTCAGTGAACAGACCATGGTCAAATGGCCTTTGCTTGTTCTGTGCTTGCTTGCCTTCTTAAGGATTTGGTTACAAGCTCCTCAGATGATTCAATCGGTAAGTGCAATGTCCAGTGTGGAATCTTCCCATGCAGCCTCTTCCTGTGCTCACCCGACATCCACAGATATGCTGTCAGGAATCACTGGGTAGTGACCAGTAGTAGGAAACACGGCTGATTTTCCTCTCCCCATCGGAACCCAGGCCCACTGCGTAGGAATGAGAACATTCGGAACAGGAGGAGGCCATTCAGCCCCTTGGGCCTGCTCTGCCATTCAATCAGACAATGACTGACCTGCCCCTCAACTCCATTTACCTGCCTTTGCTCCCTGATCCCTTGATACCGATCCCTCCGAGTACAGGAGCAAGGATGTTCCGAGTACAGGAGCAAGGACGCCTTGCTGCAGTTGTACAGGGCCTTGGTGAGACCACACCTTGAGTATTGTGTGCAGTTTTGGTCGCCTTATCTGAGGAAGGATGTTCTTGCCATGGAGGGAGTGCAGCGAAGATTCACCAGACTGATACCTGGGATGGCAGGAATGACGTATGACGAGAGAGATTGAGTCGATTAGGCTTATATTCGCTAGATTTTAGAAGAATGAGAGGGGATCTCATTGAATCTTATAAAATTCTAACAGGACTAGACAGACTAGATGCAGGAAGGATGTTCCCGATGGCGGGGGAATCCAGAACCAGGGGTCACAGTCTAAGGATAAGGGGTATGCCATTTAGGACTGAGATGAGGAGGAATTTCTTCACCCAGAGAGTGGTGAACCTGTGGAATTCTCTACCACAGAAGGCAGTAGAGGCCAATTCATTAAATATATTCAAGAAGGAGTTAGATATATTTCTTAAGGCTAAAGGGATCAAGGGACATGGGGAGAAGGCAGGGACAGGGTACTGAGTTTGGATGATCAGCCATGATCTCATTAAATGGCGGCGCAGGCTCGAGGGGCCGAATGGCCTACTCCTGCTCCTATCTTCTATGTTTCTATACCCTTACCCAACAAAAGTCTATCAATCTCAGTCTTGAAAGCTCCAATTAACAGGGTATCCACAACCTTTTGGGGGAGAGAGTCCCAGATTTCTACCACCCTTTATGTGAAAAAACTAGAACAAGTTGTAGTACCCTTTCAAATGCTGTTGCCAATATTCAATAACAACAGCAACTTGCATTTATATAGCGCCTTTAACGTAGTAAAATGTCCCAAGGCGCTGCACAGGAGCGATTATCAGACAAAATTTGACACCGAGCCACAAAAGGAGATATATGGGCGAATGGCCAAAAGCTTGGTCAAAGAGGTAGGTTTTAAGGATCGTCTTAAAGATGGAAAGAGAGGTAGAAAGGCGGAGAGGTTTAGGGAGGGAATTAAAGAGCTTAGGACCTAGGCAGCTGAAAGCGCGACCACCAATGGGGAAGCGATTAAATTCAGGGATGCGCAAGAGGCCTGAATTGGAGGAGCACAGAGATCTCGGAGGGTTGTGGGGCTGGAGGAGGTTACAGAGATAGGGAGGGGGGCGAGGCCATGGAGGGATTTGAAAACAAGGATGAGAATTTTAAAATCGAGGCGCTGCTGGATGGGGAGTCAATGTAGGTCAGTGAGCACAGGGGTGGCAGGTGAACGGGACTTGGTGCGAGGGAGGACGCGGGCAACAGAGTTTTGGATGAGTTCGTTCAAGTTTATGGAGGGCGGAAGATGGAAAGTAAAGAAAGAACTTGCATTTCTACAGCGCCTTTCATGACCTCAAGACGTCCCATCGCGCTTTACAGCCAATGAAATACTGTTTAAAGTGAAGTCACTGTTTTAATGTAGGAAACACAACACTCAATTTGTGCACAGCAAGCTCCCTCAAACAGCAATGTGATAATTGACCAGAAAATGTGTTTTTAGTGATGTTGGGTGAAGGTTAAATATTGGCCAGGAAACTGGGGAGAACTCCGCTGCTCTTCTACAAAATAGTTGGATCTTTTACGTCCACCTGAGACGGCAGATGGGGCCTCGGTTTAACGTCTCGTCCGAAAGACAGCCCCTCCGACAGTGCAGCACTCCCTCAGCACTGCACTGCGAGTGTCAGCCTGGTTTATAGAGTCATCGAGTTATACAGCACAGAAAGAGGCCCTTCGGCCCATCGTGTCCGCGCCGGCCATCAAGCCCTGTCTATTCTAATCCCATTTTCCAGCACTTGGTCCATAGCCTTGTATGCTATGGCGTTTCAAGTGCGCATCTAAATGCTTCTTGAATGTTGTGAGGGTTCCTGCCTCTACCACCCTTTCAGGCAGTGAGTTCCAGATTCCAACCACCCTCTGGGTGAAAAGGTTTTTCCTCAAATCCCCTCTAAACCTCCTGCCCCTTACCTTGAAACTATGCCCCCTGGTTATTGACCCCTCTACTAAGGGGAAAAGTTCCTTTCTATCTACCCTATCTATGCCCCTCATAATTTTGTACACCTCAATCAGGTCCCCCCTCAACCTTCTCTGCTCTAAGGAAAACAACCCCAGCCTGTCCAGTCTCTCTTCATAGTTGAAGCACTCCAGCCCAGGTAACATCGTGGTGAATCTCCTCTGCACCCTCTCCAATGCAATCACATCCTTCCTATAGTGTGGCGACCAGAACTGCACGCAGTATGGGCTCAAATTTCTGGAGTGGGGCTCGAGCCCACAACCTTGTGCGGCAAGAGTGCTACCAAGAGATGCCACATACCTGAGTAGCAGCCTGTCAGTACTGGACGACCTCTGCTGTAAAGTGTTTGTGTGCGTGTGTGCATATGTTGGGTTGGCTTCCGTGGTGCTGGTTCTCACTGCCTGAGCTCAGACATGAAGAATAAACACTCGAGTAAGGTGCTGGAGGACATCCAGCAATTTGGAACCGTATCTCAGCAAGAGCCAGCACCGTGAAGAAGGTAGAAAGTATGATGGTAAAAAATTCGAAGTTGCCCCTTTTAAATTTTAGACGGATATATTAGAAGGATATACTGATGGGTGAGATAAAGTAAGGTGGGAAGGAGACTCGTGTGGAGCATAAACGCCAGCATAGACCTGTCGGGCCGAATGGCCTGTTTCTGTGCTGTAATTTCGATGCTTCTCTCAGATGTGCGGGCACTAAGAATTCCATTTAGATTGGCATTTGCACTTTGTTGAAGTAAATGAGAAGCGAGGGCATGTCTCAAAACCCGGTTTTGGCATCACATTTCCAAACACAAATTGAAATCAACGAATTAAATATCACAAACAGATTATGCTTGATTTCCATACTCTGCCTATTTCTGGAAGCATATTACGCTCGCCTGGTCTGCAAGCAAGTGACAGAGGCCAATGCAGGATTAGAATCTGCATCAGCTCAGGGGGAGGCCAGGGGGAGGACAGGGAGTGTGAGTGCATCTTTCACTCGCCCTTTAAAAACATCTCCGCTCTCTCTATTAGCGGTCTCATCCACGGCTCAGTGAGGACTGGGTAGCACATCTCGCCTTTGAGTCAGAAGGTCGTGGGTTCCACTCCAGGGATTTGAGCACATAATCCAGGCTGACACTCCCAGTGCAGTGCTGAGGGAGCGCCGCACTGTCGGAGGTGTCGTCTTTCGGACAAGACGTTAAACCGAGGCCCCATCTGCCCTCTCAGGTGGACGCACCCACGGCATTATTCGAAGATGAGCAGGGGAGTTATCCCTGGTGTCCTGGGTCCAATAATTATCCTTCAACCAACATCACTAAAACAGATTATCTGGTCATTATCACAATTCTGTTTGTGGGAGCTTGCTGTGCACAGATTGGCTGCTGCGTTTCCTACAACAGTGACCACACTTCAAAAGTACTTCATTGGCTGTAAAGCGCTTTGGAACGTACTGAGGTCATGAAAGGCGCTGGAGAAACACAAAGTCTTTCGTTCTTTCACCGATGCCATGGACCTCCACCTCATACTAGAGCAAAATACCGCGGAGACTGGAAATCTGAAATAAAAACAGAAAATGCTGGAAACACTCAGCAGGTCAGGCAGGCTCTGTGGAGAGAAAAACAGAGTTTAACGTTTCAGGTCGCTGACCCTTCGTCAGAACTGTGTTTGAGGCTCAGCAATGAATAAAACAGATGAACCATATGTACACGGACAAGGCCTCCTGTCTCTTCAGAGGCAGGCTTCTTTTCTATACATTAGGGAAAGCTCGACTGCAGGAGATCGAGGGGTGCATTCAACCCCTTCACCTTGCATCTAAATCTAACCCAGACAGAGAAGGCAAGAGGCCCTACTGGCTTGGGGGGGCAGGGGGGTGCTTTGTAAAATAACTTTGAACGGTCTCAATGCACTTCATCGCACACACTAACCAAAGGATACGATCTTGCAGTCTAATTCAAACCATTAAGACGGATTTGTGAAAGACTGAAAGAGGACATTATGTTAGCAGGGTGGCAAAATAGGTGGCAGATGCAGTTTAATGCAACGAAATGTGAAATAAGTGCAGCAAACAGAAATAGACCTGAAATGCTAAGATTTTAAAACCTTAAAACCTATCTCTTTGACTTAAGCATTTGGCCACTGTCCTGTTATCTCCGATTGTGGCTCGTTGTCAAATTGTGTCTGATGACGCTCCTGTGAAGTGCCCTGGGACGTTTTACTACATTAAAGGCGCTATATAAATGCAAGTTGCCGTTGTTGTTGCTATTTTAAATGGAGTAAAGGAGCAGAGGGACCATAGGTTCGTAGGTTATCAGACGATGGCAGTACAAGTAGTTAAGAATATTAAAAAAGGCAAACAGGATTCTCGGTTTCTTATCTATAGCCAGGGAGTTCAAAAGCCAAGAAATAATGTTGAATTTATCAAGATCTTAGTTGGACTGCAGTTGGAGTACTGTGTGTAGTTTTGGGCACCCTATTATAGTGAGGTTATAAAAGCAGTGGGGAAAAGGTGCAGTGTAAATTCACTCGGGTGTTACCAGGGTTAAAGGTTACAGATGTGAAGAGAGACTTGAGAAGTTGAGGCTTTCTTCCAGGAGAACGGTGAAGGTTTAAGAGGAAACCTGACAGCGGTTGTCAAGGCTAATGATGAGATAAATAACAATAAGATTGTTTCAACTGGTTGCCAAGCAGCAGTGAGAGGGCGCGAAAGGAATTAAAGGGGAGGTTAGAAAGATTCTTTACACAAACTGTGGAGTGCTCTACCTCAGAACAGTTGAAGTAGGGTCCATGGATCCTTTCAAAAAGGGAATGTGATAGTTGCTTGGAAAACGGGCGAGAAATTCGCCTCCTTTGCGCCTCCCGTTAGCGCCGCTGGGGGGGCGATAATGGGGCGTTACCAGCTTTGCGACCAGGTGCGGCGAGAGTACCGACTCCCGCGAAGTTCCCACCGAGGTTTGTGGCGGCGGTCACCCCTAGCGCCACGATCCCCTGCGCCCGGAGGTGGTGACGTCATCGTGCTGCGCATCGCCCCGGCTGCAGGAGGCGTTGTCAGGGAGGACGGCCGCTTGGGGAGCGGTATTTAAAGGTGAAAATAAATAAATTCTTAATGCCTTACGTCCATTTTTCAGCACTTTCTTGGGCCGCGATCGATCAGTCCTACACTCTGCTACAGTGCTTGGGGCTGATCGTGTCGGATCGCGGTTGCCGTCGGCGACGGTGGGCCTCATTTCAATGCAGAGCCTGCAGAGATGGCCCTTCCCTTTAAGGGAGGGAAGAAACCTCCGGTCCCGGCAGCGCTGCCCCTCGACATTGGGCAGCGCTGCGCCGCTATCGCCCCTCCTGCCGGCTCTAGCGCACCAAGGGAAGTGGTAGCGCTTGATTTAGCCTCTCATCATTAGTGCCGAGCGTAAATTCTTCAGCTTTCGAAGTTTTAGCGCCCCAAACGGGGCTAAAATGAATTTCTCCCCCAATGAATATTAAACATTGGCGAGCAAGCAGAAGAATGGGATTACATAGTATTTAACACAGAAGTCCAATAGGTCCATGCCAGTGTTTATGCTCCACACGAGCCTCGTAGACTAGGTGGCTCGTGTGGAGAAAGGCACTAGCACAGTCTTGATTGGCTAAATGGCCTGTTTCCCTGCTGTAACCACCCATGATTCCATGACAGGGGAACAGCCAGGCCATCCAGGAGAGAAGTTAGCAAACACCTCTTCACGCGAAGGTTGGTAGAAGTGCGGAACTCTCTCCCACAAAGAGCAGTAGATGCTCGCTCAATTAATCATTTTAAGTCTGAGAGCGAGAGATTTTTTGCTAGCCACGGGTATAAAAGGATATGGAGCCAAGGCAGGTGGATGGAGTTAGGATACAGATCAATGGCGGAACAGGCTCGAAGTGCTGAGTGGCCTCCTCCTGTTCCTAAGATCCTTCCTATGTTCCTATGACAGGCAGAATGGCGATCCTCGTCTGTATCTATCTTGTGAAACCATTAGATTTACCTTTAGTAAAGGAATTACTGCAAAAAGATATTTAGGCTTCATTCAAAATTCAAGCATCCTTTACCAAATAAGAGAAATTTTCTTGGTAATTCCTGAATTAGCATTTAATTACTTTAAACGGAAATGTTTGTACTTTGCAAAACAATTTAATTAACGACAACCTGTTTCCTCCTCATGAAATGAGCTGGAAGTAGTGTGCGCTGCATTTAATTTCATCACATACAACCTATAGTAGGTCATATAAGCATAAGGGAGGAAGTAGCATACACTCTCGTGATTCAAGGTGAAATGACAATCAGTTATAGCCTTCACTTGCGACAAATTACAACCAAATACAACCCGAGACTTCAAAGTACTACAAAGAATGGGAACAGTGAGCAGTCGAATTAATTCCCTATAAAATATAAACTCGGGGGAGTAGGTGATTGTGGGGGGAGGGGGGAACATAGGAACAGGAGGAGGCCATTCAGCCCCTCGAGCCTGTTCCGCCATTCAATTAGATCATGGCTGATCTGTTTCCTCAACCCTATTTACTCGCCTTGGTTCTGTAAACCTTGATACCCTTACCCAACAAAAATCGATTAATCTCAGTTTTGAAAACTCCAATTGACCCCCAGCTTTTTGGGGAGAGAGTTCCAGATTTCTACCACCCTTTGTGATTTCCCTTCGAAATGGCCTGGCTCTAATTTTCAGATTGTGCCCCCTTGTTCTGGATTCCCCCATCAGAGGAAATAGTTTCTCTGTATCTACTCTAATCGAATGCTTTCAAGATTTCAAAACACCTCGGTCAGATCACCCCTCAATCTTTTATACGCAAGGAAATACAAGCCAAGTTTATGCAATCTGTCCTCATAATTTAACCCTCTAAGGCCCTTGTGCGTCACATGTCCATGGTTAGGATTAGACCTTCTGGCCTTAAAGGGACAGCGTAGGTTACACCCTAGCTGAATAATATATTGTGGTTCATGTGCTCCACTCTTATCCATACAAAGCTGTGTAAAAATAAATAAAGACTTGCATTTATCTAGTGCCTTTCACAACCTCAGGATGTCCCAAAGCACTTTACATAGGATAACACAGAATATACAGCATATAAACAGGCCATTCGGCCCAACCAGTCCACGCCGGCGTTTATGCTCCACTCGAGCCTCCTCCCATTCTTCCTCATCTAACTCTATCAGCGTAACCCTCTACTCCCTTCTCCCTCAGATGCTTGTCCAGCCTCCCCCTAAATGCATCTATACTATTCGCCTCAACCACTCCCTGTGGTAGCGAGTTCCACATTCTCACCACTCTCTGGGTAAAGAAGTTTCTTCTGAATTCCCTGTTGGATTTCTTGGTGACTATCTTATATTGATGGCCTCTAGTTATGCTCTTCCCCACAAGTGGAAACATTCTCTCTGTATCCACTCTATCGAAACCTTTCATAATTTTAAAGACCTCTATTAGGTCACCCCTCAGCCTTCTCTTTTCAAGAGAAAAGAGCCCCAGCCTGTTCATCCTTTCCTGATAGGTACAACTGCGCAGTTCTGGTAACATCCTTGTAAATCTTCTCTGCACCCTCTCCAGTGCCTCTATATCCTTCTTATAATATGGTGACCAGAACTGCACACAGTACTCCAAGTGTGGTCTAACCAAGGTTCGATACAAGTTTAGTATAACTTCCCTACTTTTCAATTCTCTCCCTCTAGAAATAAACCCTATTGCTTGGTTTACTTTTTATGGCCTTGTTAACCTGCGTCGCTACTTTTAGTGATTTGTGCATTTGTATCCCAGATCCCTTTGCGCCACTACCCCTATTTAGATTCTTATTTTTTTCTTAACAATATGTAATACCTCACACTTATCTGTGTTGAAGTCTCTGGAGTGAGACTTGAACCCACAACCTTCTGACTCAGAGGCGAGAGAGTGCGGCCCACTGAGCCAGGACTCAGCACAACCCGCTCACTATGAGCAACGCCAAGAAAGTGAGAAAAAAAGACTTGCATTTATATAGCGCCTTTCACGATGTTCCAAAACACTTTACAGCCAATGAAGTGCTTTTGAAGTGTATTCACTGCTGTAATGTAGGAAACTCGGTGGCCAATTTGTGCACAGCAAGCTCCCACAAGCAGCAATGCGATTGACATGAATCTTGTCATTCATGTGAAAATGACTTATGTAATAATACTGAGCGGCCTGCTGGTGGCGCTGTCCAGGGAGAGTATAAATACTCGGGCATGGGCCCAGCTTGCTCAGGACATTCTTTATCAGGAACTAGTGAAGGACACAACTAGATCTCCATGTTGTGAAACAGTTGATTAAAGCCTTGTTTAATACTCAGACCAAGTGATAATGACCAGATAATCTGTTTTAGTGATGTTGGTTGAAGGATAATTATTGGACCCAGGACACCAGGGATAACTCCCCTGCTCATCTTCGAATAATGCCGTGGGTGCGTCCACCTGAGAGGGCAGATGGGGCCTCGGTTTAACCTCTTGTCCGAAAGACGACACCTCCGACAGTGCGGCGCTCCCTCAGCACTGCACTGGGAGTGTCAGCCTGGATTATGTGCTCAAGTCCCTGGAGTGGAACCCACGACCTTCTGACTCAAAGGCGAGATGTGCTACCCAGTCCCCACTGAGCCGTGGATGAGACCGCTAATAGAGAGAGAGCGGAGATGTTTTTAAAGGGCGAGTGAAAGATGCACTCACACTCCCTGTCCTCCCCCTGGCCTCCCCCTGAGCTGATGCAGATTCTAATCCTGCATTGGCCTCTGTCACTTGCTTGCAGACCAGGCGAGCGTGATATGCTTCCAGAAATAGGCAGAGTACGGAAACCATGCATAATCTGTTTGTGATATTTAATTAGTTGATTTCAATTTGTGTTTGGAAATGTGATGCCAAAACCGGGTTTTGAGACATGCCCTCGCTTCTCATTTACTTCAACAAAGTGCAAATGCCAATCTAAATGGAATTCTTAGTGCCCGCACATCTGACAGAAGCATCGAAATTACAGCACAGAAACAGGCCATTTGGCCCGACAGGTCTATGCTGGCGTTTATGCGCCACATGAGTCTCCTTCCCACCTTACTTTATCTCACCCCATCAGTATATCCTTCTAATATATCCGTCTAAAATTTAAAAGGGGCAACTTTGAATTTTTTACCATCATACTTTCTACCTTCTTCACGGTGCTGGCTCTTGCTGAGATACGGTTCCAAATTGCTGGATGTCCTCCAGCACCTTACTCGAGTGTTTATTCTTCATGTCTGAGCTCAGGCAGTGAGAACCAGCACCACGGAAGCCAACCCAACATATGCACACACGCACACAAACACTTTACAGCAGAGGTCGCTCAGTGCTGATCAGGAGTGGGAAACTCCAGCTTACTCTTGCCCCCTCCCCTGCCTAGGAGGGTTGAGTATTTTTATCACCCCCTCCCCCTACCATTGCTGAGAGCAGCTATCTCAACACTGACAGGCCACTACTCAGGTATGTGGCATCTGTTGGTAGCACTCTTGCCGCAGGAGGTCATGGGTTCAAGCCCAACTCCAGAAACCTGAGCCCATAATCCAGGCTGACACTCCCAGCGCGGTGCTGAGGGAGTGCAGCACTGTCAGAGGTGCTGTCTTTCGGATGAGACGTTAAACCGAGGCCCCATCTGCCCTCCCTGGTGGACGTAAAAGATCCCATGGCACTATTTCGAAGAAGAGCAGGGGAGTTATCCCCGGTGTCCTGTCCAATATTTATCCCTCGACCAGCAACACTAAAAATAACCAGATTATCTGGTCAATATCACTTTGCTGTTTGTGGGAGCTTGTTTGTGCAAATTGGCTGCCGCGTTTCCCCACATTACAACAGTGACTACACTTCAAAAAGTACTTCACCAGCTGTAAAGCACGTTGGAATGTCCTGAGGCCGTGAAAGGCGCTATAGAAATGCAAGTTCTTTCTTTCTATCTTCCATCCGACATAAACTTGAGCTCATCCAAAACTCTGGTGCCCAAATCCTAACTCGCACCAAGTCCACCCAGTCCGCCCATCGCCAGCGCCGCCTCCAAGCTGCGCCCGCGCTGTAATTTCCAAGCTGGCGCGTCGGCCGCTCACAAGCCGCTATATTGGAAATACCGCTCGTGCGCAGAAATTTAAAGGGACGGCCCATTGAAGGAAAGGGGCCGCGCAGGTCATAGTGCAGCCAGCCGCCAAGGGGGACATCGCCCCACCACCCCTGTGCTGGCTGAACTACATTGGCTCCTCCTGGTCCAATTTTAAAATTCTCATCCTTGTTTTCAAATCTCTCTCTGCGGCCTCGCCTCCCTCCCCATCTCTCTCTGTAACCTCCTCCAGCCCTTGAGTGGGACTATGGACCCACAACCGGCTCACTCAGAGGCAAGAGCGCTGCCAACTGAACCACGGCTCACTCGCCAGGGGCAGGTCGAAACTCAAAGGTCTTCATTCCAAACTTTTTTTTTGGGTCACAAATCTATTCACAATTTACAGATTTCTTTTGCACAATTATTAATGCAGGAAACGTTATTCATTGGGGGGGGGGTGATAGATCTCCAACAGACGTCTCCTTACCTATGGTGGAAACGACAGTCCCAACGAAATAGAAGGAGCCAGTGAAATCCCAGCGGGGTCTGGTCTCGTCCACCCGGACCCCGGCCACATTCGCCTCCTCGTAGTCCCGCAGGAAGTTCCTGAGCTCGGCCCAGCTGATGTTGTGCCTCTGGGTGAAGCTCTCCTTCCTCTGCAGCCACTGGCGTTGGGATTCTTTTTCCTTGGGCTGCTCGATGGCCGAGAAGACGGCCGCCCCGCACACCAGGTAGAGGGCGATGAGCAGGGCCAAGAGGGCGAACCGCGCGTTGTCCTCGTTCAAGTGGCAAAGGCAGCCCCCTCGCCCGGCCATCACCCTCAGCACTGGAGGGGAGGGCGAGGGAGAGGGGGGAGAGGGGGGGGGGTGGCAAGCAAGGCTCGAGAAAGGGACCGCTGCCTTATCCCCCCGAGGCCACTCTTTGATTGGAAGGGTCAAGGTGTATCTGTAGCATGTCCCAACTTCACGGTGCAAAGACCCTGGGACAGCTGGACAGAACCCCAGCCAGGTCAACGCATCAAAACAGTCCGATTCTGTGTTGCATTCTTTTATATAAATAAATGTATATAAAAGGACACACAGGAACCCTCTCTCGCAGTCTTGTCACTCCCAATTGCAATTAATACTCATCTCTCTCTCTTGAACTAATTCCTTAATTTTTAGACACACACACACACACACAAAGACCATCTTCTAATGATCCAGTTCCCCATGGAGCACTTTCAGTGTCTCTAAAGAGGACGAGACCCGGGATCTTGAGTCTGCACCTGTCTGTCCTCTTGTGTTTCTGGGCATGTTTGTATTCGAGCGACTTCCACACACGGTCCAAGAGCCACAAGTAGTCCTCCACCGGGCGCCTTTTCATATCTTCTCCTCAATCCCAGCGGCTCGTCCCGAAATCCCCCTCCCAAAAAAAACCACAGGCAGGCGTCCCAGCCACCTTCTAGCTTCTAGACACCCACCCCCCACCTCCCCTTTATTGTCTTAAAGCATCTCCTTTCCAGCCTGCGTCTGGTCTAAACCGCGGGCACCCTGTCTTTGAGATGTTGGCTCTGGATTTAGGAGGTTCCCCCCCCCGCTCCCATTGATCACATCAACGGCCCCCCCACAGAAGGAAGGGGTCCCCGTGGCTTCCCTGCCTTGTCTCCTGGCATCTCCTGGATCTGAGGGAGTCTCACAAGAGAGTCACACCCGCTGCTCGCAGTCTGGTCTGGTCTTGATACATTCACTGTGCAGTCAGTCTTCTTGCAATGTCCCTTTGACCTTATTGTAAGATCTTGTGCGGACCCGCTTGGTGTCCACCCACTGTTCCTCCACTTTAGATGAAATTAACTAGAAGCTGAAATTGACGCGCCTCCTTCCGGGTAGGTTTTTATTTGAAACTGACTAAAGCTCCCAGTAACGCCAACACACAGAGACAGACCTGTGCTCGCAGCTGAGCGGGCGAGGGAGGACAGGAGTGGAACAGGTTTCCTCTCTCCATCTCACCCATCTGTAACTTCCTCTCCAACTCTCAGCAACTCTTCATTTATTTGCCCTCGGCCTCTCCGAATGTTGCATTTCAATCTCTCTCTTT